>NC_069659.1:194931250-195249375 GCF_027244095.1 Hemicordylus capensis | reverse complement strand
AATAGCAGTGGGGCATTGGGACTCTGGGGAGGCACCCCAGAGCATTTGGAGGCCCCCCCGAAGGCATGAGGCCATGACCCCCACCCTGTGGTCTGTGCCTAAATGCACCACTGACAGTGAGCCATGTTTGAGACTGCCAATCTGATTTCAATCTATTTTCACTAGGCATTTGGTCATTATAGCAGCAACTGCTGAAAACTCTGATTCATACGAGTAGGGGAATCAAGCAAAGGAAGCCAGTATTTCCATGGCTTTCAACATTCAAGGAGAGAGATTGTTGAGAACTATGTGAAGAGCTACTCTAACTTCTCCAAGGCTTGGGGAGGTGAACAGGGAGATACAGGAGCTGATGAAAACCACCTAGCTCTCTGCTGCTCACAAAGCCATGGCCAGACACAGCTAGAGGGCACTTCCTTGGCCACTTGCTAGATGGGCTCTAATTAATGTCTCCCAAGGGGGGACTCTCCCCTGACCTGTCCGCCAAAGAAGCCCCACTGGCTTTGTGAGCAGCAGAGGAGCCAAGGATTTGTTGACGTCTGTCTCTGTCTGCTTCCCATTGTCCCTGACCTCAGAGATGTTAAGTAAAGCCCCTGCCCTCCTGACAGCACATTCACGAGGACCCCCCTTTTAAGTTACTTGGGACCGCCTGGGGGTGTTCCCAATCCCCAGTTTGAGAACACTTGTCTTAAGAAATGAACAGTAAAAGGAAAGTGAAAAGGCCTAGGAAAGGAACATAGGAAGAGGGGAATGTTCCAAGAGAATGTAGTGGTAAAAGAAAAGTGACAGAAGTCCGAGGTTGCTTCCATAAGTCATTTCCTCCAAAATTAACAACCTTGATTCATTCTCTTTTGGCAGGATTGCATTCCAGTGGTGTTTTTTTGTTTTGTTTTTGTTTTTACATATCCTCCTGCCTTATTTTCCAGGCCTGATTGTGGAGCTCTTTTTCAATGCAATTGCAATGCCAACTTGTCCAGTATGGACAGGCAAAGTGCAGCAAAGTGCTATTGTGACTGTTCAGGGCTACTGTGCCTTCAGTTAAAAGCTCTCTCTTCGTGGCTTCTGCTTCTTATTCCTCACTATTCAGAGCATGGCATGTGTGATGAATTGTGCTTTAGCCAATTCTTGTTCCCTGTCTGGAGGTGGGGGGATATTAAGTAGTGGTTTCCTCTCTTTCTTCCCCCCGCCTTTCTTTTTTATGGCAAAATAACACTTTCAAAATTAAAGTTAATCAACAAGGCCACCTGCTACCCCAATTAATACTAAGCTCAATAATTAGGGGAATATGGTTCACAAATGCTTTCAAGTCCATTCCAAAAGTACCCTGATGTTTTGTTGCCGGGTCAGGGGGCGGGTGTCAGCAAGTGCGGAGGCAAGCAGGCATCACTCCCTGTCGTCTTGTTCTGCATGGACAGGCAAGAAAATGTAAAGAAATCCAGGGTGCAAAGCCAGGAAGAATTGCAGCCTGGTGATCCATCCTCCTTCCTCCATTCATGCTGAGGGCCAAGAAGACGTTGCATTGCTACCCATCGTAATGGAGGAGAGAGGGGTAAGGTTTGCTGGAGCAGTTCTAGAGGATACTGCTACACTTCTTGGACTTCTGGCTTGACATTTACTGTAGTAAATGGCATTTGGGGGAAGCACTGTGTCTTGTAGAGATGCACGAGGGAGTAAGTCATCAGGTTCCTCTCTAGCAAAACTGCACTTTTAAAATTTCTACCTGGATGCATGCTTTCCCAGACCAGTGTCAAGCTGAAGGATCAAGGCAAAGTGTGGGTAGGTACACGCAGCCTAATTTGTAAAGTCTGCAAAATATACAAGACTGTATCAAGTCTTTACTGCTTACATAGTGCGGGGCGCTTTCTAGATTAGCCGCTTAAAAGTGGCTAAATGCCTCATTCAGCCAAATCGAAGACAACACATAAAACCTGCAGGGGGAGCAGTGTCACGAAAACTAACAACCTGGAAAAACCACACCTTGTTTACACTGGATAAAGGACGTCATAGCACTAAATCGCAGTGATTAAATTTGAAACAAGGCATCCGACATATGAATGGCACCCCGCGGTCAGCGTCGGGACTGTGGTGTCACAACACAGGAAGTGTGGAAGCACACTTCAGAGATACGTCCTGACCCTGTTTTAGGGTCTAATCTGGAAAGCGCCCAGGTGAAGGTAATTGCCTTAACTTACAACGTCCCTGCCTTTTTAGAGCAAAAGTAAAAACTGTAGGCACCTTTAAAGGTAAATTGTGCCTTTGAGTCAGTGTTGACTCCTGGCAACCACAGAGCTCTGTGGTTGTCTTTGGTAGAATTCAGGAGGGGTTTACCATTGCCATCTCCCACGCAGCATGAGATGATGCCTTCCAGCATCTTCCTATATCTCTGCTGCCCCATATAGGTGCTTCCCATAGTCTGGGAAACATATCAGTGGGGATTCGAACTGGCAAGCTCTGGCTTGCTAGTCAAGTCAACCTTTACTCCCATCTTAAATCACCGGCTTTGTTGATATTTTTTCTTTGTTTTTAGTCACCTAATGGTGCAGCAGGGAAGTTACTTGCCTAGGGAGCAAAAGGTTGCTGGTTCGACTCCCTGCTGGTATGTTTCCCAGATGATGGGAAACAGGGCAGCAGCAATATAGGAAGATGCTGAAAGGCATCATCTCATACTGCACGGGAGATGGCAATGTTAAACCCCTCCTGTATTCTACCAAAGAAACATGGCTCTGTGGTCGCCAAGAGTCAACACCAACTCAACGGCACAACTTTACCTTTACCTTTACTAGTCTTTGTACTGTACTGTACTTTGTATTGTACAAATCTAGCTATGTGGTCACTAAGAGTTGACACAGACTGGACAGCAGTTAATAAATCAACCAGTCACTAGTCTTTCAACTAGTCTATGTAGCCTGTGCTAGATTTTCTTTTTAGACTATTTCTTATTTATTTATTATATTTATTATTAGACTCTTAGTCTATGCTTCAGAATTAGCTGGAAGTAGCTGATTGTGTGAGCAGAAATCTACTAGCTGAGCCTGCTTAGCAATCGCGGCATGAGGGGTCATTTAGACAGGTATCTCTCCTTCAGTGAGCCAAACCTGTGCTGGCTTCTGTCTTGCCTTTTGTATGAATAAGGCTCCGAACTTGGTTAAAACTACAGTCTTTTTCATCTAGCAAATTGTAATTGTAAACCATTCAGAGATGGCAGTTTGGGGTGGTCTAGATTAAAAATAATAATAATAATGATTCTCAGCCTTCACAGTCTCCAAAGAAACACATCTCTGGTACCAGAAACTATCATCAACTTCACTCTGATCTTAAGTTATGCCTTTACATGTACGTCTTGCATGCTGGAAGTGAACAAAACTATTTCAAAGATTTGCTGCAATGATACTGTTTTTGAATGCTTATTCTACATTATATATTTGTTTGTTTGTTTGTTTAATATGATATGTAAATCTCTAGGTTTTAATATTAAAATCTTAATATTTTAATATTAAAAAATTTAATATTAAAAATCACAAGTTAAAACACAATAAAAACAATATAAAACAAATTATTAAAATTATTAAAATTCTAATGAAGAGCTTGTGGGAACAGGAGAGTCTTGAGGGTCTTCCTGAAAACAAACAGAGAAGGAGATGTTCTTATTTCAGCAGGGAGCACATTCCAAAGCCCTGGGGCAGCCACAGAGAAAGCCTGGTCCTGAGTCGCCTTGTACCAGGGCTTGATTATCCTGTTATTCTCCTTATTTCCCCTTATGAAATAAAAGCCTCCCCATCTCTGACAACTTTTTAAAAGGCAGTTAAGACACATTTGTTCACCCAGGCTTTTAATTCCATTTACAGTTTTTAATAGTTTTAACATGGAGAAACCGAGCTAAGGGAGCCCAGCCCGATTTGGCTGGTTGCATCCTGCAACAGGAGCTGTGTGGCTCCCAGTGGCAAGCCCACTTTAAATGAGATTCATGGGATGTGCAATCCACTAACTCTGTTTTTCTGATTGTGTGTCTGCCATGGCCTACACACTCAGGAGGGGAGGGGGTTCCCCAGTAACTCACACGTTGCATTACTGGGGCCCGGGGGTGGGGGGCACCACACAGTGGCGCTTCCCTTCACCTGACCCCCGGAGCTGCCAGACGTGCCAGTGAAGCTGCTGCTCGTCTGGGCGGGCGATCTGCCCACCTAAGGAGTTCCATTTGATCGTCTGTGAAGAGGTAAGCACTTTTGGGCTTCCTCCCCACATAACAGGGTAGCCCTTCCCACTTGATTGTGGGAAGAGCTTCATTTTAAATTGTTTTTTAACATTTTAACATTTATTTTGTTTTAATTTGTATTGTTTCATTGTAAAATCAGAGATATATAAATTTTGGGTGGTATACAAGTGTGTTAAATAAATAAATAACTAAAAAAATACTCAGCAGAATTCTTTTTTTTTTTTTTCAGACAGCAAAAGCACATACTCATCTCATCTATGGACCTGAGTTTTTGGATACATTTAAAAAGGACAAGTAAAAAAGAAAGGTATGCTATCCCTTGGCTGGATGTGGTTGTTGACAAGAAATGGGGTGAGGAGAGGGGGGAGCTTCTTAAAAGTCCATTTCCAAGCAGCTATGTCTTGCTCATTTCTCAACAGATTTGTGCCACATTTGGACAGGTTGTGGCACTTGTCATTTAGTTGAGATTTTATAACTGATAGAAGATTCTGGGTTTATAATAGTGGAATGCAGGTTTTTTTTTTTTACAGGAACACACTTTTAGAAGACACTGGCCGACACGATGCACAGATGAGGATGCAAACTGCACTGGGGCAGTTTGCAGAACAGCCCTGACATTGTTGTGAACGAGCAGTTGCACAAGCAGCACTGCACTGCAGCTATGATCATTCACTATTACCAGGAATAATTGCTGTAGCACTACTTATTATTATAAATTATTTATTATATTATTATTATTATTATTTTTTACACAGTCAGACTGGTTTGTTTTATCCAGACATCGAGTCCTTCCCAAGGACCTGGGATGACAGAATTTTATTGTCGATGTTGTTGCTGTTATAGGTATTGTCGCAGAATATAGGCTGTTCCCAGTAAAGCTGCTTTTTGTAATTGGCTGATGGTGATTTCTGTGGCCCCTATGGTGTTGAGGTGCTATTATTATTATTAGCAGTAGTAGTAGTATTCATTCAATTTCTATAGCGCCCTTCCAAAAATGGCTCAGGGTGGTTTATACAGAGAAATAACAAATAAATAAGATGGATCCCTGTCCCCCAAGGGCTCACAATCTAAAAAGAAACATCAGATAGACACCAGCAACAGTCACTGGAGGGGTACTGTGCTGGGGGTGGAGAGGGCCAGTTATGCAACTGCTCATTCTCAACCATGATGGAGCTGTCTTCGGAGCCGGTAGCTGCCCCAGCACAGTTTGCATCACTGCTGGCACTTTCTGGATATCATACTTGTGGGATGAATGGGAACAGGTGTGTCTTCAAAAGATCTCAAAATGGAATGTCTATATCTGCTACCCTCAACCTGCCCTCACAGGTTCCAGTCATGTTTCCTATAGTGTACACCTTCCCTGACTGCCTGCCAGTTCTCCAAGTGTCCTGCCATAGCTTCAATAAATGATCACAAAATGGTGAGAATTTGAAATCCAGCACCATATTTTATTTCAGAATCCTGGAGGCTTTACAGACAGGGCTTCTACCCCAAATCTCTTTTGGAAGAGAGTGCGTACATTTACACTCCAGCCAAACTTACCTCGACGTCCCTTTGAGATCCTTGGACCCACTCCACACACAAATAGGGATTTGTCTTGCACATTCTAGCTTATCTTAGTGTATTTCCGAGTTTTTTAAACTCGGTTTTCAGCTACTTTTTCTGAAAATTCCAGAGCAAATAGGGAGAGGCACTGACGTAGAATCATTAGCACGATAAGGGGGATACTCTCTTTAGAAATACCGAAAAAGCTCTTTAGTAATCTCCCCACCCCCCACCAATTGGCTAGAAGGAAAACACAGAGGAATGCCATGTGAACTTGCATCAAAACAAAACCCAAGAACAGAGGGGAGGGGCTGCTTCCCTCAATGCCACAAGCGTGATTCGAAGTGGCTTCACATTTACCCTGCAGCATGAAGCCATGTGTGAATAACTCCCTGGTGTTGTGGTTGATATTTCGAGGAAGCAAAGTTGATATTTCACTTGATGATTCTCCCTCTCATATGTGAGGAAGAAAGTGAAATGTGAATTAATGATTCAGGCACTCATGATTCCATTCTTTTGTAAATGCACACTCTTTTATTTGGATTGTTTTATTTCCCCTTCTTATGGGAAGACATTTCTTCTGGGCTCAGAAAGTCCCCCCAAGTGCCAGCTGGCTTGTCCTCTTCCGCAGACATTCAGGAGCTTGGCAGAGGGTGTGTGTGTGTGCGAGGGAGAGCGGAGGGGGGGAGAACACCAGTATTTTCTGCATTTCTGCATTATCTGTATTTCAACTGGCCTCTTTCTGGACCCACAAGTGATGCACAGAGGCTTCCCCCACCTTATTATTTATTTATTACATTTGTATACCACCCCTTCCAAAAGGGTCTGGGTGGTGCACAGCAACCACCCACGTTACTGTACACAGCAATATGTCCACAGCAATACGGGCGGTGCCTTTTCATCAAAGACCCAGAGACATCCGAACCAGACACTTTGGAGACCATTTTAGTGTTTGACTTTTTCCACTGAGACAGCTATAAAACATTGAGGCCATTCTCATGAACATAGTAGGGGGAGGGAGGGGGAGGGAGCTACCTTCCCCTCAGAAGATCGGTAGTGTCTGCAGCGCAGATTGCTGGAGGCCAGAACTCGTTTTCCCAGCCTCCAGGAATCCCACAATGCACTGTGCATCAAGTGTGGTGCATTGGAGGATTCCCCCGGGAGTCTGGCATCTAGTGCAGCCCAAGTATACTCACTACCTCAAACCTGGGGTAACGGGTGCGTTCGCACCTTTGAACCCAGGTCAAAGTCTCGGGTAAATTCCCAAGCTTGCAGGGGAGACAGCACTGGGATCGCCTGCGATCCCAGCACTGCACTCGAGCAACCAAACACATGCCCGGGCTTGGCTGCTTTGTGTGCACGGCCTCACTGTCTACCTGCTCAGAAGTAGTTAATGTTTAATCCTTAGATTGGCATCCAAATGTAACAGAGGTCCTCCTAAGCAGGTCACAATGTGCTGTTGAGGGAGAGGCCCTCTGGCCCCTTAAGTGCCCAGGTATCTGTTCCCCTAACAACTAGGTTAGGCTAAGCTGTAAACCCAGAGGACACAATTCCAAGTCCAACCCTCTGTCTAGTAGACCAGATTGGTTCCAAACACTAATGGCTGCCTGGCATCTCCCTGCTTTCACCACAGGTATCTCCTGGCACTGCAGAAACCTCTGGCAGCTGCCAGGCATAGAGAGATAAGCCTTGTTGAGCGCGGCTGAGTAATCCTGTCAGTGCAGCTGCATGAATCCTCATTCCAAAGCAAGGCCCGCTGCCTCCCCGAATCACCCCATTAAATTGCTAATATCTTATTGTTTTTTAAGATTCTGCAACTTGCTGGGAAATGTTTATAATTTTTTTTCTGCCTGCAGTCACTGTGCCTAATGCCCAGTCATTGAGTGCCATATGTATTTATATGCACTGCAATTTTCCACTTGATTACATTTTACCACAACCACTTTGAGCCACTCCACAAAAGGAGGCAAAGCATCTATAAACATCCACAGCAGCCCAGACAGATGCAGCCCAAAGATCCACACAACCCAGGCATCATGGCTGCAAAGCACGCCTCACGTCCCGTGCCTTCCAATGGGGATTTAGATGACCTGCAGCCACATGGTGGTCTCTTAAACGCAGCCATTCATTGCCTACAGGCACTCAGTGAAGCTCAACTTTGCAAACCCTCTACGGAGGAGCAGAGAAATCCAGAGAACCAGGGGTGATGTTGCCAGCCTTAACCGAGCATGCCTGCTCTTGAGAATCTGCCCCCAGTCAGTTGTCACAGGCAGAAGGTTGCTGGCCTGCTCCCCATGAGTTGAGGAGCAAGAGAAAGCTAGAAAGGAGCACCTGGGCAATAGGATGCCGAAAGAGGTACCCAGGGGCATCGCAAGGTTGGAGTGGGCCCAGAGACAAGATTGTAAAATCCACACCCCCCCCACTGAAGCTCAGCTCATGAAGTAAAGAAACCTTAAATGAGGCTGAATAGTGGTAACAAAAAGCATAGATATAGAAGCAGATGTAGATATAACCTATGTGCCACAATAGAACATCATCCTAAATTATTTTTTTAAAGGTTTTGTAAATTGTGGATGATGCAAGTCATTTAATGGTACTAGCAAAAGACATGCTGTTCTGGTAGCTCCAGGTCTTCACACCCACATCAATTTTGGAGGATGAATACAACTGAAGGAAGCCCAGGAGGGTGCTCAGCTGGGGGAGTCAGTCATGTGACTTGCCTCGGGGGGGGGGCAAGGCAGTGGGCCCCCAGACAACTGTCTCCCTTTGCCCTATTATAGTTCCACCCCTGCAGGTACCACCCACAAGTCAGACAAAGACATGTGCTGAGAATATGTAATTCTGTCTCAATTTTGTCCTTTGCTACACTTAATGTGTGCCAGGGCACGATCCTGACACACATTTCCAGTGCTAGGGTTTAACACTGAAATCTGCAAAGTACATTTTGCATCGGGAGGGACCCCTGTTCCAGCACTTCAGTTTGCAGTCAAACAAGCATGGTACTTCATTGCTCAGTACAATACACACTGGTTGACAGCCTGACTAAGGAAGTCCACATAAGGAGGCTCTGCAGGATCTCACACACGACAACCCCAGTCCTCCTGGGGGTGTAAGGTTGCACCATGAGACTAAGATTTCCAAGTGCTGCTCATGTTCCAGAAGTGCTCTGCAGAATCAGAAGTGTGTTGCTGAGGGTCAGTGACATGTTCCCGATCCTGCAAAGTATAGTCCTGTGGTGCAACCGCATGCACCCAGGAGGACTGAGAGAGTCGCTTGTGGACTTCCATTCTGTCCCATCCCTGCAGAGCCTCCTTACATGCTTGCTAGTTAGTTGTTAGTCAAGATGTCAGCAACTAACTGAAAGGAATAAGAAAGAAAATCCCATGGGAAGAGTCCAACTCCAGCCTATATACAAGCAAGCTTCTACATATATACATATTTAACTCTTTGATGGCCATGTTACTACATCCCTCCCTTTAGTCTTTCAGTAACTAGATAATGGCTTCCTTCAGAAAATGGATTCTCCTTGGATGTAGGGGATAGTGCCTATCTCTGGCTTCCTGGCAAGATGGCCCACATCACAAAATTTTGGTGCTTCAGACAGTCTACACGAATCCAGTTGCACTGTGCAATCAGTCTTCTCAGTGCACTGGTTTGTGTGTGGATGTGGATTTTATGTCACCTGCGCAATCTCCTATTATCTACACGCATTGTGGAAAAAATTAAGATCCTATTTGAAATCCAGATAAGTCGGCTGGCACACTTTGTCCCTGTACCCCCAAATATCTCTCTCTAGCTTGATAATCATGGTTGTGTTTTTGAAGAACCGGTTTCATTGGCACTTCCGCCTCCATACATTAAATCTAAATGAGCCTTTATTGATGGAAAATATGATAACTGAGCTGGCACACATACACCCATGGTTGGTTGGGAGTTATTCTATATTTAATAATTGTATTTAGCAAGTAGGGCAACTTTGTCTCTTAAACACCAAGCAGTAATATTTTTTTTAATTCCCTCTTTGACAATTCTTACTCTTCTTTCAGCTAGGGATGAGCATGAGCCAGTTTGGCACTACCTTTTTCAAGTGCCAAACAGGCTCGAACGCCAGCATTTGAGCTCGACGGGCATATCTTTAAGATGCATGTGAGGAGCTCCTTACCTGTTCACCCTTGCCCCACCACTTCCCCCCACCAGCGCACATTTAGAAACAGCCTCGCGGAGTGGCTGGGGCACGCGCATGCTGGCCATGTGCATGTTGACGTCATGCGGGACTGCAGGAAGCAGCTCTTCAGCTCCGCAGGGCTTTTTCTAAAATGAGCGCCGGGGGGGGGGAGAGAAGGCAGCAGTCTTGGGGTGAGTAGGTAAGGAGCTCCTTATCTGCATCTTAAAGGAGCACATGCAACTCATGCACATCCCTACTTAGGGATTCTCAAACTTGGGTCCTCAGATATATATTTTTTATTTTTTACATTTTATATCCCACTCTTTCTCCAAGGAGCCCAGAGCGGTGTACTACATACTTAAGTTTTCTCCTCACAATGCCTGTGAAGTAGGTTAAGCTGAGAGATAAGTGACTGGCCCAAAGTCACCCAACAAGTATCATTATTAGACCTTAAAGCTATTCACACACTGTGGTGGGCGGGCTGGGGCGGGGAGGCAAGATCTCACCTACCTTCCCCTCAGACAATCTGTCCTGTCTTTGGTGCACTGCTGCATGCCCACACACATCCATGCAGCATGGATCAGCGGAAGCTAGGACTCATTTCCCCAGCCTCCAGGAATCTCACAAGGCACTGCACAATGAGCATGGCGCCTTGGGGGATTCCCCTGGGAGTTGGGCACTCTAGGTGCTCAACACTGTGTATGCTCAGGCTGCATGCAGGCCAAGCATACACACAACACTGGTGCTGGGTTGGAGGACACGCTGGCACCCTCTAACCCAGGTCAAGGCCCGGGAACAAAAGTCAGGCTTGGCAAAGAGGCAGTGCTGGGATCAGGCTTGATCCTGGCGGTGCACACAAGTAGCCTTGCCCAAGTAGGGCTGCCCTACCCTGGGTAGGGCTGCTCGTGTGCATAGCCTCAATGACTCCCATCATTCCCAGCCACAGTAGCCTTTGGCCAGCTGAGGACCCAGGTTTGGGAAGCCCTAGGCTAGAACATTGGAAGCTGGGTGGCCTGGTGACATCTGAACATGTTGAATTCAGTTTTTGCTCAGGAACTCTTCAAATTCCAGTTTGGCCCATTATCTGTGACCAGAACCATGAGCTGTCTATGGATGGCTGCTGACATTTTTGAGCTCACTGAATGCACTTCTAGCCACTTTGAATAGGTGGCATCTATTATAAACAAAAACGTCTTTATCATGAAAGGTCCTGAAAAGTCTAGATGAAGCTGAAGCTATGGCAATTTACTCCTGCTTCACAATGCTTAGGGTAGGGGTGAGTTCATACAAGGGATGTATTTACAGCGCTATCAGTTTGGTGCTGATCAGAGAGCCAGTGGCATTATTTGGTTTTTTTCATGGTGATTGGCCCTTAATATGTTGGCCAAATTGGCCAAACTTGTTACCCCCTGCTAACTTGGGAAAGAGGTACCTTTTTAACATGGTGATTCTCTTTATTTAGCAGGGGGAGAGTAACTGGCCCTATCCACCCCCAGCACAGTACCTCCAATGACTGTTGCTGGTGTCTAGCTTATGTTTCTTTTAGATTGTGAGCCCTTTGGGGACAGGGATCCATCTTATTTATTTATTATTTCTCTATGTAAACCACCCTGAGCCATTTTTGGAAGAGCGGTATAGAAATCAAATTATTAATTATTATCATCATCGTCATCATCAACATGTAACATAAGCATCTTTTCAAAGTTGCACTTGACTGGAGTGTTGAAAATGGTAGTGTGATATTCTTCAGCATTTTTGTGGAGAGATAACCCCATAGATAAAGCAGACGAAGCAAGAAGTAGAGGTGTGGCTACCTGCCTGAGAGTGACTTTGGAAGTATCAGCTTCCCCTCTCAATTCCTAACTGGGCAAACTTGTTTCCTGTGCCCTACAGTCAACTTCCAGTCTACAGCACAATGTAATGAATCCATCCTGTCTGAATTCAGACGTAAGTGCTGGTCTCCTCTCTGCAGTCTGAGAGAGCGGAGAGAGGGAGGAGTTTCCTTCCCTCAGCTCTGGTCCCAGGGAAGGCTGCCTCCAGTTCTGCATTCAGGCATAACTGAGGCAGCCGCAAACCAGAGGCCCAAGCTGCAAACCAAACTGAGGGTTCAAACTAGAGTTTGGCGAGTGAAGCCTAGGCATTTCTAAAGCTAAGTAAAGCTATAGTTTTCATTTATGAAAACAATTTTAATCCTCAGAGAAAAAGCTGAAAGTGTCACACTCAGGACATATAAATCAAAGAGAAAGAACAGCCACATGTTCTTTGATTTTGATTTCTTTTTCTTGGTAAATCTGATGGTATTTAGCAACAAATCGGTTATGCTTGCCATTGACTGGATCGATAGTGTCACAAGGAACTGCACTGCCCTCTACTGAGTGAAGAAGAAAACTCTGAACGCTGCTCAAGAGACAACCATTTATTGTGGCAACTTATCACCCTGTGCACATCATCACTGTTCACATTCTTCCAAATGGAGAGAAGAATTTTACCCCTTCCCTGGAGCTAAGGAGGTGCAGATATGTAATCATCTAACCAAGGGGTCACAGACATGCACTCCATGAAAAGCTACCACTTTATTTATTTATTTATTTATTTATTTATTTATTTATTTATTTATGAGAACATTTTTATACCGCCCAAAACTTACATCTCTGGGTGGGTTACAACAGAATAAAAACAAAGTAAAACATTCATTAAGACAAAAATTGGGGGGAGGGGGGGAACCACACATGGTAAACACTTGGTAAATGGAGGAAGGAATTAGCATGTCAGAACAGAGAGTGCTTACAGTTCAGCAAGAACAAGGATCCCCTTAGTGATGCTTATGGATTTGTTGAAGCAATTCAGCAAGCCAAGCTTGCCAAGGCACAGATGCAATAAAGTTATGTAGGCTGAAATCTCTCTTCGAGGCCATATACTGTTCCTAGAGGCAAGCATTTCTGAGGTTGCACCTTGCATGGTGCACCTCATACATCTTTATAAAGGAAATTAAGCATTTGGGAAGCTTGGCCAATTTCAAGACAAAAATTAACACAACTAAAAGCAAGGTCATGCATTTAAAAATGGAGACTTGTCTATAGGAATAGCAAGCTGTCTCTGATCAGGCACTGCCTCTGAAAAAAGAGATGGACCTCTGCAGCCAGCAACAAAAATGCATCCCTGCACCACCAAGGCACGAACAAAACTTGAGTGCAAGCCTTGGATCCACAGCAAACATGGGCTCAAATCCGTTAGTCAAGTTACTCTTATCTGAAAAACAAGGAAAAAATTGGAATGGACTATTAGGAGGACAAGCAAGATGAATGAAGTACTTGTACTTTAAAAGTGGTGTATAAGTGAACTATAACACAAAGAGGAGAAACGTTTATTCGGATTGATATGACCACTGCAGGGGGACCCTGGAGATTCACTTAACAGTTTTGAAAGATAATGCAGGTTTGAAGGTCCCCACAAAATATTCAAAAAGCAGAAGCCGATTTCCAGAGCAACGACCCTTAAACCAAGAGGGGAAAAATGTAAATCCTCTTCAAATATATCTAAAATAACTCTGAGCACAAGATACTTTATTTGAAGAAGATCTAAAATGACTTTTCTCCTCATTCACAGCTATTACTCACCATGAACATGGAAGCTGAAATATGCTCAAGTTTTTGCAACTCCCAGCCCCACCCTCCTAAGATGGTACTAAACTGAAGAATACTAAAGATGTATAAGAGGGCATTCTAGACAAACCCAAAATCTATGAATGAAAAACTATTTTGTTTTCTTCTCCTACAGCAGTGGTTCCCAACCTGGAGCCCGCCAGATGTTGCTGAACTACAACTCCCAGCATCCCTGCAATAAATTGTAGCTGGGGATACTGGGAGTTGTAGTTCAGCAACATCTGGAGGGCCCCAGGGGCTTTCCCAGATGGTAGGCTGCATCATGAGATTATGTGACTAATAATTAGTCGCATAGAAGCCTCAGCCTGAAGCTGAAATAACAACAGTTCTGGGGGCGTTTACATAAGGCTGTTTGGTTGCGGTGATCCATTCCTTTCAAATTTTTCCCATGGACCGTTCATACCTATTGCTCCTGGGTCTTTCTCTGGCCAATGGCTTTCTAGAGTAGGCAGGATGTTGCACCTCCTTTTTTCCCCTAATGCACATGCATGGTGTGTGCTTCTAAAAAATTGCATTTCAATGAATAAAAAATTTATTTTTAAAAAACTTAAATGTGTTTTTAGCGAGTCTTCCGCAAGATCACCCAGCTGGCAGATCCCTTCCATCCCTCCCTGCCCCTCTTGCCCACCTGGCTGGAAAGCAGCTGCAGAGGAGGTGGGGAGAGCAAGCAAGGCCAGGCAGACAGGCAGAGAAGCATGGAGGCAGATCCTTTTCCCTTTCTCTTATTTTATTCTCCACCCCACCTCGTGCAGTGGTCAGTGGTCTTGTGGAAGACCACCAACTTGGCAAAGGTGGTGGTCTTGCTGGTGTTCTGCAAGATCACCTGGCAATTTTAAAAAAAGTCGCTGCTCTATCACTATGGCCCCTCCATTCATCTCAGAAGAAACAGCAGGATACTTCGAAGTATCCCCAAAAGCCACCAAAGAAACTAGAACCTTTTAGCATGGGGATAATTTGGGCTAAGCTCCAATGCACAGGGGAAAATGTGAACCATGTATGGAGTGCTCCCCAATACCTTGCAGGGACTTTGAGGTAAATCCCCCCCACCCATGTGCAAACACACACACACACACACACACACACACACACACACACACACACACCACTCCCAGGGAACTTTGAAGCAAATTTGCTGCCTGGGAAATCCCCAGGTTGGGAACCACTGAACTATCACACAGTACTACAGATGTTCCTCTAAAATGTATATATTTGACAGTTTAAGAGTTTTAACACACCATAAGACACACAGATAAGTTGAGGGAGATTATTTCCAAAAAGGAAAAGATTATTTCCCATTGCCCAGGATTCCCCTTCCTTTAGAGCATCAGAACTTTCAACGACTAGTGACAGGCATCCAATGACTAGGATATGGATGGGATGGATTTGTCTTACAGTTTTTTTTAAAAAAAAGTCCTCTCTTGACCTTGTGATTTGTGTATTTTGCCAAAGTCTGTACATCCAGAACAGTCATAGCCTGGAGTCCTGGTGCCTGGCCCTCTAGTAAGGCCACCAACCACCTCTGCTGCCCTTTCTGACACAAAGAACAGAAGCTACCAATGGTGGTGATTTCCCTGCCCCCATCTGAAGCATTCTGCTGAGCTGGAAAATACTGCTTCTGCAGCACAACAATGGGAGCCATGCCTAACACCCACAAACTACTCTTTAAATGCTGCTGTTTAGTGCCTGAGGCATAAAATCAATATTCCCAGTAATGTGGAACAAAGTGTTGGTGGCCTCCATGTCAGACACTTTCCCTGCTGCCACCACTGGGGGTCAACTGCCCAGCATTTGCAGCCAGGGAGGGAAAAACTCAAAAGACTGTCACAGAAAGGGAGGAGGGGCTCGTTCTTCAGATATTGAGCTCTACTGTGCAGATAACTGCACTCTGCACTCACTCAGAGACACTGTGCTACAACTGCAAGGAAATAAAAATCTCAGTTAATTTGCAATATGGAGATGGGAGTCCTGGCACTGGAAAAGGGTCCAGGGTTTCTGAGTTGTTGCCCCAGGCTGAGAGTTAGTTTGTTAGCCAGCCTTGGCAGGATCATAGTCCTATGCAATGCCTCACAAAGGAACCATCCCCAGCCCTGCTGCCTGGGGTCACTTTTCCCAGTAAGGGCAAGCAGCACCCCTTTTCACAAGCAACAGCACTTGGGGACCAGGCCTCCTAGGATGAATGGTTACCATAACCGTGGCTGTTGGAATCCAGGCCCAGTGGGGGCAATTTGAGATGGTATGGGGCTGGGTTCTTCATCTCTAAGGGCCAAGCAGGCTAATTAGGAGCTTTTCAGTGCTTTACTAGGGTAAAAGTGAAGTTGTACCTCAACAGCACTTGAGGACCTTGTGTGGATTCAGAGGAGCCGATTTTCACAAGGACCTTGTGTGGATTCAGAGGAGCCGGTTTTCACAAGCACGGTTTGTCACGTTACAAAACTATTGCGTTACAAAACTATTACCTCCCTCTTGCTATGCTCACATATGCTAGCCACTGCCCTCGCCTGAATTTCCCTGTGGCAAGAGCAGTCTGGCAATGTTAGCTGCTGTTATGCATGGAGATATGATCACTAGATGTTAGCAAGGGACAGCAGCTAATCTGATTTGAGGAATAACTCTTCCTGATTGTTGGCAGGGCCAGCACCACTGGCCATCTGTTAAGGGCCCAAGGCCTTCAGGAGGGCCCACTGCCTATACCCGAAACCACCTCTGTGCCCATAGTCTTTTTGCAGTGGTGGCAGGACACCTCATTCATTCAGCCAAGGGAGTTGCTCTGCTGTCACCTCTTCTTCCCCATCTGTCAAAGTCAACTCCACCATGAACCTTAAGGAGGACTAGGTAGGAGGAGGGCCTGTGGAGGGCTGTTTGCTGAGGCCCACGGAGCTCACCCTGATTATTTGGACCAAGAGTGTGGCATGAAACCCATTCCCCAAATCTTCTCAGAAGGATATTTATTGCACCATCAGCCTTCTCTTATTACATGCTTATACCATATTTCTTCCATTATGCATTTCAAGACAGCCTACACAGGGTTCCCAAGTAGTCACCCTTCCAGACACTGACCAGACCTAGGCCTGCTTAGGTTCAGCAAGGTGGCTATACCATGAGCCTTCAGGCCATACCCAGGGAATAGCTTAGCTTTCACTTTTAAACGCCAGAGGAAAGACAGGAAGCCATTGATTATTTGAAGCGGGGGAATGATGCCAGAATACTTCATGGTCTAAATGAGCCTTTGTGAGCCCTGCGTAGGTCAGCATGTGGTAACCCCAGAAGTCCCAGAGAGACATGATGAGCAGCAAGGGGCAGGGTGGGTTGCAGGTCCCAGGAGCAATGCAGGGCCAGTGGGCACCCTAGAGGTACATCTACAACAGGGCAGATGAGAAAGGGGTAAGGCCACACGTAGAGGGGTCCACCCTTCCTATACTGGAAGTGGCCATGGAAGGTGCTGACTGAGGTCACTGGAACCACTGCAATGGGAAATTGCCTGGCAGCTAAGGAGACTATTTCGGAGAGATTACCTCAGAACAGGGAACAACAGGCATCCCTGTGAAAAAATGACCCAGGAAGGCAAGTCAGATGTAAGGGAAGGAGTTGGCATTCCTTTCAACAAATGACAGTAGTGGGGTAATGCTACAGCCTTGCTTATACCCTAGTATAGTACTGGAAAGTCCTAAAGTAACCTGTGTGGCACCTGGGGGTGATGAGTCCAGTCTCATATCATATCAAATTGCTCCCACTGGGCTTGGAACCCAACAGCCACAACTAAAGTGATTATGCTGATGCCTGGTTCTCTTGCAAACTTTCATGGATTAGAACCTCCTTTGGCAGCTCAGAACTTATTAAAGTAAAATAATTACTTTTATTATTTTATAAGTAAAATAATTACTTTTGCAATTATTTAACTGGTTTTCTCCAGAGATTTTTGCTTCCACTCATTCTTCTAAGCACTTGGCCCAAATAGCAAACTCCTTGAATGGTGCTGCATGAAAAAGGATAGACTTCTACAAAAGTATTCAATCTAGATAAATAAAGAATATTTGTTCCATGCAACCCATTTAACGTCTGTCATGAAGAATATTGGGTTGGATTCAAAGGGATCATAGCATAAGTGGAAGATATGACTCCCTGTGCAAGGGAAGTTTTCACCCAAAGTCAGGGGCAGCTCCCCCATGATGTGAACTGAAAGAGTCACCTCAGGGGACACCTTTGGGGGCAGCTTTGTGGGTAGCAGG
This sequence comes from Hemicordylus capensis, assembly GCF_027244095.1. Classification (NCBI taxonomy): domain Eukaryota; kingdom Metazoa; phylum Chordata; class Lepidosauria; order Squamata; family Cordylidae; genus Hemicordylus; species Hemicordylus capensis. The sequence goes on along the minus strand of NC_069659.1, from coordinate 195,231,567 downwards.
ATGTACCCTTGCTGCCCTGCCTCCCACCTGGATAGTTCATGTTGGCCCCAGGGCAGGCTGATGTAACCCTACCCCATGGCTAGTGAGCTGAAATAACTCACTAGCACCATACCACCCCCACCTCGCAAACCCAGATTCCACTCTCTGCTCTTTGCAGTGTTCTGCCACCACATACCATATTTGGGAGAATCCCTGGGCTTGTCCACACTGGCTCAGGAGATAGCAGTGTGGCAATAACAGCAGTTTCCCCTCCCTTGGGAAGAGAGACCTGCTGCTACCCCTGCCAGCGTGAACAAGCCCAAGCAGCCTCCCAAACCCGGGAGTGCAACAGCAACACACTCTGCAGGGAGTGGAGCTCAGGTTTGTGAGGCAGGGGTGGGGATAGTGGAGGAGTGGGGTTACATCAGCTCCAGGCTTGTGGGGCAGAGTAGCTTCAGATGTGCTGGGCCAGCACTGCCCAATCTTGCTTCTAGTGGTAGCCCCACCCCCCACCACAGCTAAAAGTCCCTGGATTCTCAGGAGCAATTTTTCATAGAGCCGAGCAGAGAGTTGGAGGCAGGAAATGGAGAGCCCTGCACTGCAAGCAGAGTTAGGATTCAACACATTGTGTGGTTCAAAGGATGGCGGAACAACAAGGGAAACTGGGTCAATGCAAGATTACCAAATTGATCCATTCCTGTTATGCAGGGCCCATATTCAATCTCATCTGTCAAGAGAGATTGGGTTGGCTTCAGCAGAAATGGGCAAACAAGTTTCCCCAAAGCAGAGGGGCAGAGAAGCTAATGTTCTCTCATCGCTAAAAAGACCTCAATATATTGTCCCTTCGTTCAACTCCAGCCAAGACTCCCAACAGCACTTGATCCCCATGGTGAACTGCACTGTTCCCCTTAACCCACCCTGAATAGCCAGTTTCTTCCAGTCAAACTGGTGCAGCAAAATCAGTGACATCTCTGAAGTGAGTTGACAGACACATCACAGCTACGAATGGTCCATCCGCTTGGCAGCCAGTTGAGATACTGCTGTCCTACTGCCCATTTCCCAGCTTGCAATGATGAAGGTTCCTCAATTCACAACAGTGTCAGTGCAGCACAACCATCTAGGCTGATTGGTGGGAGAACATGAATGTCAGAAAGGTGCCAGTAGACATTTCTTGGCTCCCTCAAGGAAATAAAGGCCATCGCTGAGCCTGTCAAAATGATTAATAGCTTATGGAGTGTGGGAGGGAGTGAAGTGGAGGAGAAGGCAAGAAAATGGGAGGAAGCAGGGCGGGGAGACAGATGGGAGATCTATAAATAAACAGAGTTAAATAACTGCAATATTATCTGAAATAAAAGAAGATCAACAGCAACATCCGCTCCAAGTTCAGTGTAGCCCCAAAGTGGGGCAAGGTGAGAAAAAGCTTAAGGATGGCAGGCGAGGTCTAGAGATCTTTTGTAGAGATGAAGGTCATATGATAACACTTTTGTGGCCCATTGTCATCATGTTCTTTCAGTGCTTCAGAAACCTATAAAAACCTGCCTGACCAGATGGGACAAAATGAAATGTGTTTATACACCAAAGACAATGATAGCTCTTCATAAAAAAAGATGGTCTGTCTCTAATAAAACTGTAAACAGGAGGGATCCCAACTCAGCACAGGCTTTGAGAGGAACTTTCTCAAAAGCATCAAACTGATCACAAAACCAAAACAAAGAGGAAAACAAAAAGCCAAAGGGTTGGGGGGGAGGCAAAAAAAAAAAGAATATGAAATCAGGAGCAGGACATTACTATGGAGGAGGGAAGAGGACAAGGTGATAAATCCACAACCAACAAGCAACTATAATTTAAATTTACAGCCAAAAAAGTGTAAATGACATTGGAAACCATTGGGCAGGGCCTGCCTTTTTTCAAAACCAAGTATTGTAGGTGCTTCACTATTATGATGAAAATAAATCCCAGGTTACTGACACTTGGTCTTTTGTATACGCCCCTATCAAAACACTAACAGGCAGAACAGTCTTCTGTTCAAGCCTGTGTTCCCCGTAACAGGGATTCCCAGATGCTGTTAATCCCTGCTAACTTGGCAAAGAGGCACCTTTTAATGTGGTGATTCTCTTTATTTAGCAGGGGGAGAGTAACTGGCTCCATCCACCCGCAGCACAGTACCTCCAGTGACTGTTGCTGGCGCCTATCTTGTGTTTCTTTTTAGATTGTGAGCCCTTTGGGGACAGGGATCCAACTTATTTATTTATTATTTCTCTGTGTAAACTACCCTGAGCCATTTTTGGAAGGGCGGCATAGAAATTGAATAAATAAATAAATAAATATCGACTACAACTCCCATAATCCTCAGCCAAAACCTATTGCAGCTGGGGGTGATCGGAATTGTAGCTAACAACTTCTGGGAATGCCTGTTACAGGGAATACTGGATGGCTGCTGCTACTCTGGTGGAGTTCAGAAATATCCGATGTGCACCCAACAACAGCGTCAAAAGCACAAAATAGTAGGAGAAAAGAGAGCAAGCATAGCATCAACAGCCAGCAGTGACACAGTCACCACCCACCAATCACAACATCACTCCTGATGACCCCCCCACACACACACACTGCCACCTTCCATACATAGCAAGTGGTGAAGGCAGGAACTTGATGACATCACTTCATCACCCATTCCACTCAGAAGGCACAAGTATGCTGCTACAGAACACAGAAGAGTTCTCAGCATCTCTACTCCCACACAAAGGCCATGCCTCATTAAGTTAGGTGGGACTGCAAATCCCATGGCAGCAGAAGAAGGCCTTCCATGAAGTGAGGCAGGCACTTCAAGAGGTTGAGATGGGGGCCCCACCATCTAACCTGCCTCCCTCTACCACCATGATCAGATTGGCTCCTTGCACTTCACAAAGAGTTGTCCCAGGACAGTTTTCTGCCATTGCCTTCTTTTCCTAGCCTGGCACACGCTCTCCTATCTCTCTCATCAGACTGGAAGTGGAGGGAGAAGGGAGTGGAAGAGGAAATGGTGAAAAGGCAATAGAGTCTCCGGTATTTTGTGGAAAGACAGTAGAGTAAGGGTGCACTTTAGAGCATTTTCTGTACCCTACTGCTCTTTCATCATTTCCTCTTCTGTTTCCTTCTTTTCATTACTAGTCAGGGTAGGGAAGTAAGAGAGTGCATGCCAGGCTAGGAGGAAGCGCAAGTTCACACACATTGCTAACGAAGCAGTGACAGTGACAAAAAGGAGATGCACAAGAGAAGGCAGCATTTGGTGTCCTGCCTCAGAGGTGCCAAGGTCTTGGGTTGCCACTGCCTGGCAACCCGAGCAAGGATAACAGTGAATCAGCTATTTTTCCAGGGCTACACCGGAATAGACGGAACACCATTATAAATCACAATAGACAATCCTGTGGAGAAGTGCTTGTTGGAGATCCAGCTCCAGAGAGCATTGACCTTTTGCACCAATAACCCTAATGACCACTAGGGGCATTGTTAGATTGTTAGGGTCTCATTTTCTTTCCCATTTATCTCTGCCTCTATGACCCCTCTATTGATAGAATGTACTCAGGAACTTCCTGGGAGTGACTTCCTCCATCATCATCATCATCTTCTTCATCATCATCATCTTCTTCTAGCTCACTCGCGCTCTCAGCACCATGCTTCTATGGGTCTCTCTTTGACCACCATGTGGCCAGTGGTGTCTTTCCTATAATCATGGACTCCTGAATAAAGTAGATTAGTTTAACCTTACAGGAATCTCCTTGATTATCATTTACAAGCTGTTGCCCGAGACCCTGTTAACTTCTGCTGTAATGGGAGTGAGTTAGCTCCTGAAATATTCTGCTATATAAGTAATTACCCCCAACAGTGCTGAGCATGGAAGATCCAGGGCTCCCCAGAAAGAAGGGTTCAGTGCCACCTGCGGACCAGCTGTCCAATTCCATGGAGAAGAATGGATTTCAAGTTTTCCGGCAAATGGTGATTCTTTGCAGAGCAGGAGCTCACCAGCAGGTGACACTAAGAAAATCATGCTAGGATCCTGCTGTGCATATGGACAGAGTGTGAATTCCTGCTTGGAATTCACTTGCCCAGGAGTCTCTTCTCTTCAGGAAGAGTGAATGCACAAATCAGGATTTGCCATTGGATGGCTGGATCAAATTGCTAACAAAGAAACTACCTCCTCTGAGCATTTGTCAAGTAAACCACAGTGTGCAGACTAGGGTGAGGAAAAGCCACCTGCTCAACCAATAGGAACTGTGGTTCCTATGTCCAGGTGACTGAGCACACCATCTATGTTGGGTTAGCCCCCTGGTGGGTCCATTATTCTTGCTGGACAAAGTGCCTCCTCCTTACTGACCTATCTCCCCTGTCAGACCATGGGTGAGTTTTGATAACAGCTTTCCTCCCCACTTCTTGCTGGCCAGGAGAAAAGCCTTTACATCGGCTTGTCTCGGTATTGCAGCCTGGCTGGAGTTTTTGTTCCCTCCTTTTTGAGTGCTAATTTCTAACATCTTCCTGCTCTCATTGTACCAGCTTGCCCAGGTGTCTCTTGTGAGAGGGGTGGCACAGGAAGAATTTAAGGAGGGCTGTGCCGGCTGGCACAGTCACCAGTGTGGCCGGCCTGTAGATAGCCGCCGAAGCCGGCCTTTGGGGCTGGGCCTTCGGGGTGGGACTGAGGGCTGTGGGGAGGTTACATTGCAGAGGAGGGATTGGAGGTCTGGGTCAGAGGTTGTTGGTCTTCTACTTTTCTTGGGTTGTGCCAGGCCTTTTTGCAGATATGTGTTTGGGCTCTCTTGAGTGGGATGGTGCTGGGAGTGTGCCCAGCAGTTCTGGGGCAGCTATTAGTGTAGTGGTGGGGAATAGAATTGGCGCTGGCAGAGCAGCTGGCCGCTACAGGGGAAGGGAGCTCAGTAATTTAGTAACTGTTTCCACTTCCAACTGCCTTGTCAACTCTCAGGCCTTGGGGAGCAGCTCCAACTACCCACAGAGTCCGGCCGTGCTCCTCTGCAATGCCAGGTCAGTTCAGAATAAGACCCAAATTGTTCATGATTTGATTGTGGATGAGTGAGCTGACCTGGCTGGGGGAGGCAAGTGGTCCAGTGTGGACACAGCTTCTTCCACCAGGCTACTCTGTTGGAGCAGGCTAGGGGAAGTGAGCAGGGTGGGGGTGGAATGGCTGTGGTCCATAAGAATACCATCTCCCTTCCCAGGGCCCCTTTGAGACAGCTGACTTATACTGAGTGTGTATTTTTGAGGCTGGGTACTAAGGATAGATTGGGGATTCTGTTGGTTTACTGTTCACCCCGCTGCCCATCTGACTCCCTAACTGAGCTGACGGAGCTGGTCGCAGAGTTGGTGGTGGAGTTTCCTAGACTTTTGGTTCTGGGGAACTTCAATATCCACTTTGGGGCTGGCTTGCCTGGTGTGGCTCAGGAGTTCATAGCAGTCATGACAACTATGGGCCTATCCCAATTAGGGATGTGCAGACCAGTCCAGAGGTTCGAGGGTTCGGGATCAAACCACATCCATCCCTCCAGTTCCATCTGGACCGGAACTGAACCTCTGGACACGTTTGTGAATTTATTTATTTTTTAAATTTTAATTAAATAAAAATACCTCTAGCCCCTTCGAGGGGCTTCCTGTAAGCCGGGGGGGGGGTCTATGAAGGTTCCCCTCCCCCACTGGCCTCTTAATACACCACCACGGCCTGGAAAATACTGACCCAAGGCCTTGCAGAGGTCATTTGCGCATGCGCGGTACACTTACAGAGGCCCAAACAGATTAAATACAAGGATTTTCCAGGCCACAGCAGTGAATTAAGAGGCTGGCGGGGGGGGGGTAGGAACCTTCGCGGACCACCACCAACACCAACCTGTGGACTACAGGAAGCCCCACAAAGGGGCTAGAGGTATTTTTATTTTATTTTAAATTTTTTAAATAAAAAAAGTTCACAAACTTGTCTGGACCAGACCGGATGAAGGGGGTCGATGGGGGCTGGACTGGACTTGGCCAGTCAGGTTCGAGTCCGGTCTGGGCTCGAACCGAACCGGGCCAGCCAGTTCCGTGCACACCCCTAATCCCAATTAGTCTCTGAAACAACTCATGTTGCAGGCCACACACTCACTTTAGTCTTTTGTTCAGATTGCGGGGTGGTATTCCATGGGTGGGGGATCTGGTGGTTTCCACATTGTCCTGGACAGACCACTACCTGGTTACGGTTGGTTTCACAGCCGCAATCCACCCCTGCAGGGTGGTGGACCTATTAGGATGGTCCATCCAAAAAGGCTGCTGGACCCAGAAGGTTTCCAAAAAGCCTAAGAGGGTTTCAAAGCTGGAGTAGCCAGTGATTCTGTCAATGCCCTGGTGGGAACTTGGAATAGGGAACTCACCAGGGCAGCAAACAGGATTGCGGGAGCTGAAGCAGCTGGATAGGCAACTGGAACACAAGTGGAGGAGAACTTGGCTTGAATCTGACAGGACGCAGCATAGGACCCATTTGAAGGCTTATGCGGAAGCAGTTTGTGCAGCCAAAAAAACACCTGTTTTTGTCTGCACATATTGCATCCACAGGTTCAAGTTCAGCAGAGCTATCCCGGGTTGCGAGGTGTTTAATTTCTGCTCCTTCTGCTTTGAATCAGTCCCTAGAAACGTTCTGCTGTGACACTTTTAATGCGTTCTTTGCGGTTAGATCTCCTGTATTCGAGCCAACTTGGACTCCACTACTTTTGCGGGGTCTATGAAGGAGGTGTCCAGCAATTCCTCTTGCAGTATTAGGTTGGATCAGTTTCAGTCTGTGACTCCTGAGGATGTGGACAAGCTGCTTGGGGCCTACCACTTGTTCTCTGGATCCTTGCCCAACTTGGCTGCTTCTATCTAGCAGGGAGATTATTGGAGGTGGCCTAGTTAATATCATAAATGCATTGCTGAGGGAGGGAAGGGTGCCTCCTTGTCTGAAGGAGGCAATAATTAGACTGCTTCTTAAGAAGCCTTTGCAAGACCCCTTAGCAATGGATAGTTATAGGCCAGTCTCCCTTGGTTGGGCAAGGTGATTGAGAGGGTGGTGGCTGACAAGCTCCAGGCAGTTTTGGAGGAAACTGATTATCTAAACGATGACTTTTACAGGGGAATTGACAGAAGAAGTGTGACTCTGCTGGTTCTTTTGATCTCTCGGCAACATTCGATCCTATCGGCCATGGTATCCTTCTAGATCGCCTGGGGGAGTTGGGGATAGGGGGCACTGTTTTGCAGTGGTTCTGCTCCTATCTCTCTGGTAGATTGCAGATGGTGGAGCTTGGTGACAGTTGCTCCTCAAAATGGGAGCTGTTATATGGAGTCCCTCAAGGCTCCATACTGTCACCACTGCTTTTTAATATCTACATGAAACCGCTGGGTGAGGTCATCAGGAGATATGGTGCTAGGTGTTATCAGTATGCTGATGACACCCAAATCTACTTTTCCTTTTCATCTTCATTATCAGGAAACAACATTCATTCCCTAAATGCCTGCCTACAGGCAGTAATGGGCTGGATGAGGGATAACAAATTGAAGCTGAATCCAAGCAAGACAGAGGTGCTCATTGAGTGGCTCAGAACTTGAGGAATGAGTTAGATCTTCCTGTGCTGGATGAGGTTGCACTCCCACAGAAGGAGCAGGTACACAGCTTGGGAGTACTCCTGGACCCAGGCCTCACCCTGGTATGCCAGGTGGAGGCTATGGCCAGGAGTGCTTTCTATCAGCTTTGGCTGATTCGACAGCTGATTCAACATTTGTGCGGTGGCACAGTTGAGGTGGCCCTGGAGGCAGAGCAGAAGAGAATAACCTCAAAACAGTGGTGCATCAGCTGGTAACCTCCAGGCTTGACTATTGCAATGCACTCTATGTGGGGCTGCCTTTGTACGTAGTTTGGAAACTTCAGTTAGTTCAAACTGCTGCAGCCAGATTGGTCTCCGGGGCAACCCAGAGAGACCATATTATGCCCATTTTGAAACAGTTGCACTGGCTTTCAATATGTTTCCGGGCAAAATACAAAGCCCTGAACAGCTTAGGTCTGAGTTATCTTAGAGAGCACCTTCTTCAGCACGATCCCCACTGCACATTAAGGTCATCTGAGCAGCTCCGTCTTCAGTTGCCACCAACATGTTTGTTGGTGACTCAGAGGCGGGCCTTCTCTGTGGCTGCTCCTGGGCTGTGGAATGCATTCCTGGCAGAAATTTGCAATCTGAGTTCATAATTGGCCTTCAGGAGAACCCTTAAGACTTCTGTTTGGCCTGGCTTTCCAGGGTTTTAAAAACTGTTTTAATAATGGTTTATGCTGTTTTTACATTTTTTGATTTTAACTGTTAATTGATTTTAGTGTTTTAATGTAAACCGCCCTGAGCCATTTTTGGAAGGGTGGTATAGAAATCAGATAGATAGATAGATAGATAGATAGATAGATAGATAGATAGATAGATAAGCAGGGAGGCTTAAGGCATCAATGGTTTCTGAAGGATAGATTATCCAGAATCACCACTCTCCCTAGTGATAGATTAACTGAATGAGCATGGGTCATGGTTTAAAAAGGAGAACTTTTGTCATGGTGCCCTTTCCCTCAGATGGCTATTTCTCCTCTGGGGACTTGAAACCGTGTATGTGTGTGTGGGGGGGGCGGGGGGGCTCCAATTCAAGCAAGCTACCTGGGTGGTACTGTACTGCTCCTGCTTTCTTCCATTTGCAGGCAGCCCAAATTGTGATTACTTGTAGTATTAAGTGCAAGTGATATAAAGGTATGCTTTGAAACCATTGTGTGGAGAAATCCCTGGAGCTTGGGGTGGTGCTGTAATAGGGTGCACAACTCCCGTGCTGCTCTGCCTCCAGGGCCACCTCACTTGTGCCACCGTGGGCACCTGGCAATGGCAACCCCCAGCCCCTTGGTGATGGCCCACTCCCTGACCCAGCAAGCTGCGGCAGCAGACTCCGTGACCCAGCATGAACATGTGCATGAGTGGCAGCCAGCTGAGCAGCAGGGGCAGGGCAGCCTCCCCACGGGCTGCTGAGTCAGGGAGCACACTGCCACCCATGAGAACAGCCTCTCTAACCTATGTGTTTTCTGAGTGTCTGTACCATAGTGGTTCCTTTTTTTGGAGGGTGCTGGGATATCCTTGTATCTTGCAAGCTGGAATAGGAAAATGTTTCCCTATCACCATGAATAGATTGACTCTATCCATCTGTGGCTACTGCAGGTGTACCACCACCATTCTGCTCCTTAATTAATGGGAGCTGGCAGTGTTGCTGTGGTCACTGGAGAAGTGGCTAGAGGGCTGCTATGTACTCTGGTTATGTGCTGGGCTATTTTTATTCTTCTCAGCATTTCTGCTGGATCCTGACCATGTTATGCTGACATTATGCTGGGCACCAGTTTGGCAAGATCCTAGCACTAGCTGGCTTAAGGCAAAGCTTCTTGTAGCTTACAAATAGTGACCAGAAAAGCTTAATTTCTCCATATCAGGCTGCTCTTAAGGTTGTCAGCCATGCGTATCAGTTAAGTCCTTAAAAAGTTCAGTCATTGAGGGAAGATGGCAGTAGGGATGTGCAAAAAATTTCGGGCACAGAACGATCTGTGCCCGAAACGAACAATTTCGGGTGATTCGGGGCCGAACCGAATCACCCCGATGTCCCCCGATATTTTTCAGGCACGAGCTGAATCACCCGAATTTCGGACCCGAAAAATTCGGGTGATTCGGTTCATGGTTGATTTTTGGCGATTTTTTTAAGTTTTAGTGACTTTGGGGCAGTTCGGGGGCATAGCATGGGATCTGGGCAAAAGGAGTGGGGTGGGGTGGTAGTGCCTAATGGGTGCAGGCTACCACCCCAATTTCAGGGGGATTAGGCAAAGGGCTGATTTTTGGGAAATTTCTGAAATTTTCATGTCTTTGGGGCAGATTGGGGCAGAAAGTGGGGCCTGGGGCAGAATAGTGGGGTGGGGTGGTAGTGCCTAATGGGTGGAGGCTACCACCCCAATTTCAGGGGGATTGGGCAGAGGGCTGATTTTTTGGGAATATTTGAAGTTTGGGTGTCTTTGGGGCAGTTTTTTCTGAGGTGTGAATTCTCATTCTATCATAGCAAATGAGATTTTCTTTTGGGGCAGATCCACTTTCTGCCCCCAAACTGCCCCAAAGTCACTAAAACTTCAAAAATTCTCAAAAAATCAGCCCTTTGCCCAATCCCCCTGAAATTGGGGTGGTAGCCTGCACCCATTAGGCACTACCACCCCACCCCACCCCTTTTGCCCAGATCCCATGCTATGCCCCCGAGCTGCCCCAAAGTCACTAAAAGTTAAAAAATTCGCCAAAAATCAGCCCTTTGCCCAATCCCCCTGAAATTGGGGTGGTATACTCCACCCATTGGGCACTACCACCCCACCCCAAAATTTTGCCCCTGGGCCCCTTTTTACCCACCCGAATAGATTCAGATTCTGATTCGGATTAAATCCGAATACGAACCGAATCAAGGGTGATTCGGGTGACCCAGATTCGGGCACAAAACAGAACAGGGGTGATTCGGTTCGGGTCCGAGCCGAATCACCCAAAAACCCGAATTGCACACCCCTAGATGGCAGCATGGTTCTCTATCCTGAAACCGGCTCAAGATGCTTTTATCAAATTATGGTTTATGCAGCCTGAACTTAATTACAGTTACTAAGAAGCAAATCCCACTATATTTTGTGGGACACACTCAGGGGCATATCTAGGGTAGGGCAGGCAGGGAACGTGCCCTGGGCACCACTTGAAGGGGGCGCCATTTTTTTAAATTTTTTAAAAAATTTAAAAATGGCTGCCAAAAACAAAATAGCCACCGCGCATGCTCAAATGGCCTCTGTGATGCCCTAGTCCATGCCAGGCCTTGCAGAGGCCATTTGAGCATGCACAGTGGCCAGTTTGTTTTCAGCGGCCATTTAAAAAAAAATTAAAAAAATGGCCACTGCACATGCTCAAATGGTCCCTGCAAGGCCCTAGAAGCCAGCGTGGGGGGGGGGAAACCTTTTAAGTCCCCCCCAAAGCCTTTAGGAAGCCCCCCGAAGGGGCTACAGGTTAAGTGTGTGTGTGTGTGTGTGTGTGTGTGTGTGTGTGTGTGTGTGTGTGTGTGTGTGACTATAAACATATTCAGATTGGCACTAAGTACAGAGAATCGGGACTTGTGAATACTGAGCTGAAGCTTATGAGCTAGGATTGTATTCATTTGCTCTGACTTTGCTTCTTGTGATAAGTGAGTTAAATGTGATGTCTTAATAATATGGCTATTAATGCTGAGTTTGTCTTTGAATCAGTGTGAAATCCTTAGTATTAAGACCCACTGGGAGTTTCTTGCTCTCTTTCTCTCATTTTAACTGTCTTTCTGAAATACTAGACTATATTCCAAGCAGTGACACAGTTTACTCTGCATATGCTTTAATTATTTTCAGAGTATTTGGGAAAAGTCAAATTCTCCATTTATTTTTAAAGCTTATGTAATAGTGATGCTACAATACACAGTAGAGAATTAGACAGGCACTTCTGTTTAGTTTCCAAGTACACCTCCACATAGTATTTGGGTATTTCATGAGCCCCAGCATACTGAAATTTGTAGTTTTCCAGCATTCTTTGGTCTGACTACGTCCACTGCTAAATAGTTTTTGAAATATTAAAAGATTAACGAGCTTGACTTGTATTTTTCAGCTAATATGGTAAAGTTATCTGAAAGATGGGTGTCAGATGTTTGGACAGGGGGTGCAATTTCAGTGCCTGCCCTAGGTGCTATTTTCCCTCTGGACATACTGCCAAACTACATGTTGAACACGTGGCTGCTGCTGAAAATGCCAGCATCGTGTTTTGTTCGTCTTTCACTCTCCATAAAATTCTGTAGAACTTACCCATGATAGCATGAAGTTCCTTGTTTCCTCACCCCCAATAATGTGCAATAGGGCACAAAAATGCAGAACATTGTGAAGTTAGAACATAGGTAAATTATGATAAAATCATAAGGGAAGCTAAACACATAGTTGGATGCCATGAGGTTACACATTTAGGGTAGAAGAATGTTACAAAACCAACAGGAAGCTGGAGTTGATACAAGATCTCCTTCTGTGAAGAAAGGAGGCAGGAAAGGATAACCCCTTATCTGACCAAAGGCAACACTAGTGAACTTGACATCCCTTCCAGTGGAAGAGAATCCACTGAGTTCCAAGATGTGAGTGCAGTGGGGAGTAGGGGGAAGTATCTCCAAATCCAAACGTGCAGCATTCAGAAAAGGATCTGCACCAGCAAAATGAGGCTGAAAGAAGACTAGGACCAGGGAGACCCAAGTTCAAATCCCCATTCAGCCATAAAACTAGCTGGGTGACTCTGAGCCAGTCACTTCTCTCTCAGTCTAACCTACTTCACAGGGTTGTTGTGAAAGAGAAACTCAACTATGTAGTACACCGCTCGGGGCTCCTTGGAGGAAGAGCGGGATATAAATGTAATAATAATAATAATAATAATAATAATAATAATAATAATAATAATAATAATTATTATTATTATTATTATTTACTGGGAACAGCCTATATTCTGTGACGATATCTATAACAACTGACAATAAAATTCAGCCATCCCAGGTCCTTGGGAAGCACTCGATGTCTGGATAAAACAAACCAGTCAATAACACCTGTCTGACTGTGTAAACAAGAAATAATAATATATTATGGGACTTCTGACTACAAACAGACAAACATCTGCCACACAATACACCAGATATAACTGTAGTCGAGAAGAAAGAAAAACAAGTGAAAATAATTGACATAGCAATACCAGGGGATAGCAGAATAGAAGAAAAAGGGGGGGGGATCACCAAATACAAAGATCTACAAATTGAAATTGAAAGGCTGTGGCAGAAAAAGACCAAAGTAATCCCAGTGGTAATTGGCGCCCTGGGTGCAGTTCCAAAAGACCTTGAAGAGCACCTCAACACCATAGGGGTCACCGAAATCACCATCAGCCAATTACAAAAAGCAGCTTTACTGGGAACAGCCTATATTCTGCGACGATATCTATAACAATTGACAATAAAATTCAGCCATCCCAGGTCCTTGGGAAGGACTCAATGTCTGGATAAAACAAACCAGTCAATAACACCTGTCTGACTGTGTAAACAAGAAATAATAATAATAATGTATAAATCATATATCTATATCTGTATCTATATCACTGAATATCTGTTCCCTATACATTCCTACACCCTTTGAGCTATCAGGATCTAACTTAGCAAATTAACTTCCTACGACCCCTCGAGTAACATAAGGTACCCGAGAACCCCGACAACCACCCCGCACAGACAGACGGATATAAAGCGGGTGAGGGTCTGAAGGAGAGTTGTCCATTGATATGTGATAGGTTTCTATACCCGAGGAATGTCGGGAACTTAAAGCTAGTATGAAAAGAAGCTAGTATGAAAAGAAAAAGCCACCTAATGGCACAGCGGGGAAATGCTTGATTAACAAGCAGAAGGTTGCCGGTTCAAATCCCCGTTGGTACTATATAGGGCAGCAGTTATATAGGAAGATGCTGAAAGGCATCATCTCATACTGCGTGGGAGGAGGCAATGGTAAACCCCTCCTGTATTCTACCAAAGAAAACCATAGGGCTCTGTGGGCACCAGGAGTCGAAATCGACTCCTTTACCTTTACCTTACCTTTACTTTAGATAAAAGGAGAGAGGGCAAGAAACAGAGGGTGTCCAACAGGACCCCTAACAAAACTTGCTGTGGGAAACCATGCAAATGTGAATGCTTGTGGAACAGAAAACCCAATTGGGCCCTTAAACAAAATACAAAATGGCAAGCTGGGACTGGGGACTGAGGCTGCCCAGAATGCTCTCCAGAGCTGCAGCTTGCCTCTTGAGAGTGTTGGGCCCAAGGCCCTGAAAGCAAATTGTGAAAAAGCCATGGCCTCTTGCGCCATAGCTGAGACAGAAGCTTGCCCTGGGTTTGCACCTTCTCAGAAAAGAACACCGTCTCATGAATTCTAGTAATGGTGCCCCTCTGGGTGGCCAGGAGAGTCTGAACCACCTTGTCAGCTACAAGCTGTTGGAGCTCTGTCTCCATGCACGTAGCTTGAACCACACTAGATCTGGGTGCAGAACTGAACCCTGGGTTAGAATATCTGAGTGAAGTGACGAAGCCTTCAGAGCCAAGATCCAAGGTATGAGGCCAACACTCATCTCCATCCAATCTTCTCAGAGTCTCAAACACTTCTGCTAGGAAGGGGTTGGAGGAAAGGCACACACCAAGGTACAGTCATGCCTCGCTAACCGCGGTTTCGAGTATCCACGAACAGGAAATTGTGTCTGGTCTTGCCAAGTATCATCTGTGGTTGGTGAGGCTTTTTAGAGGTGGTGGGGCGGGGTTTCAGAGGTTTAATCTGCTCATTCCTCTTGCTGATCCTTGCTAACCCTTGGCCATCTTCACCATTCAAAATGCCTTTGAGTGTTGAGTTGGTGGGGGGTGTTTCCAAATATTTCCCAGAGGTTCGATCTCCTCATTCCTCTGGGTGACCGATTCCCCCTCCCCCTTTACTTTTTGGTCTTTTCGGGATCTCGATTCCCCTAACCCTGTTTCCCATTCATTTCAAGGGCTCGCCAACTGCGGGTTTTGCTGGAACAGAACCCTCACGGTTGGCAAGAGATGACTGCAGTAAAATCTGCTTTCCCTCCATATCTAGAATCAGTGTTGATGGCAGACTGGAGGAGCTTATTGCAACTGCTTATCACACAAACCCATGACTGGCAACGGCGATGCTTCATACCTCTCCCCTCCATTGCTGATGAAGTCTGTATCAGCAGGTCATTCACACTAAATTAAATGTGTACTCCTGGGTTCCGAGGGCAGCCATTATGTAAGGCTTATCTCCATCCTGAAGCTCAGGAACAGAACAGGCAAATGAAACAGAAGTATCTTTTTTGCTGGTGAACACTCTGGTCCTCCTTTTCTGCCTATGTCTGGGAACAGCATGTTGGTGAGAAGAAGCTCCTCCATGAAGGCATACTGTCCCTTGCCCACTCTTGGGGAGCAGGACTAAAGTAAAAACAGAGCCAAGTGCCGCTAGAGCAAAGGCTACCAGACAAATATGCCTTTGTCCCAGCCTACAGTCCTGCCTGGCTAGGAGCATGAGATGGGGAAGCAAGATTGAAAGCCTTTCCTCTTGTTCACCTTTTTTTTTTTTTTGCGCACGCTCCCAAATAGACTGAAGCAACAAAGGGTCCCTGCTCTCCAGCTGAAGGCAGAACCAGAAGGGGAGCAGTTTCTCCCCCAAGCTTGCCAGCAATACCTCCAGCCAGAGGAGGAGTTAACCTTTTCCTGCCTGCCCTCTTGCCTCACTGACTCAGAATGAGGACTTCCCAAACCAGTGTTTGCCTCATGACACATTTGCAAAGGGAGAACAGGCTGGCAGAAGTTTAACTCTTTCCTTCCCTTGCTTTCTTCTTGTAACCCCTGTCACCAGGCTGCTTTATACACAGCAAGCTCAGAGATGGAAAATAAGCCCAGCTGGGGAAATAATCAGCCTGAGGGAGAGAAGTTGTGGAGGTAAAACTAATACACGGGGGGGGGGAGAGTTAAAGCACACACACCCATGCCATTCTCCCCTGTAAATACCTCAGTCCACCCACATATTCATATTCCCTCACAAACCTGTTTTCAGAAATACATTTGCCAAGGTTTCATCTTATTCCCATTAACTATATATAAGACTGCAGCATAGAGACAAACATATTAGATGCAAATGCAAGTAATGAAACCCTAAACTGGGGTTGGTTTGGTGGCCTGGGGGTGGGTTGTAGAGGAACAGGGGGGGGGGAAGGGTGTTTAACCCTTTTCTGCAAGAGTGCAGACAGAGGGAAAACTTTTCACAAGGATTTGGTTTTAGGGAGATTTTTGGCAGGGGGAGGAGAGCAAAGATACTTTGTGGGTAGATTTGGACTATTAGGTGTGGCAGCTGGGAGTTCAGTCAAATGAGGAGGGACTCCACAAATAATTAGGGGGATCTGCACCCCTGCTTTCCCCACTGGCCATGTTTCTACTCAACCCTGCCTTTCCACATATGGGTTTCCAGATATGGAATGCTGGGGACAGGAGCAATTTCAAAGGGGAAAGTAGCAAGTGAGAAGAGTGCTGCTGAACCTGCTGTTGCTTTTCTCCTAGCCAGATTTTCTCCTAACCAGAACCGTCTCATAGCTGAGGGAGCTCAAAAACAGCCAATCGGCCACCTCACAACAGTTATGGGCAGAGAGTTGGTCTCAGGGACAGCAGCCAAACAGTGCCAAACCCTGCTTCTCCACTAAAAGAATGGCTTCATCCTGTCGCTTTATAGTGTTCATCTTCTGTGTTGCCCTAACTTTCTGTTTGACCCCGAGAGACCTACAGGTATTAAAAAGCCCATGTTTATTTTGTCAGATTCTCCCTTATAGTAACTTACAAATAGAGCTTAAAATGTTGCATAGGAAAACCTATTAATTTGGCTGTAAATACACTTCCAGAGAATTGTCCTGAATTAATCCTAATACTGATATACCTTATTGGCCTGGACCCAATTAACCATGAAACTAGTTCCATAAGCCCATGGATGGGATCATAGCTCAGTGGTAGAGCATTTGCTTAGCATACAGAGGGTTCCAGGTTCAATCCCTGAAGGCTTTATAGACAGGGCTTTTATTTCAAATCCACTCCGGATTGGAGTGTGCCAGTCCACATATTAGTTGGATTTCCCCCAAAGTCCCTGTGTACTATCAGAGACCAGGACAAACAACCCCCTCCCCCCAAATGGAGGCTGCACATTCTGGCTTAGCCCAAAGTATGTCCAGCTTTAAGAAAAATCCTCTAGTTTCAGAGGCTTAGGGGCCGAGGGGCAGGAACCAGGGCTTCTGTTATGCCCCACAGTTTCTCTGTTATGTGTGGAGCGGTCATGCCAGTAAATTGGCATTTTTCAAAACTCAATGAAGGGGAGTTTGACAGTTGTTTGGGGTATAGTCTGCTCTAAGTGATTTGCAATTGCAAGCGCTGGGGGAGTGGGGAGAGGTGTTGTTGCAGATTGGTGATACTCTGTGGAGGGAGTCTAGAAGGGGAGGGAGAAATTCCTGAGTTAGACACAAGCACAGATTGCAAAACGTGTGTCTTCCTATGTTTTAAATAGGCTTTAGATCTGCAGAATGGATGTAACCAGAGCGTGTTTTTTGTCTGAGCTGATTCCATTAGGGATGGGGGGGGTGACATGAGGTGATGAAGGCAGTCCCTCACAAAGGCAAGGATTAAGTGACCTGATCCAGCTGCTGCTTGGCAACTCATCATGCCATCCTTCCACTCTTAGCTGTCAAACTAAAAAACTAAAAAACCCCACTCTCTTGCCTCTTCCTCTGTCGTGTGATTTGTGATTGGTTGGAGGAAAAACCCGGAGCAAGTAAGTGGGAACACACAGGCAAAAGATCTCCCAGGGCGTGCAGGGAGGAGCCAACAGCTATGTGAATTGTCAATTTAATCCCCCTTGTGAATCTGCTGCAAAGCAGATTTGCTCTTCCGATACCATGAAGCCGCGTGTGAATAACTCACTGGTATCTCCAGATAGGATTGAGAAAAATTCCTCCTTGAAGCCCTGGAAAGCCACTGCCAGTCAGAGTAGACAGTACTTATTTAGATGGACCAATGATCTGACTGTAACAGCAGTTCTTATGTTTCAGTGGAGATGACACAGACTTGGAGGTTTAAGTACTGAGGGCAGATCCTAGGAGAACGTAGACAGATTGCTCCAATCCCACTTTAGGAGCATGCCGCTCTTTCAAGGAAGGCTGCCACCAGTTGATCTACAGTCACAGACCAGGCTCAGACATGGCTCTAACTACCCTAGAACAGCCCAGCTTGCAATTTACTGGCATTACAGCCAGAGTCCACAGAACCCAGTTCTAGACAACAGTATATTCTTCTAAAACTGAAGAGCCCTTAAAACTTATCTGTTTGGCCTGGCCTTCCAGGGTTCTTAAATAGTTGTAATTGGTTTTAATGTTGTAACCTGGTTTTCAGGGTTTTTTAGTTGTTATTGTTTAATTGCTGTTTTATGATGTTTTGATTGTTTTATACTGTTTTATAATTTTTGTTTTAATTGTTAACTGATGTTAATGGTTTTGTTTTAATTGTAAACTGCCCTGAGCCATTTTGGAAGGGCGGTATAAAAATTGAATAAATAAATAATAAAACAAAGCATTCAGTAGCACATGACCATACGGGGGTAACAAGGCACATGAGGAAAGAGTCTTGCAAGCAACCCTCTCGAACTGTTTAACTCCAGGCTGAAGCCACTTCTAAACATATGAAATTTATTACAAAAAATAAGAGTTACACACAATAAAGAAGTTGGGAGAAACGGGAATAAGGAAATACACAGGAATTAAGAAAACACAAAATAACTAATACTTTTACCTTAGTTCAGGAGTTGGGCAGGTCCTTGGCTGAGAGCGTGTTAATCTCTACAGCTTCTCCATTTTGGATATCCGTTACAAATCTCTACAGCTTCTCCATTTTGGATATCCGTGACAAATTATTAGATTTTGGGATCATACATTTATAGGAATTAAAGAGGGAAAAGTTGCCCACTCTTCTAGGAATAGGCAGCTCTTGGATTCAATATAATGATTTGGTATATCTCTGATGTTACACCAGTATTGGGCCAATCTGGATTTAAGATTTTCCCTCCAAACTGGGTCTTAGCTTACTCAGCTATAGGAGGATCTGGGTTGAGACTGGTTTACCTATTGTGAAAAAGGGATTAAGACTGTACCTTAATGGGTGGGTCCATTCAATAACAAGAGGCAAAGATCGCACTCATTCAGTAACAAGACTGAAGAATGTCCTCATTCAGAGGCTTAAATGGGAAGAAGACTCAGATACTCTTGAGTTTAAGATGGAGGACTGGGTTTCATCAGCGGGGCCTTTTGGCTCGTTTTTCTCAAACAATCCCGCAGCATTCACCTGCCTCCATGGGAGGCTGCCTGTGAAACGAAGGGAAGTTTCACAAGCAGTTTGTGTTATGGCATGTGGCAGGAAGGTCAGTAGTCCATGGAGAAAATTCAAGTGTTTCCCTGGACTGGCACAAGCCCTTTGTGTGACTCTAAACAGATCTTTGGATCCCAGCCCTTGATCTTGGGGGCTGAGGGGAATACCTACACCTGGTTTTTCAGATGCTTGCAAGTTAACTACCTGAAATGATCTCTCCTTGCAGAATTCTCTTATTGGAGGATGACTCTCTCAGCAAAGGCAGACTGGGGCACCTCCTTTTGAGGGCTGTTGGGTGCTGAATGTCTGCCACTGTGGAGCACAAGGGGGTCTGTTCCCTATTGACTGTGGGATAGTCTTTCCCCTACTCCTAACCAAGTTTCTGATTAATGATCATTCATTCCTAATTGTCAAATTTCTTTTCTTTCATCCTCTGTCTAATCAGCAGTGACAGAAGCCATTACGCAAATGAGAGCAGACGACTTCCCACAACTGTTGGCATCGGTAAAAGCCTCGTAATTTAAAGCTCTGATTTGTAGAAGAAAGCTGTGTTTCCCCAAGGCGTATGGGCATCTGTTCCTGTTATTCTGTGAGAGCCTCCACTGCCTCTCCCTCCCCCGCCAATTAATCCTCTGCTTGCAACAAATATTTGACTTTGTAAGGCAGTAATTAGAGCTTACATTTCAGCGCTTGTCATGGCAAGATGCGAGAGTCAGCTCTTCCTCCATCGTTCATGTAGGGACTGCCCCAACAAGATGGAGTGATGAATTGTACAGTGGGGACAACATGCATCTCAACAGTTGGAAACTGGACCTACATCACCTGAATGAGATTCTAGAAAAAAAGAGGTCAGATTCCTCTGTGGAAAAGGCCTGTTGGATAACTTGCGTGAATGGATCTCCAGTCTTTCCAGGATAGGCCACTTGTTCGTCATTGTTGGGACCAGCGCTTACAAGAGGAGAGTGTTCCAAATGCTGTTCTCCCACAGTGCTGTCCCAAGTCACTCTAGTAACTTTATAGAGATCCTTCGGATGTTGTCTCTAAGTTACAGGGGCCCTTGCAGTGCGTGCTCCTCCTGCAACATGCTGTAGCACTGTGCTAGCACAGGGAGGAGCTGCAGCACAAGCTGCTCTCATGTGGCTCACCTTCTGAGAAGAGGGCAGGAGCTGTGCTGCAGCAGCAGCAGCTCCTGCATTCCCAACAGTAATAGACACAATTGCCTATAGCCTTTCTATATCTTGCACAGAACGAACGGATAAGAATTCTGGACTGTACCACTGCAAACAGCAAATGGGTGAATACAATTTTTAATGACTCACCACACCCCGCAATGTAAAAAGCCCTCTGCATATAGTAAAGCAGAAAATATTTCGCTTAGCCCTTGCTCATGTGCTGTTTATAACATACAGGGTGCTTGTTATATGGGGAGCAATTCAAAACAATACTTGGTGGTTTACTGCTCCCAAAGAACTGACTAGCTGGTTCCAATCAGTATGGAACAGACAGAAACCCTGTCCTCTCCTCAACATACTGCTTTGGGGGCTCTGTTGCTCTTAGGGCTGGCAAACATAATATTGTCGTGACAAGATAAGTCACAACTGGCAGAATTTTCTTGTTAGGGTCTGTTTTAACCTTACCAAAGTTATTCTCTCTTGCCTCCTCTGGCCACTTTCCATGCCAACAGCACACAGCCTTGGTTCTACTTTCCCCTACTACAGATCACCACCACCTATTGCTTCCTGAAGTTGCTTGTTACATCACTGCCTACTGTTAGGCACCTTGTTTCTTGATTAGTCTAGTACTCCTCTCATCCCTCAGAATCTTAAGCCTCCTGATCCCTTCTTGCCTCCTGTTATTTGCCTCTTCCTCCACCTACCGTTTCTTCAGGTCCCTGTTTTAGTCCATTGCCTACTCTGCACTCTTCCTTCAGAATTCTTGCCTCTAGACTTCCTGCCCACTAGAGATTTTTTCTTCCAATCCAATCTCTTCCCAGTCCTCAGTGCATGAACAGCTGTGGAACAGCCAAACCAATAACTACCGTCCCCCACTGAATTACCCCTTATTTAGATCTCTTATGATTCTCCATCACCCTGAATCTGAACAAGGAAAAGGAAGACAAGACAGTAGGAGAGGGGAGTTTCTATGAGTCAGAGCCACAGCATTTATGGGAAGCCAGAGGTGAGGGAAGTTTGTGACAAACTCAGCAAACAGAAAGCCTTATCCCTTAAATTCCAGCCAATCATCCTGGCAGAAACACAACCCAGGAAGGAGGGCAAATGCAGAGGTAGGTCTTTAGCACCAAGGTTGGCACTGTTGCGCTACTCTTATACTGGAACTACTCTTATACTGGAACTGCTTTAGATTCCAAAGCTGTTAGCCACAACCACCAAAAAGCTTGTATCAGTAATAAAGCAGTCCTCATATAGGACTAGAAGTCATGCAAGCTGAAATGCAATGTATTTAGATGGCTGCAAGCAAGGATTAAACTAGGGGAAAGGCTATAGTTGATTAAGCAATGAGGGCAAATTTTAATTGGGGGCTGAGCATTAAGGGCATTGTCATTTATCTGGAGGCTATTTTGGCTCAAATGTGCAGAGAATAAAACTATTCAAGATAGACTTATGAACAGCAAGTGACAACATTTGCTATTCTACTGTTAAGCTCTCCAGTCTCCTTGAATATCTCAAAAAAGCACCTATACTGAGATTTTTCATAGTATGCAGATTGTAACCTAATCAATTAGAAATATTTAATCTCCATTAGCAGCCTAAATTGTCGCATCTATTATGCTTAAAAAGTTTTAAAGCATGAAAGCTACTCTTTCACATGTGATCCAAGGTGGCACAAATAAATAAGTTGTGTGTGGGCAACTTCTCAGCTGCTGAAGTTGCCCACACACAACTTATATGGTCCAGGCAAGCTATACTATACTGCACTTATGACAGAGAAGCCTCTGAGATTAAAACCTCCGAAAAGGGCACACTGAGGATTAGGAAGAAGTCTAAGTCAGAAGGGAAGCTAATAAGAAGGGAACCCAAAAGGTAAGATGTCTAGACGAGGAATGGAAAGTAGAGAATGGACTGAAACCTAACAGTAGAGAGGGAAGCTTGAGGAAGAGGGAACGAAGGAGCTCTGAAGAAATTTCAGACTTTTCACACCCTGAGTGAAGGAAAGAGGGAGTGTTCGAATGCCAGGCCAAGCAGCAGGGGGAATAGAAAAGCTAAATACTAGATCTAGACCTTGACAGGGAAATTCTACCTGTTGTGGCTTCTACTGTCCCTGCAGTATTATGACCTTGTAGTTCTAAGGGGACAAAGAGGGCAGAAAAGACTTGCAGGATGAATTTCACATGCTGATTTGAACCGACTAGCCAGTTCTTTGGCTGCAACTTTCTAGATCCCATACAAAAAACCTTTGAGATTTTAGTCCAATCAAACCCTTTCTGCCATTTTAAGTCTTTACTGAAGTCATGCTAAAGATATCTACTGCAGTAAAAGGCATGCTTCCCCTTCTTTCTGTCCCACTAGGAGTTTTGTGGCACAAAAACTCATGCTTGTGAGATCTATTAATTACTCCTAAGGTGGTTTTCTGTTCTCAACTAAGTAAATCCTTTATTACAGTCTTTGACCAGATGTGATATAATAATAGTAACATAATACCAGATACGATATATTCTCAGCCAAGCAAATTCTGCAAAGCCACAGGATTTTAGCAGCCTTATTGAAAAGGATAGAAGTTTTTCTGGGGTGTGGGCTGAGGCAGTCAGGTTCCTACAGAACACAAATGGAGGGAAATGGCTGAAGAACCCTGCCCCCTCCCCACCAGAACTGTAGAAGGGCCTCTCCACAGCACTGCCACAGGGACTATGAAGGAAGTACCAAGGCAGATGTACTGGCACTAGGACAAGGTCATGACACTGTTACAAGGGGAAGCTGTCCCCTCCTGTAGCATTTACAAAGCTAATGCTAGATCCTTGAGTTAGAGCACAATTAAGGATAGGTTTGATAATCAAGACAAAGATCTCTCAATTTTCTATATATAGCTGCCAAAACAGCAGAAGACACAAAGCCCATTCACCTCTACCTCAGGAAGCCAAATGCAATAAGCTTCCTTTGGAAGGGCTTCATAAGCTGCTATTGTAGGTTCAGATATATAGACAATGTTCTATATATCTAGATTAAGCACTGGAAGGTAGCACTGTACCAGTGGCTTGACTGGAACTTCCTTTCTTGCCATCCTGTTCAAGTTCTCAGCTAAAAAGCAGGAAAACACATTACATAGAACAAAAAGAAAGCTCACATTTCTATCATTAAACAATGGTTGTATTTTAAGAACTACAGTTCAGTAGGTATTATGCCTTTCCTACATGTTCTCACACATTCTTATCACAGAACACACACAACTTTTCCCAATACCACAGCAGGGCATCGAAAGCACAGGATTAAAAAAAAGACAGTAACTAAATCAGTCCATCAGTGCATTGTAAACTGAGCTCTCGCACCAGTCAAGTGCAACAAAATTGTTTAAAAACTGTTTAGAAACTTTCAAAAGTTACACCTTTGGCAAAAAGAAAAAAGGGATCCAAATGCTGCATTTCAGTCCTGTCCTCTTCCTTCCAGTGAGGCACCTGGCCCTTCCCATGTGGGCTCCATGCAACAGCAACACTCCATCCGCAGCTCCAGTCTTGGGTGGCACTCTGGCAGATTCTGCTGCACATCCGGAACACATTCCAGTGAGCATGGAAAAGGCTTTTGCTTTCAACCAAAGGCAGAAGGTTTGCATTGGTGCTATCATTCACGACATCCAATCTTGCTCTTCAGACGTCACCCCCATTCCTGATCTATATCACGCTATGGTGAGAACACTGGTCTTCCACTGCCTCCCTGTGGTCTGTAGAGCTAATTCAAGCAGCTGGTTTGGCATATAGCACAGCTTCATGGTTCTTCGGGGTCCTATTAAAGAGACTCACCTTGCCCAATGGAATCTGAAACGATACCCAGCTCCCCTCAGTACTTTTCCAGCTACTGTATACAGAATTCATAGTAAGTGTCAGGAGAGAGAAGTCTGTCCCTGTAAGAGGAAGGTCATGGCCAGGTGTTGTCTTGGCAAGCTGGCCATGGTCTCTCTTTTCCGGGGACAGGCAAAGTTTCTCCAGTGTTGTCTCCACAAAACTCTGCATTTCACAGAAGAGTGCCTCTATGACAAAGGAACAAAGCAACAAAAGTTACAAGTGAAAGAAGCAATTATTCCTCAAGTCAGCTGGGATCTAAACTCAGTCCTCTCATCTTGAAATACAACCAATGACATCCAGATTCCCCTCCAGACAAAATCTCTGTTGGAAAAGCCACTGCAAGTGATAATACTGCAACTTTGCTGTTCACCCTTTGCCCATTTATCCATTGTTTAATCCAGCCTACAGAAGGTTGAGGAATCAATGGAATTAACATTTCCATGTGAAAAAATGGAGAAACACGAGATATTGCCAGTGAAATAGTCACTCTCTGCGGCTTATCCAAAGAACTGCCATTCTAAGTGGAGAAAGGGGAAGCTGTGTGCATGGGATTTTGGCCTGCTTTCTCGCAGAATGAGAGGACAGGTCCTGCAAAATATTATTTTTGATGTTAAATCAGCATTGTGGAGTTGGAAGACCTCATCGCCAACATCCTTACTTGCCCTTCATCATAACCATACATTGCTTTAAACCAATTAGAAGCCTGTCTTTAACAAAACATGGATGCAAAACTTGGAAGTGGCAGTTTTCCAGGTTGATTTCTAATGCTAAGATTAAATGCAGAGGGAAGATCAAAATGACATGTCCAGTTACTTCTTTCACTTAGGCAGCTACAAAGATGCCATCATGCACTTGTTTCCACTGGCCGGAGACAATATAAAGCAAACACCAAAGTACTGTGTGACCTAAGGCTCCCTCCCACTTTGACTCTCTGTTTCAGACTTGGTAGTAGTGTGCGCACCCCCAGGCAACACCAGACACCTGGCTAGTGGCATGAACCCATGAGACTGATAAGATCAGCCTGAACTCTGCTCCCTCCCACATATATTTTGTAATGCTTTACATGTCAATCAAGTACCAGATGTCAAGCTCTGATTTCTTGGTCGGCAGGCAACACTGAGTTATTTGTTGCTAAGTAACAATAGATTCTTCTGGGAGGTTCAGTGAAATTGAGGATGGGATGAATGGAAGGGCTCTGTGGTTTTCCGGTGCCAGTCGTTCTCTATATTGGTGCAGAGCTAGGCCAGAAGCCCATCAGTCTTTAAGTGCTGCGTGCAATACTAGCGCTCAGTATCTTTCACAACATGTCTGTGAGGCCGCTCCGACGTCCATCACTGCTGTGACCAAGGACTAGTCATACCGCCCTTTAATCATCATGTTCAACAAGGGACCCACCTATTCAAAGCCAGAAAATAAAACAAAAACACACACTATTAGCTACAGGAGTGCTGACTGGATCAATGCTGGCATGGCCAGAAGTCTTGCCAAGCTGCAAACTCTAAACACAGCTGGAGAGAGTGCCTCCTCCTACCTCTTCGCTCGCTCAGAAGCAAGTTCCCCACTTGGCTGAAAGAGCTAACATGGTATCTGCACCAGCCCAAAATACTGATGTCCCTTTATGTCATGATATGTAGCCATCAGTGCTTTGCACAAAGAATTCTGGGTTTTTTAGAGTCTCACTGTCTCATCAGATGTTTTTCATTCTGCCTTTCCTACTTAACATTACCATCTTTTAGGGCGGGGGGGGGTCCCCCTGCAAGTAGAACATTTGTCCCACCTTCTGCAAAACAGGTGGATAAAGCTAATTTTCAAACCTGAAATGTAGGTGTGTGTCTTGAGGTAATACTAAGTATTAATGTTCTAACTTAATGTTTAAGGGGGAGTATAAATGCAAATAAAATGATGAACACAGAAAGTAAACCAATGCCTCACTTGGTCTGGGTAAAACAGATACCCATAATATTTATGATTTCACAGCCTTCATTTTGCAACATGAATCAACATGGGGAGTACAGAAGGCTCCTCTTGTTCCCCTATGTGCATTCATTCAAGCCCCAAAGCCCCATGTGTATAGTTATACACACGAAGGGCTTACTCCTTTCAATCTAAAGCCCTGCAAGAGCACCCTCTGCACATACAGCAGTATGTACAAGGGTTCCTTTCAGCCACTGAACAAATGTGCATGGAGAAGCAGTAGTGTTTGCTGCCCCCTTCCTAAAGATGTTCCTTCATCTTGCAAGTCACATGCAAGAAAAGAGCTTCTTTCAAAGTCAGATTATGTACATTGCGATGTAATTGTAACATAATTTTCAGACTCAGGCCCACCCACCAGCCCAGTTTTTCTGAATCCCCGAGGAACTGCAAAAGGAACTCTATAATTTGTTCCTCTCCATCTGAAAGGTGACCGGCTGGAATCTAGAGCTCTGCTGTGCAAGCTCTGGGCTGCTAGTATCAGCTTCCACACTTGTGATATACCTCTTGTGGGTTTCCGAGGGCCTCGCCCAGCATTTTCTCTATGTTCCTCATTATCGCCACTTTCTGATGAGCCTTTAGAGGATACTCAATTCTCTTGGGAGTAGGGGCACCCTGAAAAGAAACATACACATGTTTGCATTCTTCTAAAATGCCCAATTATATTCTCAAAGAAGGGCTCTCAGACTAGGGGAGTTCCAAAAATGAAGGGAAAGAAAATGCTACCTAGACCGAGACACAAATGACAACTGCTCATGTCCCTGTCTAAGGGGCAGGTTGTCTCAGGTTGCTCATGTCCCTGTCTAAGGGGCAGCAAGAAGACAAAAGGAAAAAGGGAGGCGTCAGGATCTTATAGGTTTGCAATGCACACTATATATTTTCTAAAATACCAACATATTTCTCCACCACTAAAAGTAAAGGTTAATAAAAGGTTGTACAACAGGAGAAGAGAAGGTACTCTACTGGCTATCAGAGAGTACACACAGTACTCTCTTGTGAGCTGACAAGGCACAAATACTGATCTAGGAGTGGCCTCACATTTAGGGATCCCTCACTCCGGGGCAGCCACCTAATGGCGCAGCAGGGAAGCAACCTGCCTAGAGAGCAGGAGGCTGTTGCTTCGAATCTCCGCTGGTGTGCTTCCCAGAATATGGGAAACTCCTATATTGGACAGCAGCGATATAGGTAAACCCCTCCTGTATTCTACCAAGAAAACCACATGGCTCTGTGGTTGCCAGGAGTCAACGGAACAACCTTTCCTTTCCACTCTGGGGCAACCAGGCATGACAGTTTCAATTCAAATAACTAGATCCTTGATCATACAAAGCCTTTAAGAAACTGAGTTAAGTAAGAATTAGGTCAGACGTGGCAGAGCTGAAGCAACTCAAGGGCACCTGAAACAATCCTCAGAGGTATACAGAGTACAGATGTTATGGTGTGCCAGAAGCAACACCACATTGCACCAAACAAAAGCTATACCATATTAAACCAAACAGGCAAAATTTCAAGCAGCCAGCTCCAGATTTCCATTCACAGTTCATGCATAAAACCTTTTTCCATCAGAAGGAAGAGACATTCTTACCTTGTACCAGAAGTTCACAGTGATAGTAGTTCCCCCATTCAGCAAAGATTCAATGTGATGCCACCTATGTGAAGCCACAAAAATGAAAGACAGTTTAACTTTCCTGTGCACCTTTTTAAAAACCAGAATTCTACTCCCACAGCAATTCCAAAATTAACATCAGAGCTACAGCATCAGCTCACATAGCTTAACTCAGATTAAGTACTCATCTTATTCTCCTGGTTTTTGCCTTTTGAGTACTTCATGCTGGAAAAACTGCAACTATCCATGCCTCTTTGTACTTTGTTTGGGGCCACACTAAGAATACTAGGGATCATTAGGAAGGGCATTGAAAATAAAAATGCTAATATAATCTATGGTGCGGCCATATCTGGAGTACTTGGTTCTGGTCACTGTATCTTAAGGAAGAACATTGTAGAACTGGAAAAAGTGCAGAAGAGGGCAACCAAGATGATCGGGGCGTGCAGCCCCTTTCTTATAAGGCAAGGCTACAGCATCTGGGGCTCTGTATCTTGGAGAAGAGGTGAGTAAGGGGAGACATGATCAAGGTGTATAAAATTTTGCATGGAATAGAAAGAGCGGACAGAGAGAAGTTCTTCTCCCTCTCACAACACTAGAACCAGGGGTCATCCCATGAAATTGAAAGTTGGGAAATTTAGGGCTGACAAGAGGACATACGTTTTAGTGCATAATTAATTTATGGAATTCTTTGCCATGGGATGTGATGATGGCCACTAGTTTGGATGGCTTTAAAGGGGGCTTAGACAAGTTCATGGAGGACAGGCCTATCAGTAGCTACTAGTCTGGGGGCTATAGGCCACCTCCAACATCAGAGACATGAACAGGGTTGCGAGAACCAGCTCACCCTCGAGTCAGCTGGGCTCGAATGAACACTCATTTGGGAGGCAGGAGGGGAGCTGGAAGGAGTTCTCACTGCCCTCCCCACCCAGTGGCTTGTTTTTTGTTTTTTAAGGTAAAAGGGGGGACTTTCCCCACCCCACCTCCAGCAGCCCTTTACTTGTAAATGGGAATCCAGCAAGGATTCCCCTTTACAAGTATGGCTGTCGATTATGAACCGCCGAATCTAGTCCAGATTTGAACCAGACTGGGCTGGTCAGTTCCATGCACATCCCTAGGCACGATGCCTCTCAATACCAGCTGCAGGAGAGCAACAGCAAGAGAGAGGGCATGCCTTCCCCTCTGGTCTGTGGGCTTCCGAGAGGCATCTGGTGGGCCACTGTGTGGAACAGGATGCTGGACTAGATAGGCCTTGGGCTTGATTGAGCAGGGCTGTTCTTATGTTCTTAATGTGCATACACTTCGTGGCATAGTCTTTCACATAATATAGGGTATGCTACCCTCCCTCAGCACCACCTTGGCTGACATATGTGCAGAGTTAAGATTCCAAGTTGAAACTCCTATGGAGAATGGAAACAGACAGCATGCTTTCTTTCCCATTTTCACCTCCTGAGGGATTCCTTCCCAGCCTATTTCCTGTATAAATCTTATAGCGTGGAGACCAGATCAACAGTAAGATGGGGTTAAACTGAAGGAGGCCCACACTAAAAGGAAACCAGCCCCATGGGATTACTCTGTTACTTGCAGCAAGACCAGTGTCAGGTGGGCCCTGGTGCAACTCCCCCTCCCCACCTGCCAGTTTACAGGGCTGCGTTAGTGGTGACAGGTGGTCCTCCTCAGTGTTGCTGCCCACTGCTGAAGTGGCAGCACCATTTTAAGATCTCCCCAGACATCATGGGCAGATGGGAACTGTAAAATGGTGCTGCCACTCCAGCGGCAGGAGACTGCACTGAGGAGGAAGACCTGCCACTGCTGCTGTTCACCACGACTGCCTGGGTAAGGAGGAACAAATGGGGGACAGGGCCTGAGAGGCAGAAGAGCCCTCTCAGTGCCACCCCAGGCAACTGAAGCGGTAGTGCCATTACACATGGTGACAGGGCTACTTCTTTGGCCAAGCAAGCCATTCTGCCATCTTCTCCTGCCTTCCCCAATAATATATGAATTTCCTCAAAAGGCCTGTGTCTCAGAGACCTCGGAGTCTCTGGAGGAAACTGATTTGCCTGGAGAAAACCAATTTGGCAACAGCAAGAAAAAGCAGCAACCGACTCTTTCAGCTAAGAGGCCCACCACTTCTGCCACCACTAAAACGTGGGCATACTTCAGACCGATGGTTCATTTCTATTGAAGTCAACAGAAGTATCACCCTTGGAACCACTTTCAAATGTCTCTTAAGATAGCTGGGGGTTACTCTACCATCCCTAGAGTGTCATATAGCTGTTCCACAGAGTATGAATTCTGAGGTGGCTGGGCAATTTCTTCAGTAAATCCTGCCACAAAGAGCCAAGGTGCATATGCATAAGGCACAAAAAGATCTTCCTCAAACTCAACACCCAAAAGCAGGAAAAGGGCTATAACCTGCACTAAAATTTCCATGGCTGTCAGGAATATTTTTCTAGAATAAGAGCACCTTGCACAAAGCAAAATATGTATCCTCTCAACCTCTGCAAACAGCAAGCATCCTCTCCCTTTCTAATACTGGCAGAATAAAAAGAAAGGTTAAGACTCCTGCAGTTTCACAATACATCTGAGGCACAGGAGCTGCAAACAGATTCCTTAGTATTTCCGAAGCTCCATTTCGGAATCGGATTCTGGACTGTGCTGCAATTACCAGTCAAGCCCACATCACCCTGTCCCATTGCAGTCTATGCTCATTACCAGTACATGGGAATATAAAGCACATCGCCTGGGCCCACCACTGTCTCATAGCCAACTACATTCTGGAAATTGGGGAACTTCTCATAGTCAGGATTGTCGAAGTCAACCTAGCAGAACAGGAGAGAAGAACACATCACTGAAGAGGTCAAAGTTAACAGGGCACATCTAGGGATTTGGACTTGTATGTTCCTTCCCACCCCTGAATTCCCTGAAGGAACTGGAGGAACACCTGCACCAAGTCCCACAGGAAAGGCCTATAATTTGTTGCATGCTAGAGACAAATTAGTCAACCAGGAAAACTGAACTCTGCAGGCCAACTAAAAACAGGATAAAATGATGCAAATATATGATGGGTTTTTAAGCAATTTGTTAAGTTACAAATTCAGCTGAACATTAATAGAACAACCGATAATGGTTCATTCAGGAGTACTAGGTTAAGAGATTAATTTAAACTGCAAATTAGTACAATACCAAGGATAAGAATTGGAATTCTATACCGTATACAGGTAGCAAACAAAAAGGGGAGCTGACACTAAGCTATGTGGGCAGTTGTAAAGACTGGATGAAGTCCCTCACTTGCAACTGGGAGTCTATCCAATACCTTAAGCAACCACAGTTTAAAGTGTATGTCCAAACACAAGCTTGCTTTTATGAATGAAAGGTGGGGTTTCCAAATATCTTATGGATACCTCAGCAGAAGGCAAAGTCCACTACACCTATCTCTGCCTAAAACAATCAATAAAATCTGTTCAAAGAGACTTTTTCAAGTAAACCTGAACTGAACCCCCAACTAAAATCTTAGTTACTTTGAATTTGAACCCAAACTGAATCCCTAAGCACAAACATTAATAACTGCTTCAAAATGAGTGGTTGAATATTCAGGCATGCAGGAGATTCTTTTGCAAAGTGGCAAGAGCCCCTCTCTGCAGATAAATTTTGAGAAACAGTATTTCCCATGAGCTCTCTGAAAAGCAGCAGGAGAGATTGGTAGGTCAGGTCTGGTCCTGGTAGTCATCTTGAGACTCAAGCAGAGGCTTGCTCATCCACAGGCTGCTGTTCAGCAGCAAGGCCTGAGTATGGAAGACTCTTGTGTTTCTTGAAATTGCAGTTTCTCCCTACTGTCGTCCTACCATTCATCCCACATGGTATTTTTCCCCCTATCCTGCTGTTTTGTTTGTAAAAACATTTTAAAAACTCAAATAGTTTAAAAAGTATTTTTTTCTCAAGTTCAATATTTTAGATTCATTGCAATCAGAAAAGCTTGATGTTATTCTGCAATAAGTGTATTGAAACTAGTAAAAGGTATCTGAACCAGTTACCAAACCACTGTTTAGTGTCAGAACCAGAGAGTTAAAGAAATACGGATAAACCTAAACTGAGCTCCAATGTTTAATAGTTCAACTCCTTGTATAAATAGTTGTTAAAACTTATTAGAAATCCTAGCAATTGTGTCCCAATACACAACCTTCACATTCTGAGTCAGTATTCTCTAGGACAGGCAGACAACAGAAAACAGGAAAAGAATACATCAAGGTCTTGCTTGTTGTGACCCTCCTGCAGGCATATGGTTGGCCATAGAGAAAACAGTGACGTATGAGGGAAAATTCCCTTTGATCAGCATGAAGATTTTATCCTCCATACTTTTAAGTGATGGAGCCGGTAGGCACAGATATCACCTCACCTGGCTTTGGCGATCACATGGATGATGCACAGGATAGGGATAGAGGCACTCAAACTGATCAGGTGGAAACAGGATACACCGCTTGTATCCCTTAATCTGAGCGAAGAAGTTCTGCTGCTCATCATAGTGTGCTGGAGTCACATTCCCTACACAAAAAGGGGCCAAGAGTCAACATTAAGAGAGACATCCTTGCCCACTTTCTTGCAGGCAATTTCCCCCAGCTTTAATAAATGAGGGCCTGTTTATGCAACAAGCAAACCATTAAAAACCAAAGTTCAGAGAGAGCGCTAGAAAGCTAATACAATTCTCACCACACTCATTAAAGGAAGCCTAGCTGTTAAACCTGTTCAAAACCAGCTTAAAGGTTGCAGAGTAGCTTTGCCCTAAATATTCATCATCCATACTAAATAAGAGAAAGAACTGCCACTTACTAATATATAATGCTGTATCATCTGGGTTCTTGCAGAGCTCAAATTTTTAACTGAACACAAAAAAGCCTTCTCAGTGGAGCAATCTGCTGACTGCTATGTTGCCTATTTGTGCAATCAAGTGGTGCCAAGTATATCAGGCACAAATACACTAAATCAAGATTTGGCTTATCTTCTCAAAATAAATAAATCAAATTACATTAAAATAAGTGTGTGTGCTTATTTCTCTCTCTAAGATGTACCCATTGCTAATCCCATGTGTGGCAGCTTTTGCAAGAGTTTTGCGAGCAGCGGGGACAGGTGAAACACAGTGGGGACAGGCAGGTGGGGAGAAAGGAACTGCTGCCCAGTATAATGGCCAAGCAGGCGGCGGAGAGAATGGCACAGCCTCCCGCTCTGGATGGACAGGTGAGAGAAAGCGTGGGGGGAGGGCCCCCGGCGGCAGGCAGGCAGCCCAAAATGGGCCAAGAGTGGGTAAAGAGCCGAGGAAGAGGGGAGGGCTGTGAACAAGGGAGGGGGCCCCCGAGAACGAGGGGCAAACTAGAGGAGCAGATGCTTTGTGCCTAGGCCAGCTAGTTATTGTTAATTTGTAATAATTTTATAGTGTTAATTTATAATAATTTAAACCATGTGTTTTAATAACTGTTTGATGTTGTTTTAATTGTCATGTATTTTAATCTGTTTTGACTTTTAAATAGTTTAAATTTTGTACACTGCCTAAAGATGTACATATCGGGCGGTATAAAAATATAATAAATAAACCCTTTTAGCAAGAATCCCTATTTCCAAAGGAGACAGCATTTGTGTGCACTCACACCTCATATTGCTTATTTGATACTATCAGGTTTTTCATAAATGAGATACAGAGGTTGAGCCTCTAAACCCTGTCCAGACCGCAGCCTTGCCTTATTAATGTGTTTGAACTTCCAGACACTTTACTCCCTAATCCTTAAGGCTTACAGGTACATTCATTTAAGAAGGGGAAAAACAACAATTTAACTCTTGCTCCAAGAACTTGGCAACAATCCCTGAAATTGCTCAACTCCAGACTCTTTGGTACAACTGACATTAGTCATTGTGTATGCATTTGCTCAAGAGGTTGTCTAGACAGATCGCTCCAAAAGTACATCAAAGTGAAGCACAGAAAGTTGACCAAAGTCCCTCATCTATGTTTAGATAGGTTTGTTACCTTCCATGCCAATCAGCAGCAAGTTGGAGGTGAGCTGACCCCATCCTCGCTTTGCCTGCTGCCTGTTGATCCAATTCCAATTGAATCCAAGGAAGTCCACCACAATTTTCCTCCCAACTGTGTCATTCAGGGTCTGTTGCAGATACAGCCTGGATACCCCAAAGAACCAAAAGAGACACACACACAGAAAAAACTTAAATACACAACCATGCAGAAAGATGTTATTACCATTTTCACTACTCTCCAAACAATGTATTGTTTACATTGCATAAATGGTGCAATGCAAGTACCGACTTGCATAAAGACTAATTTTGCCCTAACAGCACATTTGAAGTGGTCTACTGCAGAGCTAAGAAAAAGATGGTACTGTATTGAATACCTTAATGTCAATTTAAGTTGGTCAGTAGCTTATGGGAGAGGGGAAAAATTGGACACTAGTCTATGGGGGATGGGGAATTGTACATTACAGGCACAACACGTTCATACAAAATCTCCCTCCTGTGCTGACATATACAGGCCCAAGTGGCACCACACACCTGAGTTTGGGCATTCTCATCCTCTCATTCTAAGAGACCACCTTCCAGATACAAGCCCAGCTGCTGCCTATAAGGTAGACCTTTTTCTGTGGGCCCACACCACAATGAGGGGAGAATCTGTGACGGGGAGCAGGGTTCTCCAGGACTGTGGAAGAACCTCCCCAGAGGCTTGAAGCTGCTTCATTCCTGCAGCCTTTCAAAGGTGATGGAAACCTACCCCTTCCAAAAGGCCTGTGGCTCTTGAGTAAACACCATGGCCCTGTGTTACTGCTGCTGTAGATTATATTGGCTTCAACTGTTACTGATACTGTTGCTGTTTTTCAAATTGTTTTATTATTTCTATTATATTATTGCTTGTTTTTGTTCGATGCTATTTTGAGCTCAGGAGAGGCAGGGTACAAGTCTTCTAATTATTTTTTTGATCAGATCACATCTAGTCACATCCTCATGTAAGGCAGTAGTCAAGTGATGCTTGGGAGAATCCTCAATTCTTCTCCTGAAAAAGAAAAATGAGAAGCAAAGCCTCTCCTCACCCTTATTCTATGTAGCACTTTCCTCTTTGAAACAAGTTTCTTAGGAAAACAACCACCTGTATTTTAAATTTAACACTAGCGAAAAAGCCAACTGAGTTTCCAGATCTAGGAATGTGCACGGAACTAGTCTGGGGCCATGTTAGAGGCCTCCAAACTGGTTTGGAATTGGGCGGTCTGGTAGGGGTGTGTGTGCGTCTAGCTTTAAGTGTGTGGGGGGGGTAGTACTTACCCCTCCCGCCACTTTTCCCCCTCCAGCGCTCCACTTCTGAGCAAAGTTTTAGGGGCGGCAGCATTTCTCCCTGCTGCCCCTGCCCCCTTCGTTGGCCAGAAAAAGGGCAAGGTGCCTCCACACATGCGCCCGCTGTGGCCCGTGCCCATCCGTCACCGCCGCACACGTTGCGTGCGCAAGCAACGTGTGTGGCACGCGCCGCAACAAGCACATGCGTGGAGGCACCTTTCCCCTTTCCTGGCCAATGATGGGGGCAGGGGCGGCAGGGAGAAACGCTGCCGCCCCTAAAACTTTGCTCAGAAGTGGAGCGCTGGAGGGGGGAAAGCGGCGGGAGGGGTAAGTACTACCCCCCCCCCGCCCTTAAAGCTAGACACCCCCCAGTGCCGGACCGCGCCTCCGTGGACATCCCTATCCAGATCCACAGATATGTTCTACAGATCTGCAAAGAGATGAACCCATATTTCCCCACCCATTCACAGCACCCCACCATTTTTTTTCAGCAGTGGTAAAGAACTTATATTTGATTATCCTACTACTGTCTCAAGCATACTTCAGATTTTTCACACACACTTGCCAATTAATCTAAGAGAAGCACCATGAGAAACCATTCATTACAGCCTAGGATTGTATTTCTTTTACAAATTACTTTGAGTGCAGCCCACCGGAGAACACCTAGGGATACTTGATCTTAAAGAGGTAGAGAAAAAACACTAGGGAAACAGAGTCTCCCCCTTCAACTCTGATGCTAGCATAACAATATTTACTTATTCTTTATTTATTTAACACATTTCTATAACATCCAAAACACAAGTCTCTTAGAATAACAGAGCTAATCCTGATTCTTCAGGAAGAAGTTTGCGCCTGATGGAGGGAGGAAACAGGAAACTTATTTCAAGGCAGTTGGCAGGATGCTGTTGGAGGGGGGAGGGAATGAAAGAGCAGTTTCTATATTGAATCAGTTTGCATAATATTGCTGTGCAACATAGAATGTCCTGCCCCTTTTCCCTGTGAACTCGGGAAAACGGTTGGCCAGGACTAGTACCTCATGCAGACTCTGGCCCATGGAAAGTTCAATGGTCCAGGAGGCAGACCAGCTCTATTAATAAAGATAAGTTCACAGAAGACTGCATCATACTTCAAATATTGCAGTAAATAACCAAGAATGCCATAAAGCCGTTAAATTGTGCAATATAAGATGAACCCTTTACTCACCTTCCAGTATGCTATGTAAGAATGTGAGGGTCTCCCCTACCACTAAGCTTTAAATGCCAGGGCCTTTTAGACTCTGTGCCTCTTTTCAAGCCAACTTGCGGGGGGGGGGGGGAGGACAAGATAACTCTAGAATAAACTGTTATAAATAAAGAGAAAATAAAGCACAAAATGCAATACAGGCTTCCTTGTGCTCTCATATTTTCACTGGCCCCAAGAACAATCCATTGCCCCAAGTAACCCAGAACAGAATCAATCAGTCACCGCCACAACCCTGTTACCTTTCTCCGCTGCCCTTCTGCTGGATTTCCTGGAGCTGCTCAACAAACTCACTGAATTTCATCTCTTCCCTGCTTGATTTGGGCTTGAAGTTCTTAAAGTTTGTCATCTTCTTCTCATCATAATACAAGAACTTGTGGGTGCTGGCTCTATATACTGAGAAGTCCCCACCGCCAATGTTCTCCTGGAGATATTCCAAATCCCATTTTAGGGCAGGATAAACCAGATTTGTGTCTGTCAGCACCACTGGCTCCTAGGGGGGGAAATACAAAGGATGCCAATGCAAAATCCGGAGGTAAAGATAGATCAGTAACACAGAATCACACATATCCTGATTAACTTCAGAAAGAGAAACAAGCAATGAAAGGAAATCAGGCACTTGATCAGGGGAAAGAAATTCAACAAGTATCCCTAGTACAGAACGTAATAGCAACTGCTTTGTGCCCTCGTTCTCCAGACACAATCTTACACAACAATGTCAAGGGCCTAGGAAAACATTAGATGGCAGAAGACTGATGAAACTGCCCTTGCTATTCAGTGTTCAAGTTCTGTTCATTCTGAACAAAGTACCCAAATTTGCAGCAAGGACACTCAGATGACAATTAAGCCACACACACAAATATATTGAAAGACCTTGTCCTTCCAAGACAAGGTCTTTAAAGAACCAGAAATTAATTGAGAAACAATTTGGCAATACCAACTGCATGACCCCAAAGCATAAACCTGCTTATAAACAGCATCTGCCTGGTCACTGATGATGAATAAAAGCCATATTCAAGTGACCAGAAGGGGAAGCTTTCACAAACTGGAAGTGAGTTGGTTCTGGTTTGCCTTCACACTCTGTACCACAAAAACCAAACACTGGTACATGTGGGAGGCAAACAAGTTTTATTTTTTGCAGACTCCTTGGCAAAGCTACAAACCTCAAGATGATGATGTATAAAAAGAACAAAATGAGGATTATGTTGTAAAGCCAAAAACGTGGGAGTGTTGTGGGATATCACGAGGCTATGATCACCCCGTCTCGCGGTCTGACCTGACTATTGGTTGCTTTAACCGACGTCTTCCTTAGGGACTGCAGGGGAAGGAGAATAAAGGGTGGGGGAGCCAACTTTTTGCTTCGACCACAGGACATCCCGAGGCACAGCCAAGCGCCTCTCGCCCGCACTGGCCAGCTAGATAGAGATCATCCTCCCCTGCCTGCGTGAAGCAACGTTGGGCTCCTTCCCCGCTTTCTTCGGCACCAAACCTCAACCCCCAGACTCCACCGCCTGTGTCTAGGGAGGTGATCTGGCAATTCAGCGAGTCGCGGAGCGTGGCAGTCTTCGGGGAATGATGCCCAGCGAGGTCCGCCACGACTGACTCTCCACTAGGCATCCATCCCGGGAGAGTCCACGGGAGGGGGGGGGAGAGCTTCGACCCAAGGGGGACCCAAGGAGTAGACCCTCCCACACCTCGCCGCACGCAGGGGGGGGCAGGCCCCGCCCCTCACCTCGTTCTCGATGAGCTCTTCGGCGCGGGGGTCTCCGTGGCGGAGCCTGGGGATGGGCCGCGTCTCGAAGCTGTAGCGCCGGAACTGGGCTTCGCTCCAGCCGCAGCAGCCCTCCTCCTCTTCAGGCGCCTTTGGGGAGGGGGGCGAGGAGTCTGAGCCGCCGCCGCTGCCTCCGCCCATCGCCGCGGAGCAGGACGCAGAGGCCTCCGCCATCGCCACCTGCCCCGCCGGGGAACCCGGGACTGAAAGCGCCGTCTCTCTCCTCTCCGGAAACAACCGACCAGGAACATCCGGCGGCAGCAGCGGCCTCGTCAGTAAACAACCATAGAGAAAGGGCCCCCTCTGAACGCGAACGGCAGTTCCGGTTTCAATAGCTCGTCGTAGACTTTTCTCCTCCCTGGGAGCCGGTGGGAGCTGCCCGTAGGGAGCGGGGGAAACGAGCAAAATTCTCCTTTGGCTGTGATTGATTGAATAGGTGTTCCTCGCGCCCCCAACGCCACCCCCCCCCAAAAAAACCCCCCACAAAACACAAAAGGTAGCAAAAAGAGGAAATCCTGGTCTTTCTACCTTGAATTTTATGCGTGTTTATGCGTTTGAAAGCTCAACATGGCTGCTTTCAAGTCAATGGTCCCGCCAGGCTGCTTTGCTGAAAAGCATGCCACATGTTTTCTCACGAAATGAGACCAAAAACTCATTTATGTGCTGCTGTTCTAAAATCTTGTGTTCGAGTTCTACGGACCGTTCGCTTCTGCCTGTAATTTAAATGAGAGATATAAAGATGGGTTCTTCCATGAGAATCCGCAATTAGTATTCCAAATAATGAGATGGTTCAGTCTGGTTTTTTTCCTTATCTCTGCTTAAGGGAACGCAAGTGTGTCTGTCGTCTGCGAGAAAGGCTCAGTAGTGGGTTTTCGAGCTGCCCAAAGAGCAGTACCCCCTAGCGGTCGGCGGTCGCCCTGGTGAGAGAGGCGGTGAGGGCGCTTATCCAAGGTTGGAAGAGACAGACAGGCCAGGATCGAAAGTGTCCCTAGAGATGTAGTTGCAAATTCAGAAGTGCAGGCGCTCTGCATGACAGCCCCCGTGATCAAGCCCAACCCAACACCCAGAGAGAAGCCGAGAGGTACCGGCGCTACGTCCCTGCTCGTTCGCCCCTCCACGATACCCCTAGCTGTTCGTTGCCTTTCAGGAGCTTTTTCTTTTCTCCGGGAAGTTTTGCAGATTTTTGTTAGTGTTTCAGGAGTCTGCAAAACCTCCTTGAACAGAAGCAACAGTAATTCTGTGCACAAGCCGCCCAGGGAACCCACACCATATCAGTTGCAATATGCAGCTGTGAAGCTACTTGACGGCCATTCTTTTGTTGGGCAGATTGCTGTTCTTTTAAACCGGAATGGTCGAGTGATGGGGTGGGGACAAATGGTTGAGATGCGAATCCGTGTTTGTAAAAACAGAGTCCCATCAGAGCTTCCTTCCAGAGGTGTGCGCTGAGCGCTCTCGCTCTCTCCTTCTCTGCCGCCCCCCACCCCAAATAATGGGATAGAGGTTGTCTTTGCCTCGAAACAATAGTTTTGCAATTTGGAGGAGGCAGAGAGAGCTTTGAGTTGCTTGAAGGCAGGTGTCGGACCTCTCTCTGAGGATCAAATGTGGGCTAGTAGATAGATAGATAGATTTTATTTCAGTCATTGACCAGTAAAAGGCTAGTAGGTTTTGCCCTTGTAGGACT
The DNA here is from genome assembly GCF_027244095.1 of Hemicordylus capensis. Classification (NCBI taxonomy): domain Eukaryota; kingdom Metazoa; phylum Chordata; class Lepidosauria; order Squamata; family Cordylidae; genus Hemicordylus; species Hemicordylus capensis. The sequence continues at coordinate 195,191,972 of NC_069659.1, read as the reverse complement.
ACTAGCTGTTTCCCTGCACCTAGGCTCTGCTTGTATAGTTGCAAATAAATCAAGTACTACAAACTCCATAAGTCTTCTGTGCTTCCAGTGCCTCTATCATACCAAACTGAGAGGAGACTCTCTGGTAATCTGCAGCATTACTGGGTGACCAAGGGATACTGGATTTAATGTGATCCAAGCTATTTTTGATCCAAAATCTGATTGACTCCCATGGGTCAACCACTAGGAACAAAGGAGTCTGCCTTATACAGAGTCAGACCATTGGTCCATCTAGCCAGGGGTGTAGCTATAACTGAGTGAAGGGGTTCAAAAAACCTGGGGCCCCCAGCTCCTGAGGGTCCCTGGCTCCACCCTTCCCTGTCTTTTTAATTATCTCCCTCACTCCGAGGGGCCGCCAGAGAGAGGGGCCAACACGGGCCCCTTTCCCCCTAGCTACACCCCTACACCTAGCTCAGTATTGCCTACACAAACTGACAGAGGCTTCTCCAAGGTTACAAGGAGGAGTCTCTCTCAGCCCTGTCTTGGGGATGCTAGGGAGGGAGCTTGACTGATTGACTGAGTGAATGCCATCAAGCCAGTGTCAGCTCTTAGCGACCACATAGATAGATTCTCTCCAGGATGATCTGTCTTCAGCTTGGCCTTTAAGGTCTCTCAGGGGTAAATTAATTGCTGTCGTAATCAAGTCCATCCACCTTGCTGCTGGATGTCCTCTTCTTTCCTTTCCTTCTACTTTTCCCAGCGTTATGGACTTCTCAGTAGAGCTGGATCTTCACATAATGTGTCCAAGTATGATAGTTTGAGCCTGCTCATTTGTGCCTTGAGTGAAGATTCTGGATTGATTTGTTCTATGATCCATTTGTTTTTTTCCCTGGCTGTCCATGCCATCCTCAAAAGTCTTCTCCAGCACCAAAGTTCAAAAGCGTCAATACTTTTTCTATCTTGCTTCTTCAAAGTCCAGCTTTCGCATCCATAGAGTGTCACGAGAAAAACCATTGTCCAAACGATGCTAATCTTTGTAGGTATAGACATGTCACGGCATCTAAATATCCTTTCCAAGGACTTCATTGCTACCCTACCAAGTGCTAGTCTGCGGCATATTTCTTGACTGCTCGATCCTAAAAGGCAGAAGCTATCCATCACTTCAGTGTCTTCATTATTAATTCTGAGGCTGGTTGCCATACCCGTTGTCATTAGTTTAGTCTTCTTTACATTTAGTTGTAGTCCCATTTTTTCACTGCGCTCCTTGACTTTCATTACTAGAGCTTGCAGATCATCCGCATTCTCAGCTATCAGAGTGGTGTCATCAGCGTGGCGGAGGTTATTGATGTTTCTTCCTCCAACTTTAAAATCATGCTCATCTTCTTCCAATCCAGCTTCTCTCAGTATATGTTCAGCATATAAATTGAATAAATAAGAAGAAAGTATACAGCCTTTGCCAATCTGGAACCAGTCTGTTTCACCATGTTCCGTCTGGACTGTGGCTTCTTGTCATATGTATAGGTTTCTCATGAGAACAATTAGATGTTCTGGGACACCCATTTTCCTAAGGATATTCCACAACTCGACATGGTCGATGTAATCAAAGGCTTTTCTGTAGTCAAAGCACATGTTGACTTCTTTCTGGTATTCTTTCATTTTCTCAGTTATCCAGCGTGCATCAGCAATGATGTCTCTTCTTCCTCAGCCTTTTCTGAAACCAGCTTGAACATCCGGCATTTCCCTTTCCACATAGGGCTCTAATCTGCATAATGGGCCCGTGTTCTCAGCATGAGCATTTCTTTAACATATTTCTATACTGGCCAAAACTTGCATCTCTGGGCAGTTTACAATCAGAATAATTTAAACATTAAAATCAATCAAACAATTAAAATCATTTAAACATTAAAATCAGTTAAAACCCAACATTAAAAGTATAAAAACTATAAATCTAATTAAAAGCCTGGGTGAATTAATATGTCTTCAGTGCCTTGAAAGTGATGGGGAGGCTCTTATTTCAACAGGGAGTGCATTCCAAAGCCCAGAGGCAGCAAGCACCTTGTGAGGAAGTGGTGATGATGATGTATTAAGCACTAAGTGTACTCAACCACAAATAGATAGATATAGATACACAGACTAAAGAATTTGTGCAAAATAAAGTCATACTTCCTGAGTACCTACAGATGCCAAATTTGGCATACACAATCCTTCCGCAGAAATTAGCTTAAATTACTACTTTTAGATTGGAATATGCTCAAGGGATTGTTTCAAATTGTTTTTGTATTCTTTAGAAATTGTTTGAATATAAGCATATTTTAACTGTTATGGTTCTCATCAGATTTTTAACACTCAATAATCAGATCAATAATTATCTGCTTCTCCCAAGAGAAGCAGAAAATCTTTCTCGGATTCAAATTTACTATGATTCAAATTTTACATATATGGTAATTATCCAATAAACTGAATACTGGTTGAAGTTGAAATCCTACAAATTTCAAACTGTTCTTTTACTTCCCCTTTGCAAGAACATTAATAAAATTCTATTACATGTATTCAACATATAGAACTTTCTCATAAGTGCAATCTATGCAAAATGACTTTGCCCAGTCAACAACAGGCATTACCTACTAGTATAGTAAAGGCAAAAGAGTAGGAGAGGAGAGCTGGTCTTGTGGTAGCAAGCATGACTTGTCCCCTTAGCTAAGCAGGGTCCACCCTGGTTGCATTTGAATGGGAGATTAGAAGTGTGAGCACTATAAGATATTCCCCTCAGGGGATGGAGCCGCTCTGAGAAGAGCAGAAGGTTCCAAGTTCCCTCCCTGGCATCTCCAAGATAGGACAAGATTTATTTATTTTTTAATAGGACAAGATTTTTTTATTGAACCAACAAACTGAGAGAGATTCCTGCCTGCAACCTTGAAGAAGCTGCTGCCAGTCTGTGAAGACAATACTGAGCTAGATAGACCAATGGTCTGACTCAGTATATAGCAGCTTCCTATGTTCCTATGAGTAGCGTATAAAGGCAACAACTTGCCAGGAGTACAGTAAAGTCCTGATTTGGATGTTTTCACACCAGTTCCCCCCCACCCGCCCCCTGGACAAGACTTACCTAAGCAATTTGTAAATGGCTGTAAATGCTATAACAGCTCATCTCAAGTTCTGTCTCTGGTTATATCTTCATATGAATTGCTCTATTAAAGAGCTACTAAGACTCAAGCAGGCATTTTGCAAAGAATGCATAAACTGTCTCCCAACAGGATTTCCCCCCTCTTTAATGAAAACCCTTGCTAACTGGGCAAAGAGGCACCTTTTAACGTGGTAATTCTCTTTACTGAGCAGGGGGAGAGGAACTGGCCCTATCCACCCACAGCACAGTACCTCCAGTGACTGTTGCTGGTGTCTATCTTGTGTTTCTTTTTAGATTGTGAGCCCTTTGGGGACAGGGATCCATCTTATTTATTTATTATTTCTCGGTGTAAACCACCCTGAGCCATTTTTGGAAGGGCAGTATAGAAATCGAATGAATGGATGGATGGATGGATGGATGAATGAATGAAAAGTAGCCCAGGGAGGCTGCCAGTTACAGTGTGAGAGGAGCTGCTTAATCTTTTCCCTATATGCCATCTGTCTGCTCAAAGTCACTTCAACCAGCCTTCAACCAGCAGGAAAAGATCGTTGGACCCTGTATTGTTCACCCTGGAAGTAGAAAAGCAGCTGAGCAAGGTGATTATAAGCAGAAAGACGACAAGAAGAGAAAAGGCTAAGCAGCCCTTTTCTTCCCTTCATTGCTCTTCCACTTTGTCTGCAGCCTCCAATACTACTTTTCTGTTCTTGTCAGGGGCATAGCAAGGTTGGAGTGGGCCCAGAGACAAGATGTTAAAATGTCCCGTCCCCCCACGACTGAAGCTCAGCTCATGAATGTGTGTGTGTGTGTATGTATAGGTGTGTGTGTACACACACACACACACACACACACACACCCCTATGTGCCACAATAGAACATCAGCCTAAATTATTTTTTTAAAGGTTTTTTAAATTGTGGATGATGCAAGTCATTTAATGGTACTAGAGAAAGACCTGCTGTTCTGGTAGCTCCAGGTCTTAACACTCACATCCATTTCGGAGGATGAATACAAGTGAAGGAAGCCCGGGAGGGTGCGCAGCTGGGGGAGTCAGTCATGCGACTTGCCTCGGGGGGGGCCCAAGGCAGTGCACCCCCAAACAACTGTCTCCCCTTGCCCTATTATAGTTACGCCCCTGGTTGTTGTTGTTAAGTTGGGTCACTGTTCGCATGTCTCTTGTGTACCACCCAGTTTGGCCCTAAGGACGTGTCCCCACCAAGGTGGATTGCCAGGTCATCACTTTGAAGCTGTGCAGGTGTTCTCCGAGGCAGCAGGAGAGGATCCAGTCACAGCACCCCCTGCTGCCTTATCCTGCAACTAGTCTCACTCACCCTGCATAACTCCAGTTTTTCCCAGTGCAGGTGGGGAGGAAGGAAGCAGGGTGGAGGAATGGGGCAAAGGGTGCAGCCTTAAGAATGCCTGCGGCACACTCCTAAGCATCTCTTCACTCACTGCTGTATTAAATGGAGCCTACTCAGGTAAGTGGATGCCAGACACAGGTTGCAGCTTTAAAGGATCAGACACTGTAAGCCTAGCTACCCTACTGCACCAGCTGTTTATCTGGAAACATGTTCTGGAAACAGCTGATGCAGCCCACACCTCATACTGTCTGATTAGGACTCTATATCTCAGTTTGACTGGAAAGTTATCTTGTTCTAGAGACAGTGCTTTCTTCCCCAACAAGGTTCCATGGAGAGACAGTGTCTCCATGAAGCTGGGATGAATTTTGGCCTCCAGCAAATTGTGAAGTGGGGTGAGAGCCCCTCTAATCTCTGTTCTTGAGCAGGGGGGGCTGGCCTACTTGATTTCACTTGGGGGGGGGATTGCTCCTCCCAACTATTTTCTCCTCACTTTGCTTCTAGTGTATCTCATATACTGAACTGGTAAGCGGTGTGTGTGATACAGTCCTTTCTGTATACCTTGTTTGAGAACTTGAAGCTGACAATTTTTGCTTCTATTGCGTGTTTGATGCATTTGCTATTCTTGTGGCAAGAAAGAAAAACTCCCTTTTAGCATAAGCCATCTCTCTATCACTCCCTGCCTCTCTCTCTCTCTCTCTCTCTCTCTCTCTCTCTCTCTCTCTCTATATATATATATATATATATGTTTTAGTCAGCCATTGTTACAATAATATTGACTTTAAAAGTTATATATGAAATGGCCATTAATGTAATCTTTCACTCCATATGGCAAATTCTAGCTGAAGTTAATGAGAATTTACAGGGCATAGTTTTATGGGACAGAAGGATCAATTCCAAATAAGATCAATTTTGCATTTCACCTCATTATGCAAATTGCCTTTTTTTTGGATCGGTATCAATATTATTAAAGTTAATATCCAAATCTAATTGCCTTGTCTTGGTAGAGCTGGGGAAATATAAACAGCTGAAACAGCATGCTTATTTTCTGATGTTATTTTCTTTTACGCGACTGATACATTATCTTGGATAAGATCGATATAAACATTAATGAATTCTACATTTTACTTCATTACATAAACTCTGTGGTAGTGGCTCTCATTTTTCCTCCGTTATTCACATCAGCCATAATGGGGAATGTCTCTGTAACGATCTCTGTTAAAAACCTCAGCAGATCAAAAACCATTCCAGATTATTTGTCATTAAACCCATTTGCTGTAATGACAACATTAGTTATAAACATACTAATTTAATGAAGACAATGACAAACCAGGTATACCTACATCTAACTGCGGCATATTTTCAATGGCATATCTTGCTTTAAAAAATATCTCCCTTTCTTATTTACAGAGTAATTCTATCGTCCTGCTATGCCCATTACAGAGCTGTAGGATCCTATAAGTCCCTTGCATCACTGGACCTGGATGATACTCTGCCTTTGAGGATTCTATGCAGGTGTATTGCCAGGGATACAAGGACATAAAATTACACCAGTCTCCATCACCATTGTGTCCCCACCAGTGCAGGGGCTGAAAATGGATGGGGTGGGGTTGTCTGGGGAGGAGCAGAATTTATAGGAAATTGAAAGCATAGTCAGCATGGTCATCTCCCTCAGACCCTGCCCCCAGCTCTGACAATAATGTAACACTTCAGGGAGCTCCTGGAGCAGGTACAAGCCAGGTTCTTAGGAACATTATTTCTGACCCCCAAATGTATTTCTAATGCCACTATGAGACTGGAAGCAGGTGTTATCTCGATAGAGGCCAGAGCTTGGTATCTATCTATCTATCTATCTATCTATCTATCTATCTATCTATCTATCTATCTAAGGCATACCCATTGCTAATCCCATGTGTGGCAGCTCTCAGGAGAGTTTGCAGGCAAGCTGCTGGGAGGGGGAGAGGAAAGCGACAGTGGTGGACAGACTTGCGGGCAAGGGGGGGAAGAAAACGGGGGGGAGTGGTGGTGGGCGGGGAAAGAAAACAGCAGCGGTGGGCAGGTGGGGTAAAGAAAGCAGCAGCGGCAGATGGGTGGGCAGAGAATGAAAACTGCAGCGGTCGGGGGAGGGGCTGAGAACAGAGGGAAAACTGGGGAGGGAGAACTAGAGGCGCAGATGCTCTGCGCCCAGCCCAGCTAGTACTAATAAACTGGGCAAGAATCAGCTTAAATGCCCTCTGGTCTCCTTCCCTTGATATTGGATAGGCACTGCTCGAGTTGGTGGGTGTTTCCTAACTCATACCTATGGTCTTTCTCCTAAGGCAATCTTCTCTGTGGGACTGGTCAGGGCCAAAGAACTTAATTAAACAAAGGATCTGGGATACTGAGTTTCAGAATAACCTGTCGAGGACAACTAGGTCATTCCACTTGCTTAGTGGTGGGATGAGAACTCGCCCAGCAGATTACCTATACTTCCTCACCTTCCCTAAACATAGATGGGCCATCTCGAGGGCCCGTATGAATGCCCTCCCCTCAGAAGGACTGGCTGGCAGATATAGCAGAATTCCAACTGAGCAGAGATATTGCCCCTGTAACTCTGAGGAGATTGAGTCAGTTGCACATGTGCTCCTGTGGAGTGACTTTTATATATGTCTTAGGTGAAGGTTAATTGACCCTGTTTTGTATAACCTGCAAGGACGATCAGACAAATTCTATTAGGGATATGCATGATTGATTTTTGATTGATATGTGCTTGAATCGAATCACCCCTGATTTGTTTCGTGTCCAAATCTGTCCCCCCAAATCACCCCAGATTCAATTCAGATTTGGATCAATTTGGACCACTTATAAAGGTCCTAAGATCACCATATTTGGGTGGTGGGTAGGCCCCCATGGGTGCCACCTACCACCCAGTTTTCAAGGCAGTGGGGCACTTGGTTGATTTTTAATGATGATTTTTTTTTTTTAGTTCTTAATTATTTTTATATTTTTTATATAGGCAGGAAGTGTCGGGATCTGCAGGGATCGTGCCTCTTCTCATGACCAGCTTAACCCAGGCTGGGCTGATTGTGAGAACAGCCTCCTTGTCTCAATATCAAGGTTCTTTGGTGCTGGTGAGTTTGTCTGTTACGTAACATCTCCTGATGGTCTGTTTGGTGTAATCCTTGGCTTGTTTCTGACTCCTGTTTTGAGCCTCTGGCTCTTGACTGCTACTTTGCTTGACCCCTGGTGTGTTATTGGCTCTCAGCTCCTGGCTCCTGACTGTTGACCCAGCTTGACCTCTAGTGTGTTCCTGGTGCTTGGCTCCTGTCTAAATCCTCTGGCTCCTGTCTATGTGCCTTGACTCCTGGTGTGTTCCTGGCTCCGCCAGTCCTGGCTTTGGACTTGTGCCCCCTAGTGACTGCTGCCCACGGACCAGCTTCTGATATTTCTCTTTTCTTCTTATATTCTTTTGATTACTGGGGGGAGGAGAGATATAGTGATATAGTTTGTTTTTCCTGCAGTGTTTTCCAGCTGCTGATAAACTGATTGCAAGGTTTTTAGCAACAAGTAAATGATATTCTACAAGAAGAATATAATTTTTATCTTCTTTTGTCTAGACATTGATCTACCAGTGTGGTGTAGTGGTTAGAGTGCTGGACTAGGACCAGGGAGACCCGAGTTCAAATCCCCATTCAGCCAGGATGGGTAACTCTGGGCCAGTCACTTCTCTCTCAGCCTAACCAACTTCACAGGGTTGTTGTGAGGAGAAACTTATGTAGTACACCACTCTGGGCTCCTTGGAGGAAGAGTAAAATATAAATGTAAATAAATAAATAAATATAAAATTTAATTCAGTTAAATTAGATGGTGCTGATTATCTGGATTCAATATTTTAAACCTGTTTGTGATACTGGAATGCTATATTCCTGTAAATCCTTTAGCATTAGGATCTATGCCATATTGCATTGTGTTCTGAAAGGCTATGATGCTGTTTTCTTTGATACCATCTTGTTATATCGAAATCTCAGTGTTCCCCCCCCCAAAAAAGCCCTTAAAAGGGGGGGGGATACACACACACACACACACTTTACAGCCTATCTCCTTAAAACACGTTTTCTTTGTGCTCCTACTACAACTAGTTTAACTATCCTTTTACAGCCTGGGAGCCAGTGGTTAGGGATGTGCACAGAAGCGGTGGGGGGCGGCGGTTCAAAGGTGTGGGGGGATACCTTTAATGGTGGGGAGGGTGCTCTTACCCCTCCCACTGCGTTTCCCCTGCTGGTGCTGCAGGGGCGTATCTAGGGTGGGGCAGGCAGGGCACGTGTCCTGGGCGCCACTTGAAGGGGGGCGCAATTTCTTAAAATTAAAAAAATAAATAAAATGGCCACCAAAAAACAAAATGGCCACTGGGCATGCTCAAATGGCCTCTGTGAGGCCCTAGGGCATGCCATGCCTCGCAGAGGCCATTTGAGCATGCACAGCAGCCATTTTGTTTTCAGCGGCCATTTAAAAAATATATATATATTTAAAAATGACCACCGCACATGCTGAAATGGTGCCTGTGAGGTCCTAGAGGCCAGTGGGAGGAGGGGAAAACTTTGCAGACCCCCCACAGCCTTTAGGAAGTCCCCTGAAGGGGCTACGGGTAATTTTTTTAAAAAAAATTAATATAAGTCACTGTACACATATTCAGATTGGCACTATGTACAGAGAATCAGGGCTTGTGAATACTGAGCTGAAGTTTATGAGCTAAGATTGTATGCATTTGCTCTTACTTTGCTTCTTGTGATAAGTGAGTTAAATGTGATGTCTTAATAATATGGCTATTAATGGTGAGTTTGTCTTTGAATCAATGTGAAATCCTTAGTATTAAGGCCCACTGGGAGATTCTTGCTCTTTCTCTCATTTTAACTGTTTTTCTGAAATACTAGAATCTATTCCAAGCAGTGACACAATTTACTCTGCATATTCTTTAATTATTTTCAGAGTATCTGGGAAAAGTCAAATTCTCCATTTATTTTTAAAACTTATATAATCGTGATGCTACAATGCATAGCAGAGAATTAGAGATGCACTTCTATTTAGTTTTTCCAAGTATACCTCTGCATAATATTTGGGTATTTCATGAGCCACAGCATTCTGAAATTTGTAGTTTTCCAGCATTTTCTTGGTCTGGCTATATCCACTGTTAAATAGTTTTTGAAATATTAAAAGTTTAACAAGCTTGACTTGTATTTTTCAGCTGACATTAAGGTAAAGTTATCTGAAAGATGGTTGTAAGATGTTTGGACGGGGGCACAATTTCAGTGCTTGCACTAGGCGCTATTTTCCCTAGATACGCCTCTGGTACTTTAGAAGGGTCCGGCGGGGCGGCAGCATACCTCCCGGCCACCCTGTTGCGTTGTTGGTCTGGAAGTGACCAGAAGTACCCAAAGTGCGCACGAGTGAGCGCAACGTGCACACACACACGCCCGACTACACATGCATGTAGGGTACTTCTGGTCACTTCCAGTCTGACGAGGCAATGGGGCAGCAGGCAGGTACGCTGCCGCACCACCGGACCCTTTTAAAGTGCAGTGCTGGTGGGGGAAACATGGTGGGAGGGGTAAGAGTCTCCCGCCCGTAAAGATATCCCCCCTGCCTTTGAACCAGCCGAACTGCTGGTCATTCGAACCTGTTCGGAGGCCCATAAAAAGTCCTCCGAACAGGTTCGGTCACATCCCTATGAGTGGTGTCCCCATCAAACCTAAGTATGACTCCCTGACTAATTATTTTTTGGAGACCAAAAGATTAATTTGAAGGCTTCCAGTGCATTTTGAGCTGTGAATAAATATCCTTATGGTGGAGGAGGACCGCCAAGTGGAGGTGATCAGATCTGCCAAACAAGGTGAGGTGGGTGGCTGCTAGGGAGAGGGCCTTTTCTGTGGTTGCACCCCATTTATGGAATAGCCTCCTCAGTGAGGTTTACTTGTCTTCATCACTTTGTTTTTTTAGATACTAGGTAAATACCTTTTTGTTCATGCAGGCCTTTTAAATTTTAATCTGAATTTTTTTTTAAAAAAAAAATGTATTGTATTTTGTATCCCCACCACCACATACACACACACTTTTGGTCTGTTATGATTTAATGTGTTGTGTTTTTTAATCTCATGTTTTAATGTGTGTTGTAAGCCATCCAGAGAACAATTTATTATGCGGCGGCTAACAAATAAAGTTTATTATTATTATTATTATTATTATTACCAGCAGTTACTCTTCCACACATTTTTTTGCCACACAATTTATTGACATCTTGGTCTCTCTCTCTTTTTTCCAGTTTCATCATTGGTGCTGCCCTCCATTTCCCCACAATTGTTTATTGGGACTGTGTGAAGCCTTGGCCAGAGCAGAATACTTTGTGCAACCCCCCGGCACCATTTAGAGGCAACCATTCCCATGGTGCTGCCCCCAGAGATGGGGGCTTCTTTAAGAGAAATGAAGTCCTCTTTAGTCTGGGAAGGCATGCACAAAGTGCTAGAAAATACAGCTCCTCCCAGTACTATCCAATCTAGAGCTTTTAAGAGAGAGCTTAGTGAGTCTCTCTTTAAGGGCCCTCCCAGCACTGAGAAAAGTGCAGTATTGGATGGACAGAGGTCAGCATAGTGGGAAATGGCTCTTGCATGGAAGCTTTTTTGCCAAAATCTCCCCCAGTTGCAAAATAGTGAGGATCACTGCTTGATATCATTGTAACCAATATAAATGATAATAAGCAGATGAGTCTGGGAGAAAAGAGTCCTATTACCAGAAGACTATGATCTCTTCTTCCCACCAGGTGTCTAATATCCAGTCAGCTATTTGACAATATGTTTGTTAAAGTACTCTTGTCTTCCAATTAATAATATATGACTCTGCTTCAATAGCCACCATTTGTCCCAACACTGCCCTTGTGCTGTTCACAGGGCAAGAGCCCTTTGGTTTGAGCCCTTTGGCTTGCACCTCCACTCTAGCAAGCTGGAAGCTTTGTCTATTACCTGGAGAGGGAGGGGCCACAGAGTAGGAGAAAGGAGGCTGAGGAGGGAGGGGCTTATTTCCCTAAAGGCTGCACAATAGAAGTGAAATTGTGGTGAAACTTCAATAAAAATTATAAAGATCGTAATAACTAACTCTGTTATATAGGCTGGTTTGCATGAACATGGTCCAAATACTCAAAGAAGGATGGGGATGGACCAAAAGTACTCCTGCCCTGATGTTGGGCATCCTTCAATCATCTGAACAGCCCCTAAACACACACACTCTAAAACCCTGTTTAAACACAGAGTTGGAAGTATTTCTTTATTAGCAACATAGGTTTAGTGGACTGATGAGTTTTCTTTTCTCTTTTTCTACGATCTCAGTCAAGATGCTGTATGTCTTCTTTTCCAGCACGTTTTGTATTTTGTTTGAATTTCTGTTATCTTTGGTGGGGGGGGAACCCAAAAATAAAAAGCTATAAGCAATTACAAGAAATCAGATTTAGGCTAGACATGAGAAGGGATTCCCTAAGTGTAAGAGCTGCTCAACCGTGGCATAGCCTGCCTCAGGCAGTGGTGGGCTCTCCTTTGCTAGAGGCTTTTAGGCAGAGGCTGAGTCTCTGAGCATCTGTCAGGGAGGCTGCAGCAGTTGGCTGCACTGAGCAAGGGGTTGGACTAGAAGCTCTCCAAACTCCCCTCCAGCTCTAGAATTCTATGATCCTATAGAGTTCAGCTGTATCTAGTTGACTTCTTGAAAGCACAAATAATAGTTCAAGTGCCAGGGAAACAGATTTCTGTTTTTCTATTACTTGCATTGTTTCAAAGGTTCAAAATAGCCTTTCCTACAAAATTTCAGAATGTTTTCAAATAAACTGCAGCTGGTTCCTTTGCCAGTTTCTATGCTACAGAGCTGTGGCAGTGAACCAGCATGCGCAAGCACAGGAACCCAATGACATAAACAAGCGGACTGGTTCATGTGAAAAACGATCAACTTTCACTGAATGCAGGTCCTCATACAGAAGAACTTTAGATGACCAAAGGACCAGACACCAATTGGGAAGTGTCATAAGACAGACCCAGCAGGACCTTTTGAGCACATAAAAGCAGGTGATGGTGGTTTCAATAAACAGGGTAAAAGAAATTGATCATTACATTGATATGACTGTATGAAAACTGCGAATATTCTTGTAATTGAATGTAACTAGCCGACCCCGCACAGAGCATCTGTGCGCTCTTTGTGGCCGGCGGTTACCTCTTTCCCCCTACCTTCTGCCCCAATCTCCACTTCCAGGCCCAGCCACCTCTCCTCCCCACCACCACTTCTGCCCGCCCTCACTTCCCCCCACCAGGCCTTGCCTCTGTGGCTGGGCTGGGCCCGGCGCTGCCTCTGGCCTCTGCGGCCAGGCCTGCCGCTGCCACGGCAACCAATCCTCCTGGGTGCACCTCAGCCAATCAGGCCTGCTGCCCAGCCAATCAGCTGGGTGCTGGGACACACATTCCAAGGCACACCCAGGAGAATTATATATATACTAGTATTTTTCAGCCCGTTGAAATAACGGGCGCTAGTTGCCTTCTCCGCCCTCCCCCACCGCCTCCTCCTGGCCGGACCTTCTGCCTTCCGCGGTAGTTTTGGGTGGGTGGGGGCCTCTGCGGTGGTGCCGCCCGCCGACACCGCCTTTGGCCTTCTGGGCGGGCGGTGAGTTCCGCCGCCGCCGCCGCCGCCAAGAGTGCCGCCTGCCGACCCGCCGCCGCCGCCTCTGTCCTTTTCGGCGGGCGGGCCAGACCCGCTGCCGCCGCCTCTCCTCATGGCCGGGCTGGACCCACCGCCGCCTCTGCCCTCCCCGTGGCCGCCTCCGGCTTCCCCTCGGCCGGGCCGACCAACCGGCCAACATTGCCGCCTGTTGCCTGCGGCCGTTTCTCCCTCGGCCGTTCTGGGCATGTGCTCTGCACATACCCAGAACGGCCGAAGGAGACACGGGCGCAGACACCGGAGGACACGGGCGCACACCCAGGCACTTTATTATAGAGGACAAGCCGACCCCGCACAGAGCATCTGTGCGCTCTTTGGGGCCGGCTACCTCTCCCCCCGCCCCCCCCCCCAGTCTCTGGCAGGCCGAGTGCCGCCGCCTGTTGGGCCGCCGAGAGCCACCTCGGCAGCCACCGAGAACCACTTCCCAGTCTTTGTAGCCAGCCGCCCACCCCCAGTATCGAGGCCGGCTGCCGTCTCCTCACCTGGTCCTCCTCCTCGCCCCACCTGTCGCTGCCAGGTCGGGCCCACCAGCGGCCCTGGCCCGCGCCGCGGCCAATTGTCCTCTCTCCTGGGTGCGCCAGCCAATCAGGGGCGTCCGCAGCCCAGCCAATCAGCTGGGCTGCCAGGACGCATTTTGGAAGGCACACCTAGGAGAAATATATAGGTAGAAGATACTAGCCGACCCGCACAGAGCATCTGTGTGTTCTTTGGGGCCGGCAGGTACATCTCCCCCCCACCCAAACACACACATACCTTCTGCCCCAGTCTCTGCTTCTGGGCCCAGCTGCCTCTTCTTCCCCCCGCACTGTCTTTCCCTCCTGCCCCTTGCCCCCACAGTCAGGCAGGCCCGCCACTGCCTCTGACCTCCACAGCTGGGTCGGGCCCGCCGCCGGCCTCCGAGTTTGGGCCGGGCCCACCGCCAGCTTCCGCGTTTGGGCCGCCTTCCGCATTTGGCCCGGGCCCGCCGCCACTGCCAGCCTCCGCGTTTGGGCCGGGCCCGCCACCAGCGCCGGCCTCCGCGTTTGGGCCAGGCCCGCCACCAGCGCCGGCCTCCGCGTTTGGGCCGGGCCCGCCACCAGCGCCGGCCTCCGCGTTTGGGCCGGGCCTGCTGCTGCCGGCCTCCACCACTGAGACACACCTCAGCCAATCGGGTGCGTCCCTCCGCTGCCCAGCCAATCAGCTGGGTTGCCGGGATGCATCCCCACAGAGGCTGAGGCAGATCTACGAGAATTAAATATATGGATAGAAGATTGCGTTTATATGTCAATAGGGATTCAAAACTCAACCTCTCCACATTTTGATGGTTTCTTTCTAAAGAGTCCTCATGTGTCTGTGATGGATTGTAGGACTACAGATGTTTCCAGTTCACATAGTCCCTATAGGGAGAGAGCAGGGTGTCTATCCCTGTGTAGAGTGTGGAAGCATCCAAGGGATACATTCTTAGACTGTAATTTGAGGCTGGGAAATGGCCTAGCCTACCTCTACTGTGATAATAAATGCTAGGACTAAGTAGTTCAAAGATAGTGACAGGGGAAAGTGGGAGGGGGTGACAAAGAGAAGTGGGACTCATAAAATGCTCATAGAGAGCCAGTGTGGTGTAGTGGTTAGAGTGCTGGACTAGGACCGGGGAGACCCGAGTTCAAATCCCCATTCAGCCATGATACTAGCTGGGTGACTCTGGGCCAGTCACTTCTCTCTCAGCCTAACCTACTTCACAGGGTTGTTGTGAGGAGAAACTTAAGTATGTAGTACACCACTCTGGGCTCCTTGGAGGAAGAGCGGAATATAAAATGTTTAAAATATATATATTGGGGCATTTCATATCAGATGCATAATCTCTCCAGTCTTCACAACCCTGTGAAGTATCAGATCAATGTAAGGTAACATTGATCTAAAACTTCACAGGGTTGTGAAGACTGGGGAGATTATGCATCTGATATGAAATGCCCCAAATGAGCACTTTAAGAATGCTAAGGGGTGAATTGATGGTAAGGTAAGTCAAATGTGGGAGGATACTAGAATCTTCAGAGTTTGTATTATTAAGGTCATTAATTCCAGTAGAATCCTATGTATGTTTACTCATAAGTATTAATGGGGCTTCCTCCCAGGTATATGCAGAGGCGCTCTTAGCCCTGGACTTCGGAGCCAAAGTCCAGGGCCTCCCCACCCCCTGGGAATTCTCTGTCCCAGGTGGTGTGGTAGTCTGGCTGAGCATGATGATGCTTAACTTGCAGGGGAGAGGGGCCTCCAAAGGCCTTTAGATCCAGGCTCCAAAGTTACCTAGGTGCACCTCTGGGTAAATGTGCATTGAGCTTCAGCCTCAGTTTTCTATGTGAACCTCATTGCAATGGAGTTCAACAAGCATTTGAGGTTAAGAGTGCATTGCTGTAGTCCCTTTATAGACAAATCCTCTGCCTTCCTTGCTATTTTACATGAAACTCAATGGTTTGATTCAAGGCACCATTCTCTTGGACCTTTGGGCGCTGTTTTCTGCACCATTTAAAATGTCATGCCTTATTGATAAATCTTAATTGACTTTTAATTATTGAATTGTTATTTTCCCCCTCCCCCCGTGTGCCACTTTGAGTCCGATCCTTTTCAGTATGAAAAGCGACACATATATTTGAAAAAGTGTATAAACCTCAGCAGCCAGCCAAATACCGCAAAAGAAGAAGGCTCAATTGTTTGTTTTTACAGCTGTTTCTCTCTGAGTCAAGAAGAACAGGGTGAAAAATCCAACCCCTCCCGAAACAATCGAAAGGTCATACTGAATGACACCGGATTTCATGGATTTGAGCGCGGGCGTTCTGAAATTCGGTGCATTGCAGGAGCCCTTCGGAAAGAAGCAAAACTTTTCATTAAACATTAATCGTGTGGTGGACGGTACATTACAATACAATTAGTATTGTATATATCCGTACTGTATATATGTTTCGTATTATATATATATGTGCATACAATAGAATTCGTTGTATCGTATGTACACACGATGTAAACCACATCGTATTTTGGATAAACCACGTAAATACGATGTAAAAACACATCGTTGTTGTAAACCACTTTCTCTCGTCTTCAACGAGTTTCATCATGGCAAGCCTTGCTCTCTCAGCCACAGACTCTCTCCGGCGTCTCCGCAACTTGTGATATAGGGATAATAAAATGATGGGCTGCGTTGAATTTTCATTGGAAGGACAATTTTTAAAATGTTTAAAACTTTTAAAAGCACATTATTCACACGAAATATTACCTGAGAGAACGAGCATGAACACACATCTTTCCTTCTGTAGTTTGAGAGGATGCTTATATATCCCAATGGTGGGCAGCTGTCCGTTCCGTACCGGGGGAGAAAAAAATGGCGTAAAAAAAAAGCAGGAAGTTTTTCTTGAAAATAGTATTGTCTGTCTGGGTTTTTGGTAAGTCTATGATCTGATCTCCGTGCTAGAAAATCCCGCCTCCTTCCTTTAAGCTCCGTCCCCTCTCCTGGCTTGACAGCCGTTCCGTCGCTTGTGGATAGACGTAGTTTTGACGCAAGCGCAAATCTCCCTTGGAGGGTGCGATGGCGTTTCGGGGTGCCCGAGGTTGCTTGAAGGAGTTTCTCCTGCGGCGGCCACTGAGATGGAAGGCGGTGGCTCCAGGCGGTGTCCGTGCTGGTTCGTGCGTTTCGGCTTAAGGAGGGGGAGTATGGTTGGAGGAGGTCACCTTCTCTCTAAGCCGGGAAGGAAAGAAACAGAGGTTGCAGTCTTGTGCTCCTTACCTGAGAGTAAGCCCATTGAACGCAATGAACTGCTGAGCACACAGGAATCAGATCCAGCCTTTGGGATGGAGAGGTGTATGTTTCTAGCTTTAACTCTGCTTCAGAACAGTATCCTTTAACTCTCTGGAAATGAATTGAGGTTGGATCTAGATGTGATGGTTAGTGCCGGGCAGCTGCAAAAAACAACCCCGTGCCTCGGTAACTTTTAGGCAAACTTCCCTGTGTGGGGATGCCATCTCCTTCCCCTGTTCTACATCATTGGTTGTCACTGGAGGGGCCAAAGAAATACAAGGAAGTGACACTGGTAGATCTGACTTAACGTGGCAGGGAGAACTTGATGTGGAGATGCTGCTGACTACTGGGGTAGCCCCTTGCAGGTGTTACATGCACGTTTGTCCTGCAAAGAGGGTAATGTGGAGCAGAGCTGTCCTATTCCTCACACTGTGAAATCAAAGCTGCTGCTGCTATGGCCCAAAGTGCCCCTTCGGTTGTCCACTTGGGTTTAACAGTGTTTCTGCTTCCAGCTTCAGACTTGCCCAAAGACCTGCTGCCTGGGCCATACCCCAAGACTCCAGAGCAACGGGCAGCTGCTGCAAAGAAGTACAACATGACAGTGGAGGACTATGAGCCATATCCGGATGATGGCCTAGGGTGAGCTATACTGGAAGACTTTCAAAGGAGATAATGGTGTGATTGTTGGGCTTGTGAAGCCACCAGCATCCACTTGCAAAACCACTACTTTGGCTTTCTAAATTATCTAACATTTCAGTGTACTTTAAAAACCAAATATAATGTGTATCTTTCATAGAATAGAATAGAATAGAATAGAATAGGAAATTAGAAGGGACCTTGGAGGTCTTCTCGTCCAGTTCCCTTCTTAGTGCAGGTGGTCCTTCTTAATATGCTCCATTTATAATAATTGTAGAGTAACTTTCAAGATGGTCAATGGGGACAAATCTGGGACTTTGCAGAGCTAACAACAAAAGGTGGGGCAACATCAAGCATATATTTGGATACTGAATGTCTCTCATACTGTGAGGTATCTGGAAGATGCTCATTTTTGCCCTCAGTGGCATGGGTTATTGTTCCTGTTTTTATAGAAGGAACCACACAACCTGTTTTTATAAAAGGAAATTAATTAACATTAATCAGCATGAGGTCGGAGCTAGGATTTTGGAGTGGAGACAAGGAGGGGCTATGGCAGATTCCTCACATCCAAAATCCATTTGAATAATTAACAAAACTTGTCATTTGTATAGCACTTTATGAAAGTGCAACACACTTCACAAGTGGTGTTGTAATGCAATCCTTACAATAACACTATAAGTAAGTATAATTATCCACATATTGTAGCTGGGGAGCTGAGAGGGAATGACTTGCCCTAAGGGAGGCAAGATGAGATTTGAACCAGGAAACTCCTGATTCACAGTTCAGTTTCTTAGCTGCTGTACTATCCCAGCATGAGACCTTGTTAGCAGCCAAACAGTAAACATAATGTATTTTACGTTTCATTTAGAATCTTAATCTGCACTGACCAATGAATCCATGACTGATAAGACTTAGATTTCAAATGAGGTAGTACAACAACAGTAAGTCTAAAGTATAAAACTTAACCACCAAATTTCATCTTGTTGATGTGAAATATCCAAGTCCTGTAGGTGGATAATCTTTGCTTAACTCATCAAAGATCCTCTGCCAAGATTGGAAATTGTGTCTCTTCTAAACTTGTAGGTTTAAAAGTAATAGAACCCTGAATTGGGTTTGTTTCCACTAAATGGAGAATGGTGCACTTAATGTAAATAAATAAATTACTTACCATGTGTGGTGGTACTTTTTTGTAAATGAAAGTTGCTGAATTTGCAGACTGGGGGGTGGGGAAGTGTGGGAATGATTAAAACACAAACTGGTTCGATATGTAGGAATAACATATCTGAGTATCTTTATTTAAATAAAAGATAGAATAATCAAATCTTGATTGATTACATTAGCTGCTTTCCCCTTTGTCCTTCTATGGGAATGAAGTTCTTATAGAATTTTAGAGTTGGAAGGGACCTTGGAGGTCTTCTAGTCCAACCCCCTGTTCAGTGAAAGAAGAAAATCTTGTAAGAGATGTTATTAGACAATATTTACATTGCCTAATTCAACAGTTTTATGATGGGTTTTGTTTGCTTTGTGTGTTATGCTTTCTACAGTTATGGTGATTATCCCAAACTCCCAGACCGATCCCAGCATGAGAGAGATCCGTGGTATGACTGGGACCATCCAGATCTGAGGCGTAACCATGGAGAGACAGTATGATGGTTTTTTGCTTTCTGTTTCTAGAGTATCTGTTTGTAGTCCAGAAGCATTTAAATTGATAGTCCATGGGAAACGAAGTACCATAGTTTGTTGGGGATGTCGTTGGATTTGTGACATTCTACTGAATCACAGCGTTGATGGTGCCAGTCTAAAAAGTGTTCCTGTGAAAGCACCCATGCATGCCATCCTGCCCCTGGTGTCTCCATGTACTTGTTGTAGCATACATACATACATGCTAGCATTTAAATCCCCACTTTGATTTATATAATGTTTGTGTATTAAAAATAGATCCTGTCCACCAAACAAATGGATTTTGGACAAATGGCTAATGGATTTCAATTTGTGTGAATGGCAGCACAAGTGGAAGATTTGTCTTTAATAGAGCACCATCTGTCTCTGTGGGGCTTTCCAGAGTAATATAAACACAAACAGGTCCTTGTCCTAAGAACTTGCCATTTAACTTTTGACAAGGAGCCAAGGGTGAAGCCAGGCTAGGCTAGACTAACAGGAGCGAAACATGAGTGGATGCAGTTATATAGGTATTTGGATGGTGTTTCACTTGGAGTGCAGTCTGAAAGGTAAAGTCAAAGGTTGATGGAAGAGGGATTTCTTGGACTGGGGTTTGAAGGAAGAGGAGCTGTGCATGTGTTCTGGGAGAGAATTCCAGACAAACCATGCAGCAAGGGAGAATGAGCAGCTTTGTTTTACACTGGCATTTTGAGAATCTCAGGGCAGCAGAGTTGGAGAAGTGAAGATTGCAGGCAGAAGTATACTGCAATATAAGATTAGGGATCCCATTTAGTGACTTTTTTTTAACTTCCATCTTCAAATCTAAATTAATGGCACAGTGGCAAAAGCTGTGGGAAAACCAAAATGAGCTCAACCAATCATTATCAAATGCATCCCTCAAGAACTGTAGGCAAGGAGTTGATGTTATGTTAGAATATTTATATCTTGCATTTCAACAAAAAAGTTCTTGAAGTGGTTTATATGACTAAGGAGATCGTTCCCTGTTGCAAAGGGGCTCACAGTCTTAAAATGAAACACAAAGGAGATACCAGGAACAGCAACTGAGAGGAATGTTGTGCTGGGTTAAATAGGGACCATTGCTCTCTCAGTGTCAAATATAAGAGAAGCCCTCCTTTAACCCCTGTTAACTGGGCAAAGAGGCACCTTTTTAATGTGGTGATTCTCTTTATTTAGCAGGGGGAGAGTAACTGGCCCTATCCACCCCCAGCATAGTACTTCCAGTACTATGGCAGCTTATTAACCCTAACCTTATTAACTTGTTTGGAAACAAAATATCAGGATTTTGGCCAGGGGCGTAGCGAGGCTGGAGTGGGCCCAGAGACAAAATTTTAAAATGGGCCCCTCGCTGATACACACACACTCACTTCACATGTGACTTGCCTCTGGGGGTCCCTCAAGGCGTGGGGGGGCCCCAGGCAGCCGCCTCCCCTTGTCTAATGGTAGTTACGCCCCTGACTTTGGCCTGTTCCACTATATGGGCCAGCTTCTAACTGTGCCAGGTTTAAGTACTGGTGTCAGCATGAAGAGACCTGAAACTAGTCAGATGACATTCTAAATTGGTCTGATATACAACTTTTCAAGATGCAGTTTCAGTGTCATTTGGAAAGTCTCAGTTAACACTGACAAGATATCTTCTCCAGCTAAGTATGTTTTGTTTCTTAGGACCAAAATAAATAGTGTTAGTCCTTCTGAAAAGGCCATAATTCTCTGAGCTATATAATATTCCTAGGCACACTTTGGATGCTTTCTTTCAGTAGATCAATGGGGAAATATATTTCTGTTTACATGAACTGGCTTACCTGTGAGCTTCTTCTGTCAAAAACCACCTAGTAACAACCCCAAGAGAAGCCAGAGTTGCATTGCGCTATTGGGACAATATATAACCATGCCTCTCCTTCTTTTGACTAGATGCACTGGGATTTTGATATGTTCGTTCGGACCCGGGTTGACACCTCTCCTACACCCCTCTCCTGGCATACGATGCGTAATTATCTTGTGGGCTTTATTAGCTTCATGGTCGTCATGTGTATTCTTGGTGAGATTTATCCATCCTACCAGCCTGTGGTGAGTTTGAGCTGGTGTTTAGTCAAGTTGTTTTATTTTATTTATATTTGTACACATAAAACTGCCTTCAAGGCAAATGGCTTCAAGGCAATGTACAGTATTAACAACGTAATAAGAATACAATAAAACACAGCATTAAAGAAAACAGTAAACAGTCCAACATTAAGACATGACAAAATATCATAGCAGAGCATAACTGTTGTGAGAGTTCAAATCACCCTCCTATTCAAAGGCCTGTCTGAAGAAGAACTCGGGTGCCTATGGAAGTCTTCAAGGAGCAGTAATGAAGAAGGTCCTGTCCTACATGCATGACAACCGGACTGCACCCAACGTTGGCATGCAATGCAGCTCCCACTTGGGAACAGACAGGCCAAGTTTTTAGGATACAGACCATTAAAGGCACCTTGAATTGGCTCTGGAAACAAACCAGCAGCTAGCGCAACTGTTTCAGTACAGAGGTGTTATGCTCAGCCTGGGCAGCCCTAATTAGCAACCTGGCTGTCACACTTTGCACTAGCTGCATTTGCCAAATATTCTTCAAGGGCAGCCCCATGCAGAGTGCATTGCAGTAATCAAGACACAACAGACCAAGATGGGGTAACAGTGATCAGATTTGCCTTCTCAAGGAAGGCAACGCTGTGCAAAGATGCTCTGGCTGCAACCTGCAGCAGCCATCTCTGCATCTAGGAGCAGCACTGGGTTCAGAAGAACCTCGAGCTGTGTAACTGCTACTTCAGAGGGAGTGCTGACCCCATCTAGAAAAGGTTGAACTCCAACTCCCTAATAGACTCTTTTACTGACCAACAGTAAACCGAAAACAGTAACAGAAAAACATCTTGTCTGAATTAAGTATTGGCTTATTAACCATATCCAGCCCTTCCAGCTACCTCTAGTTCAGGATACTCACTGTCTCCCTGGGATCAGATGTCAAAGTGAGACAGAGCTGGGTGTCCTCTATGTGGTGTTGACATCACAGCCCAAATCTCCAGGCAATGTCCCCCAGCAGTTTTGTGTCGATGTTGAATACAGTCTTGGCTGCACTGACCTTCCAAATTTCATGTTCAGACTTCCAGTGGCTTAGTCCTTGAAAATCAAGAGCATTTAAATTAAATTAAAAGCATTTTTAAAGTCTTTTCTCCACAAGGATGCAAGCCCGGCCCAAGCCAGATTGGCGCCTGAGGTGGCAGGTGAGCTGGTGAGCAGTAGTTTTCCACGACCCTGACCTTCCCCTTCTGCCTGGTGTGCGAAGCACTCCCAGTGCTTCTCCTCCCTGCAACTCTGTCCAAGCCCTTTCCTCCCCCCGCCACCCCTTGAGCTTTCCCTTCTCCCTGGCAAACTCCATGCTTCAGAGAGCAGTTCCTCCTTCCCTCACCCATTATCTCTGCCTGTTGGGGGTGGTGGCAGCCCCCGCCACTCAGGCACCCCATTTTTTCAGCAACAGCTTTTGAAAAGACAGAGGGTGGGGAACAGAGCAACAGGAAGTGTGCATTCTCTCTATTCCCCACTCATGCAGGGAGAGTGGGGGAATCAGCAGCCACTACCAGAAGGAGAGAACAAACCAGGGGTGGGGGGGGTGATGAAGGCGGCGGCATCATCATGCAGGGACACTACGACTACTATCTCATCCAGTGCTGCCTGAGATGACCACCTCTGCCAGCCTGATTTGGAAAGCCAGCCCTGGGGATGGGATGTTCTCCTCCAGCATCAAGTGCTTGGGTAGGCACTACTTGCCTTTCATGGTCAAGAAAGTCCACAAGTGGCTGACGTTGCCTGTGCAGTTGGTTGGTAATAAGTGATAAAAATTACACCTGATAAAAGTGTAAAGCAGGGTCACGTTTTTGGAGCTTGGGTTGGGTTGGGGGCTTGTTTGGGTCTCCTGGTCTGAGGCATCATGCTAAATGTAGTATTTGACTTTTTCATTCTTGCTGTTCCATGTCTCTCTATCTCTGCAGGGCCCAAAGCAGTATCCCTACAACAATCTGTATTTGGAGCGGGGGGGAGATCCCAACAAAGAGCCACCAGAGGTGAAGAACTATGAGATCTAAGAGTTTCTGGAACTAAAGCTCCTCTTGTTCTCTCTAATCAGAGTTATCTGCTGAACCAAGTATATTGCACATTACTTGGTTTTAAAGATCCTGATGCGGGGGTGAAAATCTATGAAAAGTTCTTTTGTTACATTGTATGTACTGTGAACCACGTGGGGTTACTTTGCATCTTATCTTAATAAAGGAAAGTTCCTTTTATATGCGTCATTGTTTTCAGAAGAACTTTCAGATCATATCATCTGAGATCACTACATTAAATATAATAGGTACATGACAACTCTGTATATTGCAAGGAAAAGATAAATGAACATATTCAGAAATATATGTTCATTTATCTTTCCTTTATAACATACAAAGTTCTCATGTGCCTGTTATACAAAGGTGCTGCCAAAGTAATTGGTGAGGGAGAGTCCGTTTAGGAGAATTGTGGAGACATTCCCTGAGCTTTTTACTAAATCTTTCCTGCTTTTTGCCAAAGGCCACTAAAATAAATAAATATTTTATATATCTGTATATATTTATACACACACATACATATATATACAAACTCCAAAAAATATACAAACTCCAAACCCTAACTCCAAAATAGAACTGTATTAGAATATAACATTTAAAAACAAAGTTAATGGCCTATAGAATCCTCAGATCAGAGCATCACCATGGCAATCTGAAATAACTGTAAATTCAGATTATCAAAGCTGCCAAAGCGTAAAGAGAAATCCCATGTGTCACAAAAATGTCTGCAGTGGACAACAACCAACATCTTTCCTAGAACAGATTTCAATTGTAATTGAGCTAAAATGGTATCACAGAATTCAGAACTAAATTCCAGACACAAGGAGCAATACAAAAGCCCTCTTCAGATGTTTCACAAAAAAGCGAACGTCTTGCACACAGCATCCTGAACCTTCTCCTTCAACACCCACCACAAGCCATGCCCTGGTGCCAATACATTCAAGAAGCTTCACCCCCACACTGCCTACACTTACAGCATTTGATTGAACAGACAAACAATGTTAATGTGAAGGAGATTGTTTCCATGATCAGAAGGCTGAGGCCAGGAGCAAAGTGCAGATTACTCCGCTTTGAAGCCGGATCTTTGCACACATCGAGTTTCTATAACAGACACATTTTCATGCAAGGTCCTGATCCAAACTGTTTGGCAGTGGAACAATCTGCCTTGTGCAGTGGTGGGCTCTCCTTCACTAGGGGTTTTCAGACAGAGGCCAGATGGCCATCTGTCAGGGAAGCTGGTAGATTCAAGTCTTGCATTGTGCAGGAGATTGGACTCTAAGCCCTCCAAGGTCTCTTCCCTCTCTAAAATTCTGGGAATCTCTGATCAGGCTTGGGAGCATGGCACACTGCCAAAGAGGATTAGCACCTTCCCTTTATTTTGCAGAAAATAGCCACTGGGGCCATTAGCTGCTTTGCTGAGCTTTTTTTTTTTTTTTTGCTTCTGCTTCTGCTTCTTCTTTTTTTTTTTTTTTTTTTGCATGGAAACCACACGGGTGGGGGGGTTAACCCCCTTTCATGGTGATTCCAAGGCAGATCAGAGCTTCTCTGCAATTGAATTTGGACATAAAATACTGCAGATAAACCATGGGCAAGGAGAGAGTTCAGCTCCTGCCCGCCTTTGCTGCACTTTAAATTTCCCCCTTCTCCCTGCTTTTTAGAATCCGCAAGCACCAGATTGTGTCCTGTTGCCAGGACACTACATGTGGCCAAAATGTCATCTTGGAGATCACCACCTCTCCTTCATTACAGAATAGTAGTGGGAGGATGTTAGTGTTTAATGCCTTAGCTTTTACTATCTTGCTGTGCTTCTGAAGTGGTGCACGTGGTCCCTTTTCCTCTTTCTGTTCTCTCCCTGGGGTCAGGGGGTGGTGGCTTCTCTTCATCTTTTGGGCTAATCTCTCTGTATCTTGGGGCTGCTGACTTGTTCATCTGTCTGCTTCCGTTGCCTTGTGTCAGCACTGATGGCTAATCACATGCTAAGCCAGCCCAGACTGTAGACACCCAGCTCTTCAGTGTAGGAAGCAAGGCCACATACCTTATCGGCTCTTCAGGGAGTCTAGATGGTGATGAACACTTCTAGCTGGACTTGCTGTTTCAACATGTTGAGCCAGGGAGCTGCACAGGCTCTGTACCAAACTAGCATTTTAGCCTCTGGTCTCTCCCTCTTCCCCCCTCCCTGCCACCTCTCCCCTTCTCCCCCCGCCACCACCCCCATTAACCAGTTATGAAGCCACTGGGGCAGGAATAGCAGAACCTGTGGGAGGTACTATGGTGCCAGATTCCTTACCCCTCTCTCCAGCAGCAGCCAGAGGCGTATCTAGGGGAAATAGTGCCTAGGGCAAACACTGAAATTGCTCCCCCTGTCCAAGCATCTGACACCCATCTTTCAGATAACTTTACCATAATATCAGCTGAAAAATACAAGTCAGGCTCGTTAATATTTTAATATTTCAAAGACTATTTAGCAGTGGACGTAGCCAGACCAAAAAATGCTGGAAAACTACAAATTTCACTATGCTGGGGCTCATGAAATACCCAAATACTATGTGGAGGTGTACTTGGAAAAGTAAACAGAAGTGCCTGTCTAATTCTCTACTGTGTATTTTAGCATCACCATTACATAAGTTTTAAAAATAAATGGAGAATTTGACTTTTCCCATATACTCTGTAAATAATTAAAGGATATGCAGAGTAAACTGTGTCACTGCTTGGAATATATTCTAGTCTTTCAGAAAGACAGTTAAAATGAGAGAAAGAGAGCAAGAAACTCCCAGTGGGCCTTAATATTAAGGATTTCACACTGATTCAAAGACAAATTCACCATTAATAGCCATATTAGCAAGACATCACATTTAACTCACTTATCACAAGAAGCAAACTAAGAGCAAATGAATACAATCCTAGCTCATAAGCATCAGCTCAGTATTCACAAGCCCTGATTCTCTGTACATAGTGCCAATCTGAATATGTGTACAGTGACTTATATTATATATTATTATTTTTTTACCTGTAGCCCCTTCGGGGGGCTTCCTAAAGGCTGGGGGGTTTGCAAAGGTTCCTCCTCCCCCCCACTGGCCTCTAGGGCCTCGCAGGGACCATTTGAGCATGTGCAGTGGCCATTTTTAAAAATCTTTTTTAAAATGGCCACTGAAAACAAAATGGCCACCGTGCATGCTCAAATGGCCTCTGCAAGGCCTGGCATGACCTAGGGCCTCACAGAGGCCATTTGAGCATGCACGGTGTCCATTTTGTTTTTGGCAGCCATTTTTTTTTAAAAAATTAATTTTACAAAATGGCGCCCCCTTCAAGTGGCACCCAGGGCACGTGCCCTGCCTGCCCTACCCCTAGATACGCCCCTAGCAGCAGCCTAGTAGCATACTTCTCCAATCTCTCTTATGTGATGAGAAAAGGGAGAAGAGAAGAACATCTGGTCACTAGTAACGGTATTATGAGTTCAACATTAGACATATTGGATAAATACAGAGAAAATAGAGCTCCTTTGCATCAGTAATCTGGGGTGAGAAATGTATGATGACCAACAACTTGTGAACTTTAAGCTATATATCAACTTGATTTCAGGGATAATAATTAAAACTAGCTTAACCTGCGCAGAGCATCTGCGCGCTAGTACTTGATTGCCTCACCCTCTGCCGTAGCCCCCCCCCCCACCTCAGAGATCTCTCCACCCTCACCAGAACTGTACTCCTGCTCCTCCTCCAACCATTTGTTTCCACCCCCCTCACTCCTCCAGGTCACTCCTCCATCCCTTTACTCCATCCCCCTCACCCCTCTTGGTCATGGTTGCAGCACTGCTGGTGCCTATTGGCCAAGCTGCAGCCCCCTATCCCCAGAGATCTCACCCAAGCCGCGCTCCTGCTCCTCTTCACAGGAGCAGCAGCAGCAGTTGACTGGGCCCTTCCTCGCTGCTGCCACCACCATGGCCGCTCATTTCCCTCAGGCTACTGACAGACCTGGGCCTGTCCTTCCGCCAATGGCTTCAGTAGCCCCAAACAGCAGCAGTGGTTCACTGGGCCCTTCCTTGTTGCCACCGCTGCTATGACCGTTCATTCCACTCAGGCCGCTGACAGGCTTGGGCCCGTCTCTCGCCCTTCCTTCTTTCTCTCTTCTCCTCCTTTCTTTTTCTCTCTTTCTCTCTCCTCCATTCGCTCTTCCTTCCTTCCTTCCTTCCTTCCTTCCTTTCTTTCTCTTTCTCCTTTCCTGAGTTAACAGATCTTGTTCATCTTGTTTCCTCATCTAATTCACACAACGGCAGCCTCCTTCTCCTGAAGGGGCTCTTTCCTCCCTCACGACCCCTCTCTTCACAGATCCCCACCCGCTATCCTTTTATATATAGATAGATAGATTCCTCTCCTCTACAATCAAGAACATCTTCCGACCAGTAACATTTGCATTCCAACTGACCTTAACCATCACAGGATCCTCCTTCCTATCTGCATACAGAATGCCCAATCCCCAATCACCATGGTGCTTCTGCTTGTGAACTCTTGCAAGAGGTGCTACGCACGGGATCAGCCACGGGTACGCCTTAGATAATTATATATATATCATTCTCTGCAATTGTCCTCTGCAAAGTGATTAAAGGATAAGTCTATTTTACCAGTATCTTCATTTCGTAGGTTCCCTGTGTAGTCAGAAGAGAGAGAATTATTTCTCCTGAGAGTTAACAAATTTTGATACATTAATCAATGCACCTCATTTTGGGATTTGATTTTGATTGTACATAGGCTTCAAATAAATGGGTTGTATCCAAAGAAACTAGTCATGAAAGGACAAGCTGAAAGGTATCCATAACAACTTGACCAGACAGAAAATTTGGCACATCCATCTACAATAGTAGAATCCAAGTCAGCACAGATGCAAGCAATTTTATCTGTACAATGTGTAACAAACTGATCACAGGAAACAACCAAGGCTTCAATTCCGTGTGTGTGTGTGTGTGTGTGTGTGTGTGTGTGTGTGTGTGTGTGTGTGTGTGATGTTTGGGATGGGGAGATGTGTGTGGGATGTTTGGGATGGGGAGATGGGATGTTTGGGATGGGGAGATGAGCCAGTATCTTTGCCTAACTGATGAAATTAACAACACAATTTCCTAATTAGTGAAATAACTAAGGGTGGCCCCAGTGAGTGAGCAAGTGCCCCCTCAGAAAAATAGTCGTTCTGTCACCTCTGCCCCATTTCATTTTCAGAAATCTAACATGTAGGATACAGCTCACACACCCAGAAATGCAGAAAATGTGTTTTGCCCTTTGTGTCCCCCCTCAATTTTTTTCTGATACTGCCATTGGAAGTTACAAAATTGATAAACAAATCTTCACAAAGAAACTGAGAAACAAGTCTGTACTATGAGCACTATGATGAGATAAAGGATCTCACCAATGAGCACTATGATGGATACACTATGATGTATCTAGACAGGAGTGTAGCTATAACTGAATAAAGCAGGAGAACCAAATTTCCCACTGCCCCTGCCAGCTGGGTGATCACTTGTTCTGAACTCTCCTTCTCATGCCTCTCCAAAGAAGATGGCATGGGCCTGGGGTGGGTGGCGGGGATAGCATGCAAATGCACATCTTTGCTTTTTGCCCCAGGGCCCGGTCCAGCCTTGATATTCCTCTGCTAGACACACAAGCCGCAAAGCCTCAGGAGCAACTACAGCATTGCATTCTTTCTTGCTTGCTTACAAGAAAAGCATTTAAAGGCATTCAGGTACAATCGGAGTATCTCTTTTAAAAAACAACAACAACAAAAACAAAAACCCTTTCCCCCCATCTCCATTTAACATTGAAAAGAACTTCATTTGTCCCATTTAAAAGATCGCTACAATCTTTTCATATCTAAAAAGAGAAATGAAATCTTAAAAATTCAGTTCTAAGCCATGTGCCCCCCCCCTTAGTGCTGGAGTTCACATAGCTCAAATAAAAGGAACAAACCGACAGGGAACAGGTTCTTCTGGCAGAGGCGTAACTATAGGGGGCAGGGGGGGCACGTGCCCCAGGCGCCATCTTTTCGGGTCACGTGGGGGGCGCTGCCATGACCAAAAAATTTTTTAAAAAAATTTTTAATACAAATTTCTCCTGCTCAGTGCAGCAGCGCTGCAGCAGTCAAGGGAGCGTGTCAGCGCCCCCTCCCCCATGAGTGGTCCCTTCCGCGCCGCCGCCCCCATTGCTTTGCTGGTGGCCAGTCAGTGGCCTGGCTTGGTGGCGGCGGGCGCCGCAGCGGGCGCCTTTCATGCTGCTCACTGCGTCTGCCCGCCCGCGCCCCCCCATTGCTTTGCTGGTGGCCAGTCAGTGGCCTGGCTTGGTGGCGGCGGGCACCGCGGCGGGCGCCTTTCATGCTGCTCACTGCGCCTGCCCTTGGCTGAGGCTCGCTCGCTCCGCCGCTCACTTAGTCTGGAACAGCCAGAAAGAGGCCCTCTAATGGCTTGCCAGCCAGAGGGTCTCTAGTCAGTGATGTACGCACGCGCAACTCGGCTGGCGTGCTGTGCGTCTGTCCTCCTCTGTTCGCCTGCACGTGGTGGCGCAGTCGCCGTCACGGAGGAAAGTGTGGTTGCTGGGGCTGGGGCTGCACTGCAGCAGGTGCAGGCAGGACGACGAGGACACACACGGACACCCGCACAGAAGAAAGGATTCGGTGGCGGGCGGGTGGAAGCAGCAGACCAAGTGTCAGGGTGAGAAATTGAATGAGTTGCAAAAACTACAGAAGCCACATGTGGGGGAAAAAACATATTAAAGAATCAGGCTTTTATTTAGCTGCCCAACTATGGTTCTCAGATGCCTAACAGGTGTTAATGTTTGCATTATACGCTCCTCTCTCCGCCCCAAAAGAAAGAAAAACAATCATAAAGATTCTTTGGCACTCAGTCTTAAATGCATGCATGTATATGGAACTGAGAGTCAATTCCCACATCCTGGGTAGTACAGCAGTGTGAGTTGACTCAAGCAGTGTAACATAACTGCCTGTGCATTGTTACAAGGTGTTTCAAGAGAGTTTTACCATGAGTTCTGCTTGCTAGCATGCTCGTTTTTGCACTGTGAAAGCTTGCCTTGTGATCTCAGTTTACGCTGAAGTGCTCCTATAACAGCTCCATCTCAGAAAAACCTGCAGTGTTAGCTTTAACAAGTGCCTGTGGTATCCTGCTAAAGACACAAAGTTTGGCAAGAAAAATGGGGGAGGGGGTTATATGCCAGGACCTTTGGAGATTGTCTCTTGCTTGTGAGGAAAAACCTAAGTATAATGTAGTGTGTATCATCATTGCATCATAATTCTGTTGTTTGAGATACAGGCCAACTCCACAGGGTTGTTGCTTGTGAGGAAAAACCTAAGTATAATGTGGTGTGTATCATCATTGCATCATAATTCTGTTGTTTGAGATACAAGCCAACTTCACAGGGTTGTTGTGAGGAAAAAACACATGTGTGTCAGTCAGATGTATGCTGGGGGCGGCGGCGGGGGGGGGGGGGGGGCGCAATTTCAGTGCTTGCCCCGGGCACCGTTTTCCCTAGTTACGCCTCTGTCTTCTGGTCCTCAAGAGTATCTCTTCCTTCCACCCCGCAAAACCCTCTGCTTTTTTCAGCACATGAAAATTGGATTCTTCCATCCTTTTGTGCACTTTAAAAATTCCAGCAGCTATAGCCTTCCCTAGTGCCTTTGCAGACTGCAGTTACCCTAACTTTTCTCTGAATCCTCCCATCTGACAGCAAGCAGAGAAGAAGTGGGCTGCGAGGCAGAAGAAGCCTGGAAACAGAAGGAAGCCTAGATGGAAGTTTTCAGCAGGAGGATGTTGTCTCTTTCAAGATTTGTTCATTTCATTCAAGTTATGAGCACTCTAGTATTGGAGAAGACATTCCTTAGAATTACATCTTTAGAAAAGTGAATACACTTAAGAAATAGAAGTCAGCACTTTGATCAAGGAGAGACTTGCTGCCATTTTAAAGGCCAGATGAGCATTCCTGATTGTACAGAAGAAAGCAACTGGTAGGAGAAATAAAGAGGAAAATGTGATCGGAAATGCTTTTGAAGGTACAAACTGAGTCAGCCAAATGGGTGTGGTTTAAGTGATGCTATGAGTCCTAGCCAGTAGCCAATGAGTATCTGCAACACTTATGCTCCTGAAACACAAATGGCATTTGTATTGGCATCAGAGGAACTGTCTGGAGGAAAAATTGCATTTACCCAGCAAAATCAACTTTCAGTGCTTGGGAAATGTGATTTTCCCAATTAAAACAGTAGCTGCAGGAAATACTTTTGGATTATCCTAACAGATAGGTGTGCTAATTAGAATAATATCAGGATTTTATACAATCACTGCATTAGCACAGCGCATTGCTAGCAAAAGAAGGTCAAAGAGAAAAACATGCAATGTAACACTTTGAAGAGTTACAGAATTTTCCTGTAAAAAGGAAATAATGACTTGTCTTTAAATACACAATAGAATACCTTTGCAAACAAGGCTCACAATAATGAAATCACATTATTTTAAGCTGATTACTTAAAATACTTTAACTTCATATTAGTTTAATAGTCTTTAATATTAAGTCTAATATAATAGTCTTTAATAATAATATTAGTAATATAATTAAATATAAAATTTAATAATATAATTATAGCTTAATAATAGTCTTTAATATTTAAAGTACTATAATAGTACTTTAATAGTACTTTGGAGAAGAGAGCTGGTCTTGTAGTAGCAAGCATGACTTGTCCCCATAGCTAAGCAGGGTCTGCCCTGGTTGCACATGAATGGGAGACTTGATGTGTGAGCACTGCAAGATATTCCCCTCAGGGGATGAAGCCGCTCTGGGAAGAGCAGAAGGTTTCAAGTTTCCTCTCTGGCCTCTCCAAGATAGGGCTGAGAGAGATTCCTGCCTGCAACCTTGGAGAAGCCGCTGCCAGTCTGTGAAGACAATACTGAACTAGATAGACCAATGGTCTGACTCAGTATATGGCAATTTCCTATGTTCCTATGTTCTGTAATATTAGTTTAATAGTCAGTCCATTTGCAGTTGCAGATGGATGTTATATGCTTCCCTCCCTTTTCCTGAAGAATACGTACTTTTTTTTAGTCTAGCGTAACATCATCCTTTGATGTCTATGGACTGCCTACAGAAAAGCAATAGCTTTTTTAGTGTCAAGTGGGGTCCTCAGAACCATCTATTTTCTCTCCTGCCTCTTTTAGTGGGTGGCTTACCGTTTATTCTGTTATGGGTGACAGCCTAGAGGTTCAGCAGAAATTAGGCTGACAATGTAATAGTATTATATTACTATTACTATTACTAATAACATAAAATTTACCTTTGCTGTACATATAGCACGTTGCAACTAGCTAGTTGAGCTCAGAGAGAGGGCCATTTGGTTTGGTTTGAACATCACACTTCAAACTGCAGACTGTGTGCTTGGAATAATTTTAAGAAGATTAAGCACATTTCCATAGCTTACTTATGAAACTAACTGAATGTTTCTTCAGGCAGTCACTGAAAAAGAATTCTGTGCACTAGTTCATTTAATTAGAAGTTAATGCCACCAAAATGCTGGAACCTGACTGGAAATTTTCATGGGTCTCTTTTTGTTTGTAGTCAAGTGCAGGGCATTTAAACTTTCAGATTGGTGCAGGACAGTGGTTGGTTGCCAGTATGAGGGACTGGCATCTGTGCTGAACAAAGAGCCGCCAAGTCCTTGTCTCCTCACAAATGATTCACACCAGATGTATCACTGGTGGCTCCTGCTACAGAAAACAAAAGGGTTCTTACCGTGCTATCAAACATATCCTGCCCTAACAAAAAACTGACCCCACCTCAAGGTATTCATAATTTATTTATTTTTAAATCAGCAGACTATAGTAACAATATTATCATTTTTATACACTCCATTTTACGATTCATTTCTACCTGATGTGGTATTTTGGTTTTTTTTTAATGGGTTAGTTTATTTTTAGGGTGCTCCTGTTAAATACATATTTTCCATTCATTGTGTTATTCTTTGATATTTTCCAAACATTGTTTTATTTACTACATGTCTCAAAGTAGGAGGAGACCCCTCCAATCTGTGGAGACAGAAGATTCAACCAAAATTCACCCTGCCTCCAAAGACCTATAGGAGGATTCATCCTCCCAAGATGTTGTGCTATCCAGGGGTGTAACTACTATTAGGCAAGGGGAGGTGGCTGCCTGGGGGCCCCCACGCCTCAAGGGACCCCCAGAGGCAAGTCACATGACTATATATTGTGAAGTGTGTGTTTGTGTATCAGCGAGGGGCCCATTTTAAAATTTCGTCTCTAGGCCCACTCCAGCCTTGTTACGTCCCTGGTCCTATCTCTGAGAAGGAACACCCACAGTAAGTCCAATGCTAGTTTGTTGGTAGCCTTGAGAGGGACTGTTGTTCATCCTATCTATAGGCAGAGATCCAGAAAAGTACTTGAAGAGAAAATGACACCAGATGACTTATGGAGTACAGCCAGGCTACATACACTCTGCAAAGCAAGGCAAAAAACAAGAAAACACATTCCTGGAACTCTAGCTCATTCATTTGAGGGAAGATTACTTCTTGACTCCCTTCTTCATGTTCTATATGTTTGTCACCCTTCTTACATTTCTTGGGCTGTGCGTAAATGATGAGAGTAACTTAGTCTTCCTCCTCATGGACTCTCATGTTGGCCCTAATCTCACTCTAATAATGGACATAATGGAAGAAGGAGAGATCCTCATTGTTGGAAGGTGGCATTAGCTAAGGAACCCATTTGCTCAATTTGCTCAGTTTCATATTCCTAAATGCAGCTGCTGCTTTTATACAAGTTAATGAAGTGGTAAAACTGACTACACCAGATTGCAAATGGCCTTTGGTTTAGTCAACTTTGTTTCTAAGGGAAACGTTGCATTCTTTTTGTTTATTTTAAATCCTGCAGCGGCACATATGTGGATATGTGCCCATCTTTTTACATACTGTTCCCCACCACCACCACCCCGCCAATGGCTTTTAAAGGTATTGTGGGCTGTGTGTGCACACATGTATTAGTGATCACAGCTACTGTCCAGTAGGGGCCTTACACACCTCTCTTTTTCTACAGCAGTGGTCACAGTTCTATGGCCTTGATTCAGCTTTTCCAGGGTACAACCTGAAATGCTGCAAAACCAGCTTGAGTAGAGACCATAGAGGGAAACACACGTGATTGTTATGTGTGGGGCTGGGGAGGGCAGGGAGAATGCAGAATACCTTCCCCCCAATGATCCATACTGTTTATTTGGCTGCACTGCTTGCAAGCCCACATGAGCCACTGAGCACAGCCATCTGGAGGCCGGGGAAATTAAGCCCATGCTCCAGAAACACAGCGCACCATGTGACGAGTGTAGTGCATTGAGAGATTTACCTGCTGCTGGGTGCTCTAGCTGCCCAGCTGTATGTTCAGGCAGCTCGAGAATTCATACAACGGGAAACTGGGGTAGAAGGGTGCACTTGTGTCCTTCTACCTCAGTATAAATCCAGGGGAAAACCAGGGCTACCCCAGTGAAAAGTGCTGCTCCACATGAGCAGCAATACCCGGGTAGGGCTGTGCACGCATGGGTAGGGCTGCTTGTGTGAATGAGAGGGGTGTGTGTGTGTGTGTGTGTGTGTGTGTGTGTACGTGTACACATCACAGGCAAGTTAACATAAGTTTGCAGACTCTAATATAAACAACAATATTAAGATAAGACACAAAAAATGGCAAATTATGTTATATGCTGACAATATATTGCTTAGCTCAACAGCTTTAGTTAAATTATTACAATAGTAAAATACATCATGCAGAACATAGAGCAAATATCAGGTTAGAAATAAACTGCTCTAAAACGGAATTTACCTTTTTGCCTGTCTTTACAATGACGAGAGGAGATATTTAAAAAGCAGATATAAAAAACGGTTTGACCATTAGAGGAAAACACAACTGATTAAATATTTGGGTGTTCTATTATCATTTAAATCTCCTAAATGAGAATGACTGGGAGTGATTAATCTGGTGATTAATAAAATACAAAAATAATTAGAAACATAGAAGCAATATAACATGTCTTGGTTTCCAAGGACATCCCTAATTAGAATGTGTGAAATTCTGAAAATGCTCTTATTTAATTCTCTGTCAACCATTCAGGAATGCTAGTTAGAAAAATGGTAAAATGTTTATGGACTTAGAAAGCAGCAGATATTTTCAGATAAAATGCACTTTGAACATTAATGTGATGGCAGATTAACATTTCCAGATATACAGTGCTCTTACTAGGCAGCTCAATTATCATCTTTACAACAGTAGACTAGACAACAAATGGTTGTCATATGAATAACAGAAAATTAAAAATACCTCTGAAATAACTTGTTCCTTGGTCAGGAGAGAGCAAAAGAAAACCTTCATGTATAATAGCATTATAGTCAAATTAACTCTGAATATCTGGAACAAACTGAAGGAAAAGAAAAGCTCCAAAGCATTATTGTACAAGTCTTTTAAGTCTAATGAGATGGGAAGCAAATTTAATAAAAACTGGGAAATGTATACCTGACAAAACTAAAGTACTTTGTCAAAATTAAATAGGTGAAGGACTGAGAAGGAAGACTCAGTGACTGTAAGTGTGACTGATAATGCAAGTAAAGGAGATTATCAACATATATTGAATATTAATCAAGGTGAAGCACATGATACAGCAATATTGTAGAAATTAAACAGGTCTGAGCCTGGTCAGTGCTGGGACTGATTGCCTGGGAATCCACGTACACTCCTTGAGTTGTATGGAAGAAAGGTGGGGTATAAATAGATCTCCAGAATGCCTGGAACTTGTGTGTTGGAGCCTGCTGATGCCTTTCAAAAGATGGCAGTCCTGCAACAAAAGACGGAAGTTTTTCCTCCCAGAAATGGAAGTTTGGGGCAGTCTACAAATTTGAAAAATAAAATAAAATAAAATAAAATAGCATACAATAACTGGTACTTGGGTGGCCCTGGGGCCAGGTGATACAGAGTCCAGTAGTACCCCACTCATCAGTTTTCCCGCATTCAGACTGCAAGTCTGAGTCTGCTGTTAGGTGCAGTATTTGGGGTTACTTTGTGGTTCTTCTAAGTCCCCTTCATATCCATGGAGAACAACAACAACAACAAAACCTCTAGTGAGGAAGGTTAGTCAATGTGCATTTTGTGTGCTTCCATTCTTCGCCACCTCACTTGATTTTAACGTAACCATGGAGCAAAGGCTTTCTTTCTTTCTTTCTTTCTTTCTTTCTTTCTTTCTTTCTTTCTTTCTTTCTTTCTTTCTTTCTTACCAGGACATTAGATGAAAATGATAGCCCAGCCACTGGATTGAAAACATTTATGTTACTACATAAATGTTTTCAATCCAGTGGCTGGGCTATCATTTTCATGAAACTGACTGTTATAAAATTAAAGTTAGAAACTCTTATTATTATGGACTGAAGCAAGAACACCACACCACCCATAGTCTTTTCTTTCCAGTTCTTTGCAGTTACTGCCCAGTGTTATTACATCATTAAAGCAGCATGTTTTTTTGCCAGCATATACAGTAAGGTCATTCACACATTTTGCCAGCACATACAGTAAGGTCATTCACATCATTGAAGTAGCATTTTTTTTTGCCAGCATATACAATAAGGTGCTACCCAGGTGTGGGAGCTGTGTGTGCTCCTAATTTTTGGTTGTGTGGAAGCAAGGTAAGAGAAAAACCTGGGCAGAAGTGATTGTGTGGAAGCAAGTTCGGAGCTAAAGCTACCCAGGTTTTCCTCCTACTTGCTTCCATACAATCATTTCTACCCAGGTTTTTCTCTTATCTTGCTTCCACACAGCCAAATATCGGAACATACACAACTCCCAAACCCGGGTAGAACCCAATTTTTGATCGTGTGAATGACCTCAGTAAGAGATTTCATAAGGAGTGGGCGGGAGGGTATGTGTTTTCCTATACAAAATTAACTTCCTAAGTGTGGAAAGCAGAAGCGGAAAAACTGGTTGCCCTTCAAAACATAGCTGGTTACCGCATGGTAAGGATACATTACTTCACATGATGTACCTCCAGTGACTGTTGCTGGTGTCTTATCTTATGTTTCTTTTTAGATTGTGAGCCCTTTGGGGACAGGGATCCATCTTATTTATTTATTTCTCTGTGTAAACCGCCCTGAGCCATTTTTGGAAGGGCACTATAGAAATTGAATGAATGAATGAATGAATTAATAATAATAATAATAATAATAATAATAATAATAGACTAGTAATTGGCACCCTAGGTGCAATTCCAAAACACCTTGAAGAGCACCTCAACAACACATGGGGGCCACAGAAATCACCATCAGCCAATTACAAAAAGAAACTTTACTGGAAACAGCCTATATTCTGCGACGATACCTATAACAACAGCAACAACATTGATAATAAAATTCAGCCATCCCAGGTCCTTGGGAAGGACTCGATGTCTGGATAAAACCAACCAGTCAATAACACCTGTCTGACTGTGTAAACAACAACAATAACAATAATAATAATAATCAGCCAATTACAAAAAGCAACTTTACTGGGAACAGCCTATATTTTGTGACAATATCTGTAATAACCAACAGTATTGATGATAAAATTCAGCCATCCCAGGTCCTTGGGAAGGACTCGATGTCTGGATAAAACAAACCAGTCAATAACAGCTGTCTGACTGTGTAAACAAGAAATAATGATAATAATAAAAATAAAAATTCAGCCATCCCAGGTCCTTGGGAAGGACTCGATGTCTGGACAAAACATACCAGTCAATAGCACCTGTCTGACTGTGTAAACAAGAAATAATAGACAAATTGTACTATTTCTCTGCTCTGCGTACGTGCAGTGTGCCCCCTGTGACTACACAGACCTGATGCATAGACAAATATTTTGTACTAACACTGACTTGGAGACCTGCCCTCAGAGAACAGCTTTCCTTAATGAAAGGAGGTAGGAAGCTTATGTCAGCTGGCATGATGGTATAGTCTGCTCCTGGCGTAAGGGCAAGATTGATTTCAGATGGCAGCTTCCTCTGTTGTCTGAATGCTGTATACTAAACTGCAAATAGGGAAACAGGAGGAAGTACCCACTAGCACAGTTGGTTGTTTTTTTTTTAAAGTGTTTTTCACTATAGGATTGTGCAGATCAGGAGGACTGTATCACTGGCGCTGCTCCTGCTAATCTATTTCTACTAGCCCAGATAGTCCCAGCATGCCCTGCTCGCATGTCTTCTGCAAGTACCCTTAGCATTGTTCTTAAATGCAAGTGGTGGTGGTGTTTATTACTCAGCTGACTGCAAGTATCTTTAGGATATACTCTGTAGTATGGGGCCATCCCCATGTAGTGATCTGTGACACGCTATCTCTGCAGAGCTAGTAGTGTGTGTGAAGCACGTCAGTTCCAGTCTAGAAGGCAAATGCCTAAAAGATAACATGGTATCTTAAAAGGTAGATTGGTGTGTGCGCATGTTTGATGGAGGTGGAGGGGGCTAGATTGTTGAGCAGTATGTGTTTGTCAAGGCACTTGCTCTGACATAATACTTGCACTAACTTCTATTGAGGGAACAGTGTGAGTCCCCGCGGAGTCCTTTCCCAACATGTCTTTGAAGCCAAGAACCCATTGAAAGGAAGAAAGCCCTGAAGAGGGGATTAGTTTGTTCAGCAGCTGTGAATTTCAGTGGGAGGTTGATGAACTCCAAAGTCTTTGTTTAATTTCCCCCCCTTGTAAATGGCCCTGCTGGAGTGAGAGACCCACAGGACTAAACAAGGAGGAATCCAAGCAGCAGGGCGCTGTGTACCCGCCACAAGGACTTTTCCCAAACACTTTTGGAAAAGGTGTTGTGAAGAGAGCCATGGGGATTAGCATGTGAAATGGACTTTTCATTGACTCCATCAAGGGGAGGGGAAAGGCAGTTGGGTGTCTCAGTTATTAGACTTTTGTTCCCTTCTTTCGCCCTCTCCTCTCAGAGCCCGTTAAAGAGGTTTTGATTGGGAGGCAGCTGGTTCTGTGTCGTCTTGTATGAGGGTGACCACCTGGGAAGCCAAATGTAAATATTTCTTCTCGCAGGAATGCACCTTCATTAAGAAGAAATGAATATGTGGAAGCATCCAATACGGGAGAACAATGGCTCGCTGCCTTTGCTGCTGGGAAGCCTGTTGCTCCAGCCGACCCTGGGCTGGCCCAGGCCTGCTGCGAAGGTCAGCATGTTTTGCAGCTATTGTGCTGGCATTTGTGGCACAGAAAGGAGTTGGTGGAAGGGTTGGCCTTGCTGTCAGCAAAGTTCCCAGCATGCCATCTGTTTGGCATCAGCATGGAGGGGACCAGTGCTGCCCCTCGCCAACAGGTGTCACTGTGCTGAATGGCCATGACTCGAAGGCCGTAGCCTTGAGGCAACAATTGTACAAGGAATAATACCGGCAGTGAAAGAAGGGACCCCCATTGGCTGGAAGCTCAGCCTTTCTGCATTCCAAAGGGGGTGGAAGAGCAGTGTGGAGCTGCTCTCAAAGTCCATATCCTCCTTCCCCGCTGCCACCTGCCACTTTACCCTTCTGGAAAGTGGCCTCGAGAAAGGAAGGGAAAAGAGCTTCACAAGAAAAGGAGGGAGGTGTGGGAAACAGTTCTTGATTTCATAGGTCTTAGCCCAACACATCAGGCCTGTTAGCTTTGCAAGTGTGTGTCAGAAAGAGATACGGTGAGATGGATAATAAAGGAGGAGCACTGGAGCCGGAAACATATGGCACAAGGTTAAAAAATAGAGTGCACCTTGCTATATGGCAGGCCTGCCTGCACAACATAAGGCCCGGGTGCTGGATCTGGCTCGCAGGGACTTTTTTTGCTGGCCGCAGATCTGGCCGAAAGTATTGTGGTGCTTGAGGTGAGGTGAAAAATGCTGCCTTGCCCCATGGACCTGGTGGGGCTCAGTCCCCTTTCAAAACTGACCTTTAAAGGTGTTGAAAGTGCATGGGGGAACAAGGAAAAGGAAAGGTTGCTAGGAGCCCCCTCCTCATGCTGCGGATATCTAATATTTGCTTTCATATTTTTAATGAGTAATTAATAATTACTTTCATTAATATTTTTAATAATTAATTTTAATTTAATCATTCATATGCTGAAAATTTACCTTGGCCCCCTGCCTACCAAGTCATGGATGGTTCCGGCCCACCAGGGTATTTGACTTGTGCACCCCTGATATATGGCGTTGCTTCCTGAATGGGCCTGAGCTATGTTTTTGTTTGCTTGCTGTTTTCTCCCAGAAAATAAAAGGTTTATTCACATCTCCAACACCTGCCCCAACCTTGAGTCACAGTCGGTCCCGGATCTAAGGGAGATTGTCAACAAACTCCCCTCTGTGGGTTCCCTCCTACATGGGTGCCCCCCTTAGTTTCATGGTGGGGCTCACTTTGGTGTTGTGCAGTTGTGTGTCCCCACCCCCACACTATAAAATGTAGTGGTGGTGGTGGTGGTGGTGGTGGTGGCAGCAAAGTTTCTCCTCCCCCATCCCCTCTGTGGACTCACTGTCAGCATCAGCAAACACACAGAAAAGAATCATGAGCCATCAGCACCTCTTCTGCTGTCTGTTCCATTTGGAAATTGAAGTTTTTCTTCAGTGGTCCCTTTTTCATCTGGGTGGGGGGAACTGAGGTCAACCTCCCATTTGTGGATGGGACAAGTGAAGAAAGGCAATGACTGAGCAGTTCTCTTGGCCAAGAGGGTCACTTCATCACCACATGAAAGTGGACATTTCATTGGGCTCTTGGAAGGCCTGGGGTTCTTAGAAATAACAGAGGCAAATGAAACATTGCTGGTCTGAATCCCTCCCCTCTCAAAATAGACTGAATGACCCTCCTTCTTCTACACCTGATTTATGGAGTGGAACTCTAGTATATAGTGCATTACTCTTAAAAGATTGCAGGCTGGGCTAACCAGATTATTTGCCACCAATATTTTTCTGCTGACCTGAACTTAACCCAGCCTGTAGCAAACTATCATTCACTGCCATCTTTATTCCACTGAGCCTCCTGTGTGGCCAAGCTTGTTTTCATGGTACCAGAGACTGTTGTAAGTGACCCATAGATTTGTCACTCGCAGAATCTCCCAGAAGTGCCTTTTGTGTTTAGTCACTTGAAAATAAGCTAACCACATTTCACACAGGAGCCAAATTCAGAGCAGCTGCCAGCCACCATTTACTCTCAAGTATTCTTAGGCATCCAACAATCCAGAGTCAAGCTGACAAAATGGCCTCTGTACATTACTGTTATTTAATTTAGTTGGCTTTTCAACCATCTGCCTCATACTAAGATTTCATGGTGGTTATATTATGACTAACACATTTAAAGCAAATTGAGGCTTTTGTGGGGTTAGGGGAAAGAGCATTAGA
Organism: Hemicordylus capensis; assembly: GCF_027244095.1. Taxonomy (NCBI): domain Eukaryota; kingdom Metazoa; phylum Chordata; class Lepidosauria; order Squamata; family Cordylidae; genus Hemicordylus; species Hemicordylus capensis. Next base: position 195,150,206 of record NC_069659.1, on the reverse strand, counting down.
CCACCAAGAGTACAAAAAAGAACCATTTTATGAATAGTTGAATCTTCCACCCACTGTTGAATCGTAAACTTATTTATCTGTCCACCCAGTTCATTCATCATCGGGGCCCTGACTTGTGTACCACGACTGCAAATGTCTGTCCGAGGGAGACATGTACTGCCTTTTTAGTCACAGTCCCCAGATTGTGGAACTCCCTGGCACTTGAGGCCCTCTTGGTCTGCTCACTGATCATTTTCCAGCATCTGATTAAGACATGTTTGTTTCATCAAGTGTTTGAGTTGGGTTATGTTTTTGCTTACCTGCCTTGTTAGGTCCCCCACCTCCACTACTTTCAGTCTTTATTTCTTGTTACAGATGTTTAAAGATAGGTTTAGCTGTTTTGTTTTTTGATGTTTTATTATAACTTTGATTTTGTGGTCCTTTTGGTGGCCCTTTTGAAGGCCAAAAGGTAGGGAATATATTAAACAGTGAGCTCATTCTCATGATCAGCGAGTCAGCGACATAAGGATAGAAGGCTGCAAACCCTTCTGCTGTTTGTGAAAACTCATGGGAAGCTCTCCAACTCAGCTCACTCAAATGTGGGTAACCTGACTTTTTAACCTTGATTTTAACGGAGTTAGGACAAAAATATCAGCTGCCCTACCTCAGAGTTTGATTGTATGTAGAATTCCCTGTTTAAAACTGTTTCAAGCTGCCAGTGGCCATGTTTATAACAGAATTCTGTTGCTAGGGTCAGTCAAAGGAAAGCTGTTGCTGAACTCCGTTCTGGCTCTCTACAGGAAGAACAATATCTCATGGTATACCTAGTACCCCTTTTCTCCTCAAGGAAAAAGAACCTGCTGTAGTCATCTGGGTGGTGAGTGTCCAGAGCCAAAAGGATGCTCTGATCATCTGTGGGAGTGGAATCAGAGTAGGGTTTCTTTCTTCTCCCAAACACCCCCAAATGGTTGTGTGAAAGACCTTAGTGGCTTGTAGCCAAAGATAGTATTATCTCACTTGTCTCAAGTCCCATTCATTTCAAAGGGACTCAGTAGTGGCTAACTTTGTATGAATATAACTCAGTAAGATTTATTTTGGAATGTAGATTATTAATAATCATGAAATCAAGCATGCAAAAATAATTAGAAAATAGGATTATACTTAATACACTGGCTTACAATGTTATAACTCAGGACAAAACCCAGCAAATTAGCAATGAGATGACCATTCTTTTTTATGAAGGAAAGGAATAATTTGAAATATAAGCCCCATTCAGATGTTATAAGAGGAGACTGTACTCTTGTGCAGCCTGCAGAAAATGAGTCAGAAGCCCTGCCCAGTGCATCAATCACTCCCCACCACCCCAGTGCAGGTCAGTCTCATGCTTACAGCCTTTGTCTGAACTCTGAAATAGCGAAAGCTGTAAGCATTATGGTGGGCTTTTGGTGATCAGGAGGTTCGGGTGTCTCTTATGTCATCTGAATGCAGCGAAAGTTATTCCATAGGACAAGAACAATAATCAGCAATATCTGATATCAGCATCTAACCCTGGGTGCATCCTACGTTTTGTCTAGCAGCTAGTAAGGCTAATTGAATTATTTCTGCACAACTCCTCCTGCACTCTAAACTACAGATTTTGGGGCTTCACCACGATCCACTGTCCCATCCTAGTTTTGCTTAGCATCCAGCCTGATGAAGAGTTGAGCAAGAATGCAAACACTTGCTAATGAAGGTGTTTTATAGATTTATTTATTTTTACCCCTGATAGTCCAAAATGGACACCTATGATTTTTGTATAAAGACAGATTTGCTCTGCTTTTTTGAGCCAAACAGCAGCTACTTTTGAAATTTTGCTCTGCTTAGTGAAAGGCCTGAGAAAAGTGGATTCGAATTAATTACTAACTTTCCTTTTGTTTAGGATATCACTTGTTTCAGAATTTTGAGAGGTGCTTGTCACATGTAAATGCACTTCTGGTAGTGGAGGATCACCCACCACTTATCTTGATTTCTCATCCATTTCATTGAAGTGTTAATTTGTTGAATTTTCCTGTTAAACATCTAATCTTGTTCAGGAAATTAAACTGCGGAATGCTGTTTACCTGCCATCTACATCAAAATTGAGTTTTAGATCCAGGGGAAATTAATTTTACTACCTACAGACCTGACCATAGGAAGAATTTTAACACTGGCTTAGCAAATTACACCATTTATGAAGTCACCCACCTCTCTCAATTACGGCCTGTCTTTAAATATATTTGAGGGGGACTTCCGGTTTTGGTTGCTGAAGGGAGGGCAGCGTCCTTCCAAGCTCCTTTGAGCCTTCTTTTTAATTCTATTATTTTTTCTTGTTTTAATCTTTTGAGGCTTTGTTTTTTCTCTCCCCTGCCCTTCGTTCCTTTTTACTGCTAACATTGAACCTGTCAGCAAGGTATTTCAAAGTCGGCACTTGGAGTAGGAGATACAAGTCCGAAGCTCCCGTCTGCTTTCTATGTTTGCTGACTCAGTCTGAGTTAGACTTCAGCTGGTTACAATGGGAAGAAAGCGGTCAAGAAACAGCCCATGTAATTCGACCACGGAGCCCAATAAGCGTGCAAAGCAAGTTTCAAAGCAAGCAAGCAAGCAAGCTTCAATTCGTCATTACTTGCCAACTGCAGATACTGTAAGTTCTTTGGATTCAGGCTCTCTATCTACTAACTTGGTGGTGCAGGGTCACACACAAATCTCAGGTGCACCAGAGCAAGATCTTATACAGCTTAGGCATACCACGGAGAGAAACGGAGCCTCCCAGAAGCTGTTATGCTTAGGGAACGACCTATTAACTTCAACAGAGCAGCCCACACCCAATGCTAAAGGGAGGGAACGGAGATCTCTTCAAGCAACTTCCCAGAACTCCCAGAACTCTAACAGCAATGAGGGGATGGGTAAACTATCAGCCCCCCAAACTAAGATACCCCCAAAGCCTCAGCCTCAGCAGCCTTCAGAACTTTCATCTTGTCGGCTGGTAGCTGAGACGCTCAAAGCTGTGTTTGATAGACTCTCACTACTAGGGAGGAAAGTGGACATTGTTAAGACTCTTCTGCATGATCTGTCTAAAGGGCAGACTAAGAGGGGGAGGTCTGATAATGATATCAGTGGGGAGAAGAAGCACGGCTGTGGCTGTGGCATTTATCAGACCTACTACAATTCCCATGTGATTCCAGGAGGAAGAAGCTCAGTTAATAGAATATTACAACCACACCGTATTTCCCTTGTAGTATACCTGAATAGGGTAAACTACAACAGGTGGTACAATTTTTATGCTATTAGATGCTCACTAAGTCAGCTCTTGAATTGTAGCCTGAGAGATGTAGACCTCAAACGATTTGAGAGGCTACCATCTAACCATTTCCAAAGTAGGTTTATGCTGGATTTTTATTCTTCCCGGATCCCGAATAGGATTTTCCAAAGAAAATCCTGGATTGAAGGTTTTGAGATATTCCCTAATTGCTGTTTTGCCAACACCATCTTGGAGCCTCTAATTTTAAAATCTCCCAGGAAAATACCAGAGCAGCTGGGTGAACAAGGGCACCGTAAATGTGCCAAACTGAACCTAATGTGTCTGAATTACTTTCACCCATGGAATCTCACTCAGTTAACTCCCTCTTCATGCAGTTTACAGAGGGAATACAATCGATGAGTTGAACCCTTCGGTAATTAGCATCTCTTCAATGATAGAAGAGCCGACTGATGTAAGTAACCAGCCTATCTGGAGACAGTCCGAGGAGCTGATGGATAACAAGGCAGACTTTCTTTCTTCCTCACCAGTTATGACTAATGATCATATGCCTTCCTCACAGGGCCAGAAGGGGGCTGACTTGCAACATGAGCTGGAATTAATTAAGACAGACCTCCCACTTTTGGTACACCTTGCAGAGGTATTTAACCAGCCGGAAACTCCCCCTAAGAAAGATCGGTGGTTTAATTCGTTGGCTGACCCCCACTTTGCAGTTGCTATGCCACTTCTGAAGTCAGGCCAAGATTGTTTTAAAACTCCAGATCTTTCAACTAAAAGCATTACCTCTGAAACCCAAGCTGCTATGATGAACCCGAACACTCTTACTGCTCCATCACAAACTCTAGCTTCTCACATAGATCCCAATCCAATGGTTCTGAAGGAAATGCAAGAGAACTCCTCCCTGGAAACAGGTCAAGAAATATTGGCCCAGGAAACTCTCAGGGGTAGAGAGGCTCCATTCAGCCATTGAAGGGAGGCAGATCAGCATGGGCTTGCTCTAGTGTCCTGGAATGCAGGGGGATGGGAAGCTAGATCCAAGGACCTTTTGGACAGATTTGACATCATATTGATGCAAGAAACCTGGGCACTCTCTGATCTGGTACTTAACGGATTTTATGTATTTTCCCTACAGGCCGTTAAGAGTAAGAAAAAAGGCAGACCCAGTGGGGGCCTCGGGACTTTTATCTCAACTAAGTTATGGGCATCATCAAAATGGGTCTTTTCTTTGGATAACATAGCACTGACTGTGGAAGTTGCTCATAATCAGACTGCAGTGCTGATAGTCAACGTATATCTCCCCCCGAAATGCAGGGCCCAGGAAATTAAGGAAATTTGGGGGAAGCTGGAAGGGTACATCGTTGCCCTCACAGAGGAATTTCCCAATGTAAGTATAATTCTGGGAGGCGACTTTAACGCAAAAATGGGCCCCAGTGATGAATTACTTTATGCCCAATGCAAGAGAAGTCTCCCTATTTGGGAAGAGTACGTGCTTCCGTACATGCGCCTCTCTAAGGACAACATCTCAAATTTGGGTGGATATTGTTTGGCCCAAATGACCTATGGCCTAGATTTATTGGTTTTAAATGGCTCAGTGGACAATGACCACCCGGTAGAGTTGACATTTTGGGCGGGGAGGAGAGCGAGTGCCATTGACTATTTTATTATTTTGAGGTGCCTGGCCCAGTACTCCCCAAGTCTGGAGGTGGTCCCACAAGTGGAAAGTGACCACCACCCAGTTACTCTGCTGCTGCAAAACCCACTGGGCCCTAAACAGTATGAGTCAGTGCCTTCTATGAAGACAGAGGATAACTGCTGTCGTGTCAGATGGTCCCAGAGTTTGGCTGATAAAATCTCCACTCTTCTCCAGTCGCATCATCTACAGAAGTTGAGCCAAGATATGCTTGATTTCTCGGACCCGGTTCAACTCTTACAAGTCTATAACTCCATTACCTTGGAACTGCAAAAACATCTTATTTCTAAACAGCGTGAATCCTCTAAAGGACAGTGGAGACCTTCCAAACCATGGTTTGACCAAGATTGTGTGGCGTGTAGACATCTTCTTTTGGACAGATTCCAAGCTTATAAGGTAGATCCCACTTCAACATCAGCCCAAGAACTAATGTTACAGAAAAAGCAATATAAACAGCTGATCAGACAGAAAAAGCGAGTCTATATGAAATCCTCTTGGGATTTGTTATTGTATTCAATCCGATCAAGACAACAGTCCCTTTTCTGGAGAACAGTGGCAGGGATTCCGCTTGGAAGACATCTGACGCCCGATGCCCACATCCATCCGGAGCTTTGGGAGAGGCACTTTCGAAAGTTGTACTGGTAGGAAGGGACTTTGCCAGGCCCCTTTACATTCAATGAGGAGCCATTACCTGACTGGCCGCCCGTTACCACAGCAGAAGTTTCTGACCTAATACGCCAACTGAAGCCTGGCAAGGCCCCTGGCACTGACCTGGTTCCACAGGAGTTGGTTTTGTCCAATGTGGACTGGTGGGCGCCAGTGCTTGCATCATTGTTTACTGCCATTGATAGCTCAGGGTGCATACCGAAAGACTGGGGCCTGTCCATCATTGTACCTATCTATAAGAAGGGGTGCAGAAGTGAGCCAGGCAATTATAGGCCGATCAGCCTTCTGAGTACAGTTAGCAAACTTTACGCTAAACACCTTTATGGGAAGCTGAGGGATTGGATGGACCAGGATAACATTCTTGCAGAAGAGCAAGCGGGGTTCAGAGAAGGGAGGTCTACTGTTGACCATTGTTTTGTTCTGCACCATCTAGCACAGAAATATGCTCAGTCCTTGCATGTTGCCTTTGTAGATCTTAGGTTTGCCTTTGACTCAATCCCACGGGATAGGCTCTGGGATAAATTGAGAGCTTTCTCCATTGATCGGCGACTCTTAGCTCTAATTAGAGCCCTACACATATCGCCAACCATGAGGGTTAGGTGCAATCCACAGGGAGGATTAACCAGAGCTATTCCAATTGGAAAGGGGGTCCGTCAAGGATGTGTGCTGGCGCCCTTGCTGTTTAACTTTTTTGTCAATGATATGGTGACCCATCTAGATAGCTGTGATTTCCATCCTCCCAAGCTAGCTGGAAGAAGTATCTTGGTGTTGCTGTATGCGGATGACGCGGCCATTCTGGCCAGAACCCCAGTCGATCTAAGGAAGGCCTTGGGGGCATTGGCTGTCTATTGTAAGAGAGAACGGCTGAGTATTAATTACCAGAAAACAAAGGTGCTCTCCTTTGCTAGGAGACCCAAGAGACGGGTATGGAAAATCGATGGACAAAGGATAGAGCAGGTCCAAAATTTTGTATACTTGGGGGTAGCTGTTCACTCATCAGGATCAAGATGGGCCCATGCCTCTCATGTGGCCCAGGCTGCCCAAAACAACGCCCGAGCTATTTTGCGGTTCTATAGAACCAGGGGAGGGTATTTTATCCCCGCAGCCTTAAAACTTTTTCAAGTGAAATCATTGGCACAGTTACTGTATGGTGCCCAATTGGGTCCTTACCCAGATCTGTCCCCCTTAGAAGTGGTGCATAAGTTCTTGAGAGCAATATTTCAGACACCCAAGTGTACCTCTAATGCGAGGCTCAGATTGGAGGCGGGTCTCATTAGAGTTGAGGCCAGATGTTGGCAAATGGCGCTGTTTTATTGGCTGAGAGTTTTTTCCGCAGACACAGGGCTGAGCTGCTTAGTATTAGAGGATCCTTATCAGTCACTCTGAACCAAAAGATGACCACTTTGGCCTCGATCAGTCAGCCCTGCTTACACAAAATTTGGAGACAGCTAGGAAGCTCATCAAACAGAGAACTGAGGATATTGAGAGACAAACAGATATAGCAAGGGTACCTGACTTTCAGAGCTAGGAATCAGTCAGGCATCCTTCCTCACTGTCTTAAAGGTGCCCCCACTTAGAAGAGTTTTTACCCTGGCAAGATGCAATGCCCTGCCTTCGGCCCTCTTAGAGGGCCGATATAGAGGGATTCCCTATGGGGAGAGGCTCTGCCCATGTGGTGAGGGTCAAGTGGAAACAGTCACCCATGTGCTATTGGAATGTTTGTTCTATAGAGACCTGAGCCGGGATCTCATTTACCCTTTGATAGCTAAATGCCCAGGTCTTGAGTCTCCTCAGATGACTGACAGGCTGTTGGAAGGAAGTAATTCCTGCGCCACCAGACAGGTAGCTAAATTTTGCAGTGCAGCCCTCCATTTGCAGAAGAACTTAATAATGGGAAAATAGGCGATGGATTTAAGGCCAGAGCAACTTGTAGCCATAATGTGGCTAGCTGCAGGTAGGCACGCTGGTACTGGTATCACCTGTATATCAGCTGTAAATCTAATGAAAATATTTTCCAGAGCTCCTGAATTGTTTAACCCCCCTCAGATATAGGAGTCGAGAAGGCAACTGGTTGAGTTTTGATTTGTGTGTAATAGCCTCATAAGTAGGAAATACTGCTGCCTCCTTTATCTCCAATTATTTTAGTAGTATTTTCAGTACCTTGATCTATGCTGAGGAGGACTTTTAAAAATTTATTTGGTGTTATTGTTTGCAATAGAAGTTTGATTGTCTTCTCTTTTACATTTGTTTTAATGACTGAAATAAAGAGATTGATTGATTGAAATATATTTGATGAGAATAATGAGAAGAATTGCGGGGTGGAAGTTTGGTGCTTATGATTGAAATGGGTCTTTCAGGGCTGTCTCTGAGAGGCAGAAACATGTCTTTTGCTTTTGCTGCAAAACTTGAACTCTTGGGTCATAGATTTTATGACTGGAAGTGTGGTACAGTGAAGGTCTTTTTAGCCTTTAAAAATAACTGAGTGTCTGTAATCTGTGTGCAGGAATATGGATTGTGTGTATTCTGATCTACCTAGGCATGGGTAGCTCCAGAAAAATTGAAATCTCAAGTTGCTATATCGCAGAAGGAGAATTTCCCCTTTTTCATTCTACCAAAGACAACCACAGGGCTCTGTCATCACCACTGACTTGACGGAACACTTTACCTTTACTGACAAAAGACTGATACTTCCCAGCTGCCACACCCACACAGGTATAGAGACCTTCCAGTCAAATGGCTCTAGTGATTTAACCTCCTCCTTTGAAGACTTCAGTGCAGCTGGGTCCCTCCCCTAGTATTTCTCTCCAATTTTACAGGGGGTAAAGATCCATATCCTGGGAGTCTCGCTGGACTAATAGCAACAAAACTAACCAACCAACCAAAACACCAGAGGGCCTGGTTACGCCCCCTGAATCGGACATATTATATATTTGTGTACTTATTTTTGGTACATGTGTTGTATTTGTGTTGAATGTGTTGATGTGTTATTTTTTTTGTATTTGTATTGCATGCATGCATTTGTTCGATTATATGGCATGCATGTTTGTGTGCTGCGTGCATGTGTGTTATGCATTTGTGCATTGTGCGTGTGTTGTGCATTCTTGCAGGTTTTTTGCTAGTATGGTGCTCATTTGTGCTCATTTTGGAATGTTTGTGGCATGTGCATTTACACATATGCTGTGTATGTTGTGGCTTGTTCATCTGTGCATGTGCTTGTTCATCTGTGTATTGTGCATGTGTGTTTACGTTGCATGTTTTTGTGCATGTGTGTTGCATGTGTTTGTGGTTCATGTGTTACTGTATTGCACATATTTGTGTTTGTGCGAAGAAACAAGGCCTAAACCTCTTCTTTTTGTATATAGGATTTTATGTTGCAAATTGCCTCACTATTCACTTTATTAAGAAAGCTGTGCAGTGGTCAAAGGTTCACAGCTCTCTGTTCAGCAGTTTCATTCTTGAGGGCGATGAAATGTAAACATTTGATTTTGGAGGGAAATTGAGGTTTGATCTTATTGGTTATATTTTGAAAAATGTAGGGAACTCAAGTTGATTTGATTAGTTTGTTTAAAAAATTGTAGAGGGGAAACTTCTATATAAGGAGTCTGCCTTCAGCAGAATTTTACTGCTTGTAAAGGAGTTCAAAGTACAAGTTTGGTGTTGGAAGAAGAGTCCAAGAGAGTACAGTCCAAGTTGGAAGAAGAGAGTGCAGAACTGAAGAATCCAAGTGAAGGAATTGCTGGCACAAGCTGAGAGAGAATCAGAGCTGGGGCTGGAAAGACCTGAGAAATCACTAACCGTGTGTAGAGACTCTCTGGAGAGTTCACTCACCAGAGCTCACTCACTCACCAGCAAAAAGAAACCGTCTGGGGCTGAACCCCCTTAACTGTGAAGGAGAGCAGGACCTGAGGCTGAACAAGGGGCAAGCCAGGTTTGCTGGAAAAGCTCAGGTGTCTGCAGAGGATTCTGAGTTGGGGCCCAGGGTTAGACAGGTCAGTCCGGATGCATTTTGATCACATTTTATTTCTTCCTTCTGCTCATTTGGTTGCTATTTTTGTAACAAGCTTTTTAAGGGAACTATTGGTTAAAAACTGAACTAATTTCAAAGCAAAATTTCTTGTTTATATATTTAAAAAATCATAGCTTCTGTCTGTTTTTCTTCATCCCACACCTAAAGCCTTTACCACTCTACTGAAGTTTTTGTTTGTTTTTTTGATACAGCAGAGGTTTGGAAGGCACAAATCGCACTCTGCTGCTACCACTTGTCACAGCCATTAGTAGTAGAGAGACATACCTGCTGTCAAAAGCCATGTGCTTTTGTTTACAAACAAATGCACGTGGCTGGAGGATGACGTCATAGTGACGTCACAGGGGGCGGGGCGTGCAGCTGTCAAAATGTGCTGACGTCACCGGATATGGGTCAGCGGAAATACGTCAGTGGAAATGGTCAGAGGAGACCCCCACGTGGCCGGAAAGGGTCAGAAGTAGGGGTATGCCCTCACCCCGGAAGTTTGGCCCCCAGCCTACCACTCCGACCCTCAGAATATGTCCAGACATGTCCCGAAAGTGGGCATGTGACCCCTCTACAAACATGTCTAGCCACCCTGGACCAATAGGAACAGGTTTCAGACCCTGGAAAGGTCTGTGTGTGCAGGCGTGATAATGGTCAGGCGGCCATTTTGTGTAACTTTATTGGCTGAAACTATGTCAAGTGTCCCCTCTATGAACAAAACTCACCACCCAGGACCTATGAACAAGCCCCCCACCACTTTGCCAGCATGGCTAACAAATAAAGTCAACGAAGCTTTAGAGGGGAAGAAGACTTCCTTCAGAAATTGGAAGGCCTGCCCAAATGAAGAGAACAGAAAAGCGACACAGACTCTGGCAAAATAAAATGCAAAGGGTAGGTGAATAGCCTGTGTCTCTCTGAGCCATCTTGTTTTTGCAGACTCACTGTTTGTGTGATCATGGCGTCCCCAGAGAGATCACTGGAGCGAGCTTGTACCCCTGACAGTTGTAAAACTCAGCTCAAAAATGCATTCTATTAGCACAAGTTCTGATGATGATAAGTTTCCACCAAAGCCCACTAATTTCCTTTCTTCTCACAAATACGCACATGCACACTTTTTTAAAAAAGCAAGACTTTTCTCTCTCACACACACACAATATAAACATTTCTGGGATATATATCCTTTGGTTGCAAACCTAAGCACACAACAGTTACCTGGGATTAAGCCCTCATGGGTTCATTAAGGCTTTGACTTAGAAACTGTATAGAATGGTTGCAATCTGGGCTGCTATGATTTAATTCACTTCACAGAACTTAGTTTTAATGATTTAAATCTCAATTTAAAGCACAATTTTCTAGTAAAAGTAAATTCTTGTTGTCTAATATAACCTTAGTACATATTCAGAGATGTAATACATATTCAGAGATCATAATGCTGTTTCATTTGGGCAACCATACCTTGCATTTCTTTGTTGCACTGTTTGCATTTTTGCACACATGCCTGACTTACCCACATGTACAGAAACTTGATTAAAATATTCCCAAGTGAGGTCTCTTCTAAGCGTGCAACCATGATAGGTGTTTCCCTTCTAAAATGGAGGATACACTTGGAAAAGGTTTCCTCCATGTTCCTGTTGCTTGCCCAGATCTATTCCAACCTCCCCAGATCCCCTTGGCCTTCTTTATCCTGATTCAGACACTATTCTGTGGAAGTGTACACAGGTTGCCGTGAATTACCGTACCTGGGTTCATTTTAAAAATTCAAAGCAGGATACAGGCCCTTCAAGTGCACGGTACAGATAGGAAGTATAATGTTGTACCTGTGTGACATTTGAATGACTGTACCTGTGCACTTGAAGGGCCTGTATCTGAAACCTGTTCCTATTGGTCCAGGGTGGCTAGATGTGTTCGTAGAGGGATCACATGTCCACTTTTGGGACATGTCTGGACATATTCTGAGGGTAGGAGTGGTAGGGTGGGGGCCAAACTTCCGGGGTGAGGGTGTACCCCTACTTTTGACCCTTTCCGGCCACGTGGGGGTCTCCTCTGACCATTTCCACTGACGTATTTCCGCTGACGCATATCCGGTGACGTATTTCCGGTGAAAGCAGCACATTTTGACAGCTGCACGCCATGCCCCCCTGTGATGTCACTATGATGTCATCCTCCAGCCACGTGCATTTATTTGTAAATAAAAGCACACGGCTTTTGACAGCAGGTATGTCTCTCTACTACTGCCATTTGTCAACCAGCCCATAACTTTTAAGTTTAACTGCTGCCAGCAAGTAGACTTTTAGGCTTTCTCTGGTTGAGTCTACTACAAGTCTGCTTGGCAGCAGCAGTTAAACTTAAAACAGCACTGTTTTACAGGTTGTCAAGTGGCTGTGACAAGTGGTAGCAGCACAGTGTGATCTGTGACCGTTTGCTTTGTATGTCTGTGCATCTGTTGGTGTTGTGTGCATGTGTGTTGCAGGTGTGTGTTTGCTTTTCTGTTTGCATGTCGTGTTTTGTGTGTTTCTGTATGACTGTATGCACATTTTGAAAATCATTCCATACACCTCCTGAACCAGCATAGTTTCTCCACCCCTCACAGTGATACTAATAACCCACCCAGCTTTCCCCACCTACCTATTCCATGTTTTCTCCTCCCCACTTTCCCTGAGAGTTCATCTTCCATCACTAAAGAAATAGGCATTGGACTTGCAATAGAATCCACTAGTTGGCTGCCCTGGTGATGTCAGAGGACTGACAAATTCCTAATAACTTTTGAACTGCTGCTTAAAACTTAACCAAACCACTAAAGGACACTCTTCCTAGACAAGCCTGATAAAGTACATCAGTCATTTTCATCAACTTTTGAAAGAAATGGATGATACACCTGGATAAAGTTTGGACATAAGGGGAGCAATTCATCAATCTTTAGCACTTTTTAACTTGCTGTAGCTGTGACCATTTTAATCAGATTTCTTTGAAATTAGGCACATCTGAAGACCTCAAGTAGATACATACCAAGTTTCAAGTAATTAGCTCAACGGCTGTCATATTTATAAGCAATATAATTTTGAGGCTTATAACAGGGAAACCTTTTGTGTGTGTGTGCTGCTTGCCTTAACTTAGAGCTGCTAAACTTCGGCCCTCCTGCAGATGTTGGCCTCCAGTTCCCACAATCCCTGGCTATTGGCCACTGTGGCTGGGGATTATGGGAGTTGTAGTTCAAAAACAGCTGGGGGGCTTAAGTTGAGCAGGCCTGCAGTTGAAGGGGCACTCCCATGCGCCCTTTATATGTAAAAATATATAGTAACACAAGTGCAGTTGAGAAATGAAAGTGTTCTTGCGCAAAATGGGACCCCAGCAATGTCATTAGGTAAAAAGGGGCCTCTCTTTCCATGTACTTCGCAGCTAGACCCAGAGGCCCACTACCAGTCCTGCTAACCTTAGAGATGATCCAGAAATGAGAAGGGGTTTACTGAGTCATAGAGAGAAAGCCAACCTAGCAGTCAGCAACACTGGTGGCAGAGAGAAGGTAAGAATATGAGCCTTTTAAACACTTACGCCATGTAGGTACCATGCCTGGAGAGAAGTACCAGAAAAATATGTGAAATTCATTAAACCAATCACCCTGCTCAAATTCCTGGACAATTCATATCCATCCAGGATGACACTTTTCCACATCTTGAACAAGATGTCCAGTTCCTGGACAACCCAGGCCAATGCTGGACATTTGACAACCCCACGTCACTGAGGTCTTCAGCATCTGAACCTCGTGACCTCTGTCTGCTCTCCCCTTCCCTCGCTCCATGGTTTGCTTTCACAGAAGCCAGTCAGTTTGGGTTTCTGCATTCCAGCCATTCTCTGCCAAACTTGGTGGGACTACTATCTCTGTGTACTTTGCATAAGCTCCCTCCTTTCACTGCACCCACTTGGGCTATTCTGCAAATCAGCAGCAAGAAGTTGGTTTCTCTAAACATGGCAATGAAGCCATGAGACCAGCTGTGGAGAGATGCTTGTCATGGTCACTGGAAAAAGAGAAAGTGTGAAGATTGGACTGGGAAGCTTATGAGTGGGTAATAGGAAGGAAAGTGGTGGGCTTTTATTTTGTATGATGCCAAGCTTGCTGTCAGTCATTTCTTACTGTCATGTTTATTTATTTATTTGAAACATTTGATATACCACCCACTCAGAAGACTCTGGGCGGTGTACAAAAACATGCAAAACAAGACAGCATTAAAATTACATTCTAAATAAAACTAAAATAACTAACAGCGGGGGCGGGGGGATAGATAAACTACAGGGTAAAAGCCTGGCGAAAAAGAAAAGTCTTCAATAAAGTTTAAAAATCGACAAAGAAGGAGCTAAATGAATCTGCAGGGGAAGGGAATTCCAGAGAAGTGGGGCGGCAACCAAGAAAGTCCTTTCACGGGTTCTAGCTCCCCGAACCTCTCAGAAATCAGGGACCGACAAAAGTGCCATCTGATCAGATCTGACCGGATGGGATGGGAGAGGCAGGTCTGTAGGTAAACAGGTGCCAAACCCTGCAAGGCTTTGAAGGTCAAAACCAGGACCTTAAATTGAACTTGGTAGCGAATAGGCAACCAGTGCAATGACTGCAGGAGAGGTGTTACCCTGTCATATTTTCTGGCACCCATAAGTAAACGAGCCGCTGCATTCTGGACCTGTTGTAGCTTTCTGATCGTCCTCAAAGGTAACCCTAGATAGAGGGCGTTACAATAATCTAGGCGGGAGATAACAAGGGCATGAGTCACTGTCATTTATGCTTGCTGATCAAGGTAAGGGTGTAATTGACGAATCAGATGGAGCTGGGCAAAGGCACTTCTGGCTGCAGCCTCCACCTGCTGTTCAAGCAGGAGGTGCGAATCCAAAAGGACCCCCAAGTCACGTACAAGCTCTTTCGGGGGCAGTGCCACCCCATCTAAAACAAGGTTCACATCCAGCTGTTGGCCGGTATGAGGGCTGAGTAAGAGTAGTTCAGTCTTGGTGGATTCAGTCTGAGCTTATTTTGATTCATCCAGACCTTAACAGCTTCCAAGCATCGAGTACGCACAGAAACAGCATCTCCAGAATGGTCTGGGATGGCAATATACAGCTGAGTATCATCAGTGTATTGGTGAAATCTCACCCCAACCTGGGAAATGACCTGGCCCAGTGGCTCCATATAGATGTTAAAGAGGACAGGGGCAAGAACTGAACCCTGGAGAACTCCATAAAGGAGTGGCCATGGGTCAGAGCATCTGTCCTCAATGCATACCGACTGGACACGCCCGCTAAAGAATGGAACCACTGTAAGACAGTGCCCCCGATACCCAACCCATGCAGGCGGTCAAGGAGGATAGCATGATCGATAGTGTCAAAAGCCGCTGAGAGATCTAGAAGGACCAGGAGAGGGAGACTACTCTCATCAAGGTCCCAAAGAAGGTCATCTACCAGAACGAGTAATGCTGTCTCTGTGCTATGCCAAGGCCTGAAACCCGACTGATAAGAATTAAGATAGCCAGTTTCCTCTAAGACCCTCTCAAGCTGGGCACATACAACCCTCTCTAACACCTTCGCTAAAAAAGGGAGGTTGGAGATTGGCCTATAGTTGTCAAGGACCTCAGGGTCCAGGGCGGGTTTCTTCAAGTGAGGGTGAACTATTGCCTCTTTAAGGGCTGCTGGTACGAAGCCCTCACTTAACGAGGAGTTAACCAACTCCCGTAGCCAAGAATTAACATTCCCACCAGCTGCTCTAACCAGCCAGGAGGGACAAGGGTCCAAGCAACATGTTGCCGCACCCATACCTGAGATAATCGTGTCCATATCATCGACCAACTCAAAGGTGTCCCATATAACATCGCAGGGTGGAAACGCCTCTGTCTGATCAGATCCTACAGAAGTAGAGTCCAACTCTAGCCGAAGGTGGGAGACTTTATCAGCAAAGAATTGAGCAAATTGGTCACAGCGGCCTATGTTCAATAATTCGGCACGGGGAAAAGACTGTGCAGTATCTTATACAACTAGAATGTGTTATGGCTGGTACAAAGCGCCTCCACTTTAGTTTGCCAAAGACCTTTGTACTCCAAAAGACCTGGGACTTAGAGGAAATGGTATTTCATCCCTCTCCACTTGGAAAACGGGTCCAGATTTAAGCGACTTGAGTCAACCTTTCTCTTCTCCTAAACTTTGGTCTGCAGTAGCTTAAATCAATGAAGTTTAGTTAATGTTAGGGATGTTCAGGGCCATAACGGATGTCCTCTGGCTGTGGAGGTCACGAATCATGACATGAAAACTGAGAAGCTGTGATATTTCAGTTTCAAAGGTAAGCGGTATTTACAAACTGTGTCCCCATAACCATTTATTCTGTTCTGATTATGAAAGAATTACAGAAGAGTGCCACAGACTTCAGAGACGGCTCTCAACTCCCACTCCTCGTGTTCTCATCCAATATCTAATACAGGCCGAGAGAACCTCTTTTCGTGTGTGTGTGTGTGTGTGTGTGTGTGTGTGTGTGTGTGTGTGTGTGAGAGAGAGAGAGAGAGAGAGAGAGAGAGAGAGAGAGAGAGAGAGAGAGAGAGAGAGAGAGAGAGAGAATGAATTCCATGCATCTATGCAACTGGATGCATGGAATTTGGATGCCAATGTCATATATCCATGGAATTCAATTAGGTGTGTGTAAACCAGTTTGAGCTCGAACTGGGTTCAAGTCAAACCTGCCAAGTTTGACCAGTTTGAGCTCAAACTGGACCAGCCCTCCAAAAAGGTGGGCCAGTCTGAGTTGGGTTGAATTAGGTCTGGTTTGGATTGAACTGGTTTGGCCTACTTTGTCCGATTCGGATGCTTGTACAGGGGAATCTGGTAAGGATTTCCCTTTACAAGCATGTGGGGGTTGAAAAAAGGCAGCTGGGTGAGCAGGAAGGAGGTTACCTTATGCTATGCTCAGCTTCTCAGTGGTGGCGGGCCAGCGGCGGCTCCCCTAGGCCCCACCAACATTCTGCTGATCAGCCCGGGTCACCTGATCAGCCTGGTTGGGGCCTCCTCACATTATAGTGACCTCTGTGCATGCACGGAGGCCATTTGTGTAGTGATGCAAATGGTCTCCATGCATGTGCAGAAGTCACTCTAATTGTCTCCATGCTTGCACTGAGGCCTGAACTAGGCCCTCACCAGCCCGGGCTGATGCGGGGAGCGCCATTGGGATCTAGGTGAGCCAACACTAGCTCACTGCTGAGGAGCCACACCACCACATGGCATATAAGGTAACCTCCCATCCCCCTTTTCAACCCCACTTTTTCAACTGCCTGCCCCCCTTTTTTCAGTCCCCCTTACCGATTCCCCTTTACAAGCATCCAAATCCAGTTGGCCCGGTTTGATCACTCGAACCAGACCATTCGCTGCTGGTTTGAACAGACCACCACCAGTTCTAATGGCCTCAGTGCAAGCATGAGGTTCGAACTTGAACTGAACCATTAATGGTTCCATGCACACCCCTAAACGCAATTCCATGCATTTCATGTGGGTGGGTTTCAGTTTCATGCATCAGGGACAAATGTTTTATTGCTTCACAATTCCCAGCTTTCATTTCTTAAAGCCCTTCTGAAGTCGAAACCTCAGGGTGAGTTTACATTATTTTACTTTAACCAGGAACTCTCACTATAAATGTGAGCAATACCTATATTTCCAGCATTACTTAGACTTATAAAGTGCCCTTACCTCATGAAATAGTGATATTGTTAATTTTCTATAAAAGGATTTTGCATGGTGTGTATATTACTATTTTACCATGATTTTTTGAAGAACAAATAACCATGAGATAGTTTCACACATGAGCCACTTTTGTACACTCAGACTTTTCCAGAAGACTCTGGCTATGTTTTAAAGTATCTCCACCTATCAAGCCCTCAGGATATGGCAGACTAAAAATAAAAATAAATAAAACAAACTGCAGAGACACCTTAACACTTTCAATTTATTATATATGCTTACAAACGTAGAGGCCTACTGCGCAGTAATAACTAGCTAGTCTGCTAACCATTCTAATTTTAATGTTGAAAACATTCTAATACTGAAAATTTGTAGCAATTCTAATGTGAATCATTCTAATGTTGAAAATTAAAAGCAAAAGCTGCAATTACATAGATAAATTAATTAATTTCCAGGAGGGGGCTATCTAACTTAGTATGACTTGTCCCGTGGGGAATTCCTGACAAAAGTTGTGTTGTGTATATCCCATTGCACAGCAAGGAGCAAAACAGTGTGTGTGTGTGGAGACTTCCACAGTTACTAAGTTTTTACTAAGACTAATAAAGATATACAATCTAGATGCTCAAAGAGTTATGTATATATCACAGTTAACTGTGCAATAAATAAAACTTCAAAGTGCTTAACTCTTCTATTTACAACATAATTAAATACCTTACTGATGTTATCCATGCCATGTAAGGGGAAGGGTTTTGTAAGTAGCATTAAGGAGAACAAGAAAGGGTTTTTAAATAGTGTAATTTCTGTCCTGGTACTGGGATGACAGGAAAGGACAGAGGCCATCAATTTCTATCCCCCTCACACACACACACACAATGCTTGCTATGAGGCTGGGGACTCACTCAGCCAGTTCGTGTGCTAATTACAAGCCTACTTGGAGACCTCTTCCTTCCTATCTCAAAATGTACTCATGGTGAGGCAGATATCTGAATGGTTCTGGTCATTTTGCATCCCATTGTGCATCCACCTTAGCAGTCTGCCTATGACAAAACTGCTCAGAAGACCTGCTCACCATTAACCTGATTTGAAAATATCACATGCAGACGCTTCTGCCAGTTGGCTCTTAGACCCATAGCCTTTGTGTGTGTTACAGTCCCAACCACAATCACAGTTTGTTCTTATAATGTTCTTGTGATCAGGTCCTAGGAAGAAGCTGAAGTCTTGTTCCCTTGAATAATTCTTGTAGATAAAAGGGAGTAAAATTGGTGAGGGCCATGAGGGCAAAGAATACACTCCACTGAAAGCAGGAATGGATGTTCCAGATGTACCAAAGAAACATGAGAAAGTGAGTCATGGGATCCCTAAATCAGCATGTTTGAGACAGCAGCTGATTAAGAAGGTCAAATGGCACCCTGAAATCTTTGAAGGAGAGCTTCTAAAACCTTTATTCACACTGCATTGCACTGTTGAGAACTGCAGAGATGATCAAAGAGGCAGAGGATTCCACTCAAAGACTAGCACAGAAGGTACCCTTCATATCCTAGCCAAGAAGAGATGAACCGCTTAAATAAAAATTCTTGAGGCTCTTCTAATACACTCCAAATATAAGACACGTGCTTCAAAGAACCAACATTATGTTTTAAAATTTGATTTAAAAGTTTTTGGAACAAATCTTTGATTAAAGTTTTTGGAACAAATCTTTTCTTCTCACAAGTTCATACCTTTCAGAAATACAATATTTTTTGTAGAATTTTCCGCTCAGTCAAATCTGTGTGTTCACACACACCCCAGTTATATTTTCCATTGTGCAAATAAATTGAATTAATCTTCCTCATTCACTTTTGGTCAACTGAGGGCTTTTCCAGATTGTAACAAAAGAGATTTTTTTACTCAAAACTACATTTCCCCTAGTCCTAAATCCAGCACTAATATTATAATGAATAGGTATGGGGAAACTTTGGTGTGAAAGCATAACCATGCCTTTTTGTCTAAGGAGCGTAATGAGTACAGCTACGCAGCTTGTTTTCAGTAAGGAAATTAATGCCAGGAGCAGGATGAAGCTGGAATGCCTCCCCATGTATTTCTTTTTTAAAAACTAGAACTGAATGAAAACTTTATCACTGTGGTTGTATAAAGAGGGGATGGGGTGCATGGATTCTGAGACTATGTATGAAATATAAAACATTTTAACAAATAAAAATTCACAGAATGACATGAGCCATTTGTCTGTATCTGTTTCACCTGCTATTAATGATGTCACTGGAACAATGCAAGGGGTATACAGCCCCCACAAGAGGTGGAAAAACACTAGCAGGAGAACAATTTCCCTGTATTTTCCAAGTGGAAAAAGAATTGTGCCAAGTAGTGCCAAGGCAATGTGACATCTTCACCCTAGTGCTATCCTGAGAGAAGATGTCTTCAACTTCGATTTGTACCTTCAGTTTGTAGTGAGTTTCAATGCCTGGAACTCCAGTTTAGCAGAGCCAGTGTTTCGTCCGAACACAACACCTCAGTCTGGCTGTTTCGCATCCAGAGTTGAGTGAAGCCTCACCCTCACTCCAGCTGCTATTGGCTGTCAGGGCTGTCCTTCAGTCAAGAAGGAAGCCCAGACAGCCAGTTCCCCCTCCTCTATGCAGTCTCACTTACTGACTGCAGAGGGCGAGCTCTCGGTGGTGGGCGAGGGGGCGGTTCCACGTTATGTGCAAATGCAGCCTTTGTGTGCTTATTTTAGGAAACAAAAATGGGCCCAGAAAATGATTTCCCCCCAGAAAAACATAGCAAATGTATGTGTGTAATGGAAGCATATTTCTATTAGGGGGTACTCAAAAGAAAAATTCTTAAATTTTCTAATGATTCCCACCCCACCCCTCAGATTTAGCTGCCTTCCACTCCTCCATTTTCCCCTTTAAAACTGTGTCTGATCCAGCTGCAAAAAATTTGTGGATTCCCTTCCTCTGTTTAGTATGCAGGGCTGTTAATCATATTTCCTGTTTGTCCTGACCCTTCAAGGGCTGTTTCAGAGTTCAAGGATGCTCTCTCAACACCCTCTCAACAGCTTCTGAACACAATTGGGGTACCTGAAATAAAACCCTTTAATTCACGTCAGCCTCTGCTCTGCTTACACAAGCAAAGGTAAGCCATATCCTGAAGTCAGAGGAAGAAAAAGACTCCTGGTATTGATAGTAATAATAATATTTTTGTCATATCTGTCCTTTTCACATCTGGCCCTGACTCCAGGCATGTAGTGGTATATGGCATTCAAAGGTAATGACAAGTACACTGAGAGAGGCTACCCTTGAAGGAGCAAATAGGCATAGCTAAAGCACACTTGAGATTCGCTGCCTATGAAAACAATGCCTGTGAATAGGGAGTTAAAAATTCTGAACCTTGGGTTCCCCTCATTGGGTATCCCACCCCTAAACCCCTGGAGTTGGAGCTGGTAAGGGTTCCTTGAATGGATGAATATTTAATAGTTTCCGATAAAGATGGCATTTCCATGCTTGTTGTTTCTAAAACACTAGTGTTTCCTTACTTTACAGGGTGCGGGGAGACTCAGGCTTAAAACCAAACTCACTCTAGAACAGTCTATCGACTTGGGGGTAGCTCCATCTTGGTTAGAGTTTAGTGAGCTTTTCCCCTGCAGACATCTCAAACTGGGGGGCGTGGTTCTAACTTAAATACTATACAGACAGAACCTTCCATCCTCATAGCTATCTATACATGTGGAAAATAGAAGAGAAGTGTGGGAGGTGATTATGGGATAGAAAGTTGTTAGATAATTATAAAGGTATCAGGGCTGCTTCCTCCTGAGTTTGCGGGAACCTACACTGCCCACATTGCGCTCCCGCTTCTCCTTGTGGACGCAGTAATATTTAGTGACACGTTTGCGGCATTGCTCACAACGAACTGCACAACACCAGTGGAACTTGCAGTTGCAGCTGGACACCATCTCAGCTCGCCGTTCCTCCACAGCCAGTCCACAGTCCCCACACAAGCGCTGACAGCTGCGCTTCTCCCACTTGCTCAGGGCCTTGCCCCTCTTCAGGCATTCTCTGCCTTCAGTCCCTAGTAGGCCCAAAGTCTTGTTCTCCAGGCAGTAGTCAGGTGAGTCTTCCAGGTGGACCAGCTCCTTCTTGGAGATGGAACTGAAGGTCTCTGCAATTGCCCCTCGGCTGGCAGCACTATTGCCTGCCCCTTGGAGTAGGTCAACTTTCAATGCTTTGTGATACTTTTCCTTCAGGTATGTTCCCACTTCTCGAAACTCAGGAAGTTGCAGCCAGCAGGTCTGTGTGGTGCAGCTGCCAGATACCCCATGGCATTTGCAGGTCCTCTTCATGGTCCCTTTCACTGCCTAGAGATGAAGGAAAAGACAGTGAATGGCATGCAGTAAAAACAGGTGGACAGGAGTTCCTTCTTTCTGAAGAATTAAACTGTTTGTAGCCTGTCTCTATAGGAAGACAGACCCTCTCTGTAACCTGTTCTGATTTTCTAGCAGAAACATGGGGTGTTACTTGACATTCATTTTAGGAAATTTGAGGAGTGGCTCAAGATATTGGGGTATCTGAGGTGGAGTGCCAGATTCTGTCACCATTCACCTCTTCCCCCTTGCTAGTGCCTTATGGCTAGCATGAGGGTGCTAGCCCCCACTATTGCCACCACACACAAAAAGAGTCACCTCGGGCTTTGCCAGACAGCAGGCTTTACAATGGGTTTACTGTGAGGTTTTATTGCGAATTCAAATTTGCCCCCACAAAAGACACAATTTTTACCCCAGACATAAATCAGGCTCCACTCCAATGAGCAATGAAAAACCCGAATCATGTGTGAAGTGTTGGAAGTTAAGGACTTTGCGCTGTCTCTTGTCTCAGACAGTGGGGGGCAGACTAGTGAGTCAGAGGGCTAGAGGGTCAAGACATTGGTCATCCCTTCTCTACTGCTCTGACACTATCCCTTTGGAATGTAGATTGCTAATCTCAGGGACTTCCTTCCTTCCAGCAACTCACTTCCTCTCTTTCTTCCCTACCTGTCCTTCTACCTTGCAACATGGCAAGCTCCTCTCCCTGCACCATGTGTGCAGAGAAGATGCAGAATCCATCTGCATCCAGCTAGATAGATAGATTAGAGATCCTAACTCCTCACTTTTCTGTCTAGAATGGAGTTCCTTAATAAATGCCTTATATATTGATTTGAAACTATGAATTGGCTCCAAGTTACTTTACTCTCAGCATACATGCATGCCTAAGTAAATTCCGCAGTGTTGTGCCTCTGTGCACTCTGCTATAATGAAAAAGGGATTCTCTCACCAAAGAGAATTTCCAACAGGTTATGGGAGCCCAGTATTTTGAGCTGTGTGTACTGCAACTAGAGAGTTAGGTTTGTTCCAGGAGATCCAGTGAGATCTAGCGTGGACACTTTGAATTGCTAATCTACAGCAACTGCCTTTTTGGAGCCAGTGAGGATGGCTACTTACCTAGAGGGAAAGCTCAGGCTGACTATCCTGAACGCAGACAATTATTTGGAATGGAAAACCCGACTGAGGCTTGCATTGTGCGCTGAAGGACTCGAGAAAGTAACTGAGGAAGACCCCCCTCCCGCAGAAGGAACCACAGCTGCTGAGAAGACTGCTAGAGAGAATTGGCTGCTCAAGGATTCTAAAACTCAAGCTTTGATCACTGCTTCTGTGAGTAAAAATTACCTTTACATGATATGTGATCTTGGAACCTCAAGGGAAATGCTAAGCAAGCTAGATTCCTTGCATATGAAAAAGGGGTGGGCATACACCTTTAACTTGAGAAAGAAAATGCAGGATCTCCAGTATAAAGATGGGGAATGTTTTACCACATATGTGGGACTACTGGAAGATTTCTTTTTTCAATTTAAAGCTGCAGGGGAGGAATTTACAGAGAGTCAGAAGCTGGAAGCTCTGTTTCTAAGCATGCCCCCCAGCTATAGCAATATAATTGGCCAACTGGAAACCCACACCACTCTAAGCTTTGAGAGAGCAGTGCAAATGATATCTTCTGAGGCAAACGGAAGGAAAGTTTTGAACTCTCGCTATGAAGATGAATTGGCAAGTAACTTTGCTCTTAAAGCAACAATTGGTCACTCCAGAGGAAACCCAAGATGGGGAGGAAATGCTGCAAGAGGAAACCACATGGTCCCCCCACATTTGCATACAAAGAGGTTGGGCTTCATTGCCAAGGAAACTCAGTCCAGAGAGAGAGGTCACATGACCGCCAGCAGGGAGACTGCTCCTGAAATGAGGCCAATTGGGACTAATGCCTTTAGATGTTTTCTGTGTAACCAATTTGGCCACAAGGTGGCGAACTGTCTCAAGAATCAGACAAAGAAAACCAACTTTACAGAAAGATATTCAAATAAAATTTTTAATGTTTGCCTGATGCAAAGCGATGAAAAGTTTATCCTGGACACAGGTTCCACAGTCCATATTTCAAATAATTTAGGTTTCTATACTGAACTGTTTGATATTCCTGAAGAGACTGTTCAGTTGGGCAATAATACTACAATTAAAGCAAAGAAGAAAGGCGAAGGAATTTTGTATTGCAAGTTATTGGATGGATCAATTAATGAGTTTTTTGTGAGAGAGATTTTGTATATCTCTGACTTCTCAAGCTCCTTGTTTTCAATATCCAACCTAGAGAAACAAGGCTGTGAACTGTATATTAAAAATGGACAATGTGGTGTTACCCAGAATGGAGAAGTTTGCCTTGTAGGCTCTAAATGCAAAGGCCTATACAGTGTGCAGGAGCAACCTGTATCAAAGACAGACAGAGAAAGACCAGCCAAAAACTCCAGACTGGAGGCATACCAGCCTAATGAAGTGAACCTTGCTAAGTCATGCCTGCATGAAAACTGCTTGCAACTGTGGCATAGACACCTAGGACACAGGAGCTATGAGTCAATCCAGAACATGAAGGAAAAGGGTTAGCTAATGGCATTGATTTTGTACCATGTGACATTGTAATTAACTGTGTTTGTTGTCTTGAGTCCAAAGCAGTTAACAAGCCATTTCCTAAGCAGAGTGAAAGGAAGACCAGAAGACCCCTGGAGCTGATCCACAGAGATATATCTGGACCACTACCAGCAACCATAGGTAATCAAAAATATTTCTTAACAATCACAGATGATTTCTCACGATATTCAGTTGTGTTTCTACTAAAGGAGAAATCACAGATGCTGGAGAAACTCCAGGACTACG
This sequence comes from Hemicordylus capensis, assembly GCF_027244095.1. Lineage (NCBI taxonomy): Eukaryota > Metazoa > Chordata > Lepidosauria > Squamata > Cordylidae > Hemicordylus > Hemicordylus capensis. The sequence continues at coordinate 195,125,680 of NC_069659.1, read as the reverse complement.
TGGCCATAGCAAGCAACAAATTTGGGTGGAAGCCAAAGATCCTGCGCACAGACAATGGAGGAGAATATATGTCCAGCACCACACAGCAGTTCCTGAGAGAACATGGAATCGTGCATCAAACCAAGGTAGCTTACAGCCCGTCCCAAAATGGAGTCTCAGAAAGAACAGAAGTCTACTGGACATGGTAAGATGCATGCTTGCTGACGCACACCTCCCACAGAGCTGGGGAGAAGGCATCATGACTGCTACATACATACAAAACGAAATGCACACAAAGCCTATAGGAACAACACCATATGAACTTTGGCATGGTCATAAGCTGTCCATGATGCTTATCTGTGTGTCTTTGGAAGCACGGCTTACTCATACATTCCAAAGGAAAAAAGGACTAAGTTAGGAGCTAGGGCCACAAAAGGGATTTTTTAAGGCTACTCAGCACAATCCAAAGGCTACAGAATTCTGGATCCTGATACCAACAAGATAACCATAAGCAGATCAGTGTATTTTGATGAGAATGAAAGAGCTACACCTTCAGAGGGGGCCTATACTGAAGCAAGCAACCAGACCAAACACCCTGATGACTGGATTATGCTTCCTGACCACAGAGGAATTGAGGAGGAGGAGACAGCAGATCCAGATCCAACCACGCTCGACACAGAGACCCCCAGCGATCCACCAGACACACCTGAGATAATGGAAGAGACCACAGAGGGTGAAGTGAGGTGATCAATGTGCTCAAACGGAGGTGTTCCAGTCCCGAGACTGTCCTACCTCACAAGAACGGTGGAACAACCAGAACCTTCATCATGGGAGGAAATATCTCAGCTACCACAACCAGAAGCCCAGAAGTGGGAACAAGCTGCAATTGAAGAGCTTGAGGCTCTACAGAAAAATGAAACCTGGACTCTTACTAAGTTACCTCAAGGAAGGAAAGTTATAGGCTGCAAATGGGTTTTCAAACTCAAACATGATGCTGATGGTGAGATTCAGCGCTGCAAAGTCAGATTAGTAGCAAAAGGATATTCACAGAAATATGGAGAAGATTATGATGAAACCTTTGCACCAGTGGTTAAACATACCACAGTAAGGACTTTGTTAAGTATTGCTGCTAGCAAAGGAATGCATGTTGAACACCTAGATGTGAAAACTGCATTCTTGCATGGCGAACTGGAAGAGGACATTTACATGCAAAAACCACCAGGTTTCTTGGAGAAAGGCAAAGAGGACTATGTATGCAAACTGCAAAGGAGCATTTATGGTTTAAAACAGGCTGCCAGAGCATGGAACATAAAACTAAATGATATGCTGCTTCAAGCAAACTTCAAAAGAAGTGAAGCAGATCCCTGGCTGTACACGAGATGCAGGGATGGCAAATGGACCTACATTTTGGCGTATGTTGATGATTTGATTTTTGCCTATGAGAATCCAGATGACAGCAAGGAAATAATGCATCATCTGAACTGAGTTGTGGAAGTCAAGCCACCTCCCGGCTCTGGGAGTCTCTCCAGCATGCCCTGCGTGCTCTCACAGCGCATGCTGGAGCTTCCGGGTGCCGAATGGCCCCCGCTCCCCCCAGCACCTGCCGGCTCCGTAACGGAGCCGGCAGTCATGTGGGCGCCACTTCGGAGCAGACCCGCTAAGCCCGCTCTCCCCACTCATCCTTCCGAGGCGGGTCATGAGACCCGCCTCATTACATTGTACATGCATAGAGTTATCTGTATACGTGTACGTATTTTTGTGTAAATGACTGGACATGTGTTTCTTTTTTAAATGAAGCTAGTTACAGGCCCTCTCAAATGTAGAGATACAAGTTGGAAGTGCACTACTTTACATAGGTTGACCATAATGTGTGAATAACTGTTCATGTGTACACATCTGTATGTACATGCACTGTACACAGACTGTATGTCTGTGTAACTTGTGAATAAGGCTTATTATTTAGCCTCTGATGGCACATTCATGCCATGAAAGTGCTTTTGGAATATAAGATAGACAAGCAGATAGACATGGAGTGATGTGGCCATTAATTTAGCAAATGGCTACAAATTCCCTTAAGTTTCCTTGGGATTGAAAAGCAGGTTATAAATCTTTAACATAAAATAAATTAAAATGAAATAGCAAGGAATATTCTAAGCCCTACAATGTCACCAGCCCTCATTTCTATTCTGCTTTCTCTATATTAACCAAACCCTTCAACCTTTGCTCCAAAGATGGCTGCTGCACGAGGCAGGAACCCAGTGAGGCCCAGCCCATCTCCTGCTTCTACTGGCTTTTCCATTTGTGGTAGTTGGAAGAGGTCTTACCTTTCTGCCAGCCTCATTGTTATGCAGGTTCATAGCTGCTCTGGCATCCTGCCCTGTCTCAAGGGCATCCACAAACTGCTTGGAAATGGCTTCCCCAAAGCCCACATTGTCACTGCAGCCCCCCCACAGCCATCCTTGTCCTCCTGTGGAGAGAGACATGCCAGCAGGAAGTTACAGGAGACGTTGGCAACATCTCCCACCTCCATCATTATTATGTGTGTTACCGTTGGAAGTACAAGATGTATTTTTGCAAGCAGCAGAAAAAGTCAGGATCCTCAATAGGGAGGATTTTTGTTTCTGGAACCAGAGGGCAACTTTAATTTAGTAATATGTTCAAATCTTTTGTCATTGTTTGGATACCAGCTTGAAATCTGGCAGATTCTCAATGTAAACATTGCAATGGTGATTTCCATATGCAATTTTAAAACTCAAGAATTTAAATGAAAGTACATCCTCATCCCATCCACTAAAAAAATTAATTTCTTGTCTAGTTGGAACATAGTACACCTAGCAAATTGTACAAAATAATTAACAAATCTTTATTATTTATCAGGATGCAACATACCACATACCTACCTAAGCCAGCTTCACAACTGTACTACCTAGGAGTATTTGCTGTTTCATATTTCATATTTGGTTTCTAAAACCACTTTTCTCTTCAGAAATTCTGAAGAGTGAAAACCATCAGGAAGCTTTCCTGAACAAGTCATTTGAAATGAATGGGAGCAGCATAATTGTGCTTCAAGTGTTGTCAACAAATTCTGTTCTCACACTCACACACCCCAGCCCACAAAGTTACTCAGATCAAAGAGTCAAAACTCAGATTTTTCTATCAAACTGAATATCAAAATGCTTTTTGATTTTGAGAAATAAATATCCACTAGGAAATTTGATAATTTATGCTGGGCAGGAGAGACATGGGGAATGAACCGTAAAACTTGTGATATTTGCATTAGTAGTAATTTACCACCCGTTTTCTGCTGGAATGACAAATGGAAGAAACTGTAGTATAGGGATTCACAATCTGAGGCTTGATACACTCAATTTAGATACCTGTCATTCTGAGAAAGCTGAGCAGAAAACTGTAAGAGGGAATTTCATGGATCCCTGCTGTGCCCCCCACCCCCAGGTTTCTATGAAGCAACTTATTTTCCTGCTGGTCAGAAATTATTGACTGGAACAACTTTAACAAATATAACACCACACTCACTTCTTAACTGCAAGGGAATGTAGGAAAAATCTTTCTAGCAAGGCATGGAAATAAAATATTATGAGGAACAACAATTATAGTATAGTATAGGATAAAACAGTAGTCACCAAGCCAGCCCAATCCAAAAAGGTAGGAGGAAACCCCACACCCCATTCTCTCTCTCTCTCTCACACACACACACACACACACACACAACACACAGAGTTTTATGGCTGAAAGTGGTATATAGATAGAATGCATAAATATTATAATATTTTGCCTCATTCCATACAAGCAAATGGAGTGGAATCTCTTTCCATTGTTCCATTCACTTGTATGGCATAAAGAAAATATATAACAGTCAGGGAAAATCCTTTAATGATGAATTTCCTGATACAGCAAGATGAAAACAATGGGGGCAGCAGTGCCAGATTTAGGCACAAGCAAAGCAAACTACAGCTTAGGACCTACAGCTTTGGACCTTCTTCATACTAAAAATGACTAAATTTCTATGTAATTAGTTGAAAAATAAAGGAGAATCGGGGGGTGGGGGGAGGCTCTAAAACAGATATTGTTCTGATAAGAGCAAAATATACTTTTGTATGGCTATACAATATCTATTAAATTGAGTTTATAAATCTGTGCAGAAATAATTGTAAGTTATATCAAAAAAATTATAAGACCAAAGCCCAGTTTAGGTCAATGCCCGCCATCACGGTCACAAGCAGCGTCCACCTCTTCAGACAAATGCTGCTGTAACTGTGAGCAGTGTGGCAAGGGAGGGTAAGTGACACAACCTGTTTTGTAATGCTATGAGACTTTTTAAGCTTGGCATACCTTAGGGCCTCAGCATGTCATAATCCGACCCAGGCGGGGCTCAATTGGTTTTTGTTAAGGGCAGCAAAATAACTTGAACTGGCCCAGTTAATACAGAAAGTGTCATATGAAGAGGCTCAGATCTCATTATTCCAGGAAAAATATGTACAAATGAACACATTCTTAAAGCACCTTGCTGCTGTGCATACTTTTGAAAAAAACTCCACTCCTTTCAGAACACTGACTTGTCATAGCATGTGTGGGGGTGTGAATCCAAAGTGAAGATGCGGAGTTGGGCATCTGAAAACCATGGCTGGATTTTCAGTTTTGATGCCTTTGCTAAACATGGTTGCAAGAGCCACTCCAAATGCTTATTTTTCTGGGCTGTAGGGAGGCCAGGCAAACAGAAAAACATCACCTGTGTACCTCCATCCTGGAGAATGGAGAGAGAGTTGCTGAGGGTGCTCCTTACCAAGCTGTCCATTACGGGAGTCGTCACAGCCACAATTGTCAAAGTCCCCAAGGCTGCAGTTGCGGGTCAGTGTGTACATGACACCCGCAGAGCTGATAGCATGGACAAAAGCGGTTTCTCGGTTTGCTGTCAAGCAAAGATACAAGTAAATAACTAAAGAAATTGCAGGACAGGATGCAACAGCAGCCCTTGTGATTTGGAGCACCTTTGATTGATTTGGAAGCCAAACATACATCGAAGAGCAACATTTAGCTTAGAAATGTTTTCCCACAAGATGTCCAAATCAAGACTCTTCATCTGACAGAACAGAAAGGTAGATAACGCTCAGCTCAATAAAATGAAAAGATCCCATTATTTATTTGTTATCTTTTATTGTCTGGGATCAAACTGTTAATGGCTTGTAATAGTTACAAACAAGAGAACTGACTCCCACTAATACTTCAATTATCTGATACAATGACTCTAGCAGGCAAGGCACTGAGTGAGCTTGTGGACCTCTCTGCTGCCATCTTGTCCCAACATGGGTTCTGCTCCACGAGCAGAAATAGCAGACCACCATTAATAAGTTATGCAGGCCCCCAAATAAATGATCAATGTATATATGTAACTGTTTTTCCAAATGAATCTTTTTAAAAACACACACATATGCACACACAAAAACAGCCACCAGCAGCTGCAGGCTGAGCAGAGGGCTAGCAGCAAAAGGCCTATTTAATTTTTGTTCTTGCCACAAGGATACAGCAGGCAAGAAACCTGCTGGTGCGAAGAATAAGTTTGAATGGACTAGCAAAGTGAGATTTCTCTCTCACAGACACACCTCACATGTTGAGGAATTTAACTATGTTTATTATGGTTGTGGCTGTGAGACCATAGGAACACGACGGCATTTTTAAAAAGACACATGTTGGAGACAGGGGCGTAGCAAGTTTGGAGTGGGCCCAGAGACAAGATTTTAAAATGCCCCCCCGCTCACTGAAGCTCAGCTCATGAAGTAAAGAAATCTTAAATGAGGTTGAATTGTGGTAACAAAAAGCATAGCAAATATATCTATATCTATATCTATATCTATATCTATATCTATATCTATATCTATATCTATATCTATATCTATATCTATATCTATCTATCTCCTATGTGCCACAATAGAACATCATCCTAAATTATTTTTAAAAAGGTTTTGTAAATGGTGGATGATGCAAGTCATTTAATGGTACTAGAGGAAGACATGCTGTTCTGGTAGCTCCAGGTCTTAACACTCAATTTCAGAGGATGAATACAACTCAAGGAAGCCTGGGTGGGTGCACAGCTGGGGGAGTCAGTCATGTGACTTCCCTCTGAGGGGGCCCCCAAGGCAGTGGGCCCCCAGACAACTGTCTCCCCTTGCCCTATTATAGTTACGCCCCTGGTTGGAAATATGAAAGAACTGCCAGGTTATTTATTTATTTATTTGTTTGTTTGTTTGTTTTTACATTTATATCCCGCTCTTCCTCCAAGGAGCCCAGAGCGGTGTACTACATACTTAAGTTTCTCCTCACAACAACCCTGTGAAGTAGGTTAGGCTGAGAGAGAAGTGACTGGCCCAGAGTCACCCAGCAAGTATCCTGGCTGAATGGGGATTTGAACTCTGGTCCTATCAGAGTTAGATTCTTTGTTTAGCTGGATTCCAGCATTGTAATAGCATAGTATATAACAAGTTAGTATTTTCTGTAAAACTCTTATGGCCTGTCCTTTCCTTACCACTGCGGAGGCCTCCATGGCTGGAGAGCTGCAAAGCTCTCTCTGGACAGTTCCAGCGATCCCAAGCAAACTGGAACTTGCATTCTTCAATACCGCTCTGTGCACCGGCTGCAACACTGCTGGAATAGATGAGGTATGCCTGCAAGGAGACGAGAGTAAGGACAAAGGAGGAGCTTCCAGAAAGAAAGACAATGGAAAATTACTAAATTACTAAACCTAAATTACTAAACCTGTCTCCCCACCACCACCTTTGGCCTTTAGGAGATTGCTTTTTGTCTGCCATAGGAAAACCAGAGCAAAATAATTGCCTTGCAAGATTATTTATTTATTATTTTATATATTTATTCGATTTCTATACCACCCTTCCAAAAATGGCTCAGGGTTAGGGTTAGACCAAGGCCCTTCAGATCAAGATGTTCTAGAGTCTCACGGGCAGGGCATGCAAATGACATCCATCCCCTTTTGTTTTCCCCATAATCAGCAGCATCCTGCCTCTGAATATAAAGGTCCTATTTAGTTATTGTGCACAGTAGACTTCGTTCCCCCATAGCTTTATCTAATCCTTTGAAAAAGCCATCTATGCACGTAACTATTAACCCATCTTGTGGCTTAGGTTGGTCAGTAAAATATACAGGGTGATTTTCTGCCCGTCCTTTCTGTCCTCTAGCCAACCCCAGATTTTATTACCATAGCAACATACTGGGCCCTTAAAGCCACATCTGTTCGGATCCCCATCCCCTACAGACTTGTATTCCTATGTGGCAGAGGCCTGCAAATTTTATTTTCAGCCAGGTTCATGGTGCTGTAAACCAATCAAGCACAATGTTATCCCGCTGATCTTATTCTCTTATTTTTTTACTACCAAGCTAAAGGATATTTCCTACAGAGGATTTCCTTCCCACACTATGTAGTTCTCCACTTTGGGAAATCTATGTAGTTCTCCACTATAGTGACTGGCAGAATATAGCGCAGACCCCACTAGGCCTAGCTGGTTGCCATCATGCCAAGTGTGATTTGGGGTAGCAGCTTCTACCCCAAATCACACTAATGCCTCTAATATAGTAGTGCCATTTTAAAAAGTTAAAGCACAATCTCCTAAGTCATGGACTCCAGGAAGCTTTTGTTAGGTTCATTACACTTTCCATTGCTGGGTTTCCCAAGAGCACATCCCTTGCAAGATGCACTTCTCCCCTGCCACTGTATCCATCACCAAGAGATACAAGCCAGGTTGGGAGAGGTGGGGAGTTTCCTCTTAGCAACCACCGCTTCTTTTTCCAGGTGTTTGCCGCTCTGAGCCTTCTACATGGCCCTTCCACTGGGGATGGAGGGAGGTAGCTCCTTCTTGCTGCCATGACTCTTTATGAGCTCTTTGTTCTAAGTGCTAGACCTTGCCTTGCAGAAACTTGAAGGACACAGAGAGGATCCTGGCTTAAAAAAAATAAATCTGTTTTCGTTACATGGCTATCATGGCTCCTTCCTTTTATGTTTTATAATGATAGATAGATAGATAGACAGACAGACAAGACAGACAGATAGGTTTGTTCTATGTTCCCTCTGAGTTCTGTCAAGGTCTTCAGGGGTTAAAAGGTTGCAGTCTCTGAATGACAACTAAATCTGAGGTAAGAAGTTGTTTTGTTGTGGGGTTTTTTTGAAGGAATGTATCTAAATGATCTGGTTGGTTGTTTCCAGGTAGAAACAGAAGGTTCTGGTTGCCTGAGGTAGGAATCATCCTGACTGGCTTGGGTACACCTTTTTTGGGGGTGTTGGGGGTGGGGGGGGAGAAGTTACTAAAAAGAGAGAGAAGGAGAAGAGCAGAGAAAAAGTGATAAGAGCTGACAGTCTGGAAGACTAGCTGAGTTGGATTGGGCTGAAGTTGCTGGGGAATTGGCAGTGAGGGAGCTGGGCCTACTGGAGCCAGCCTTAGTTTAGAAGGTTAGCAAGCTTGTTTGTTCAATGGTTTTAATTGTACTCTTCCTTAACTGAATGCTCCCTGTTTATTCCTGTACTGGGTTTATTGTTGTTGTGGTGGTGGTTTGTTGTTGTTGTGGTTTGTTGTTATTGTTATTATTGAAGATTTTATTCCAGTAAACATTTTCTTGTTTTTCACTATTTTAATATTGTCTTTGTCATTTTGTTCCTACCCCACGCCTACTTGCATGCCATGTGGACAGAAAATGCAGCCAGCCCAGACCCCACACCAGAGAGAATTTCAGAGCCACTCAGACTGCATTTGTGTAACTTTTTGACCTTCCACTTTTCTCAGCTTCTTAATCCACCTCCTCCCCTCTCCCCCAACTTGTCAAGTAGACCTAGACTTTTATGTAGACTTTATTTAATGGTCTACCCATCCGTGTGTGGTCTCTCTCCAAGCTTCCTTTCCTCCTTTCTCTTACTTTTTTTTTTTTTTTTTTAAACTTCAGAGGGCCAATTCCAATACAATATTTTCCTGTATGGAAGAATATCTTTGGAGGAATGACTGTTAAGTCTTCCAGAAGGGTAACTGTGTTCTTCGTAGCAACTACATCATGACACTTTAAAGACTAAAAGATTTAGTGTGATAAAAAATTATGATACATTTTTGCCTGTAAGGCAAAACTTGTTTTCATTTAAAATGTTAACATTTTAATTTAAATGCTATTTTAAATGAAAAAACTTTTCATGGACTGAATTCAAAATTCAGTTTTATTTTTTTAATTCCAATTTAAAAGGGATTTTAAAAAAATATTCCTCCACAGATCTTCTTTCACAGAACAAAAAGTTACATCAGAAAATGCTGTAAAATAATAAAGCTAAAAGGGATCTCATTAGTCACCTAGCCTAAATCCTTGTCTTGGAGGATACCTTATAACTAAATAACTGATAGATGATGGCTGATCAGTTTCTTCTCCACACAGTATTTTTAACATGTGGGTTCTTGTGTGCATTCACAGTAACTGAACTCACAAGAATGTAAGAATATAAAGCAGGTATATCTATGCAAATATGCATTAGCAGAAACATTAGCAGAAACATAGAGAGCCAGTGCGGTGTAGTGGTTAGAGTGCTGGACTAGGACTGGGGAGACCTGAGTTCAAATCCCCATTCAGCCATGATATTAGCTGGGTGACTCTGGGCCAGTCACATTTCTCTCAGCCTAACCTATTTCTCTCAGCCTAACCTACACCACTCTGGGCTCCTCGGAGGAAGAGCAGAATATAAATGTAAAATAAATTAATAAAATAAAATAAATTTCAACACGCAACTTAATGTATCCCCATCCCACATATTTCTTTTCCCAATCCTCCTCTGTCTCTAAAGCACCCGGCACAGATCATAATTACACTCGGCCACCCGGCACAGTGCAGACCAGCGGTGACCACCCCATCCCAGGATTTGCCCCCCCCCAGGATGTGCCCCCCCCCAAGTCCTGCTATGCTGCCTCATGGTGGTGGTGGTGGGGCGTTCCTGGGAGGGATTGAGTGAAGTATACTTCTAGTAGGGTCACACAAGGCGCGAAGGTCATCCCAGCTGCCCAGCTAAGCAAGCAGGCACATATATTGGACAGCAGCGATATAGGAAGGTACTATAGGTGGACAGTCTCTTTAGTGACAATGACAAAGGCATCATTTCATACTGTGCGGGAGAAGGCAATGTTAAACCACTCCTATATTTTACCAAGAAAACCACATGGAGAGACAAGATAGAATGATTGTCGATATAGTGCCGGATGATGGGCCCCTCAACATACTACTGAGGAGGAGCAGAGTACTGATGGTGTTTATGATGCCGTTATGCTAAAGCCTTTTGGACATCTAGCAGCTGATGTTGCCATGCAGGAAAAGAAAATCTGAAGCTGCAAAGACAGAATTACAATGGGAACATGGAATGTAAGAAGCATGAATATGGAAAAGCTCAACACAGTGAAAGATGAAATGAATCGACTACAGATTGACATCTTGGGCATCAGCGAATTAAAATGGACTGGTATTGGACACTTTCAGTCAGAAAATCATACCGTTTACTACTCAGGACACGAAAAACAAAGAAGGAATGGTGTTGCTTTCATAGGAAGGATATAGGAATGACAGTATTTGTGTACAGTGCTGTCAGTGACTAACTAATATTAATTAGATTTCGTGGTCAGCCCTTTAACATGACAGTTTTTCAAGTCTATGCCCCAATGACTGATGCAGAAGAAGAGGAAGTTGATGAGTTTCATGCTCAAGTTCAGTCTTAAATTGACAGAACATGCAAACAAGATGTGCTGGTGGTGGTTGGAGACCGGAATGCCAAAGTTGAAAATGGTAAGGAGGAAAACACAGTCAGATTGTATGGTCTGGGAAACAAAAATGAAACAGGAGAACGACTTATTAATTGCTGCCAACCCAATGGTCTCTTCATTGCTAACAGATTCTTCAAACAACCGAAGCAGCGCCTATACACATGGACATCACCAGATGGAATACTCAGAAATCAAATTGATTACATAATTGGTGCAAGAAGATGGAAGAGCTCAGTTATAACAGCAAAGACGTGCCAGAGGCCAATTGTGGAACAGATCACAAACTGCTAATGAGCAAGTTCCAAGTCAAGCTAAAGTGGAAAAACAAAGCTATCCAGTTTTCATGATATGATCTTGAGAATATACCCACCATTTTCAGGGAGAACATCAGGAACCACTTTGAAGTTCTGAACCTCATTGATAGGGAACCAGAGGAACTGTGGAATGAAATCAAAGAAGTTGTTAAGGATGGATGTGAAAAGAGACTGCTAAAGAGCAAGAAACAGAAGAAAGCAAAATGGATGTCAGAACACACAGTGGAAATTGCCAAGAAGAGGAGAGAAGCCAAAGTCAAGAAAGATAAAGACCTCAGGAAAGAATGTTATAGGGAACTTCAGAAAGCTGTTAGAAGAGACAGCTTTCAGATAACATTTTTACGATCGTAGATCAGACTATACAACAAAAAAACATTACATAAGACTAGAGCAGACAAGAAGCAGTACTACAATGACATCTGTAAAGACCTTGAGGATGGAAATAGACACAGAAAAACAAGGAAAGTTTTCCAAAAGATTTCTGAACTCAGAAGGAACTTCCAATCTCAAATTGGTAAGTTAAGGGATGCCAAAGGACAGATAGTAACGGATTCACAGAAGATCAGAGATGGAGGGAGTATACTGAAAATCTGTACAGCAGGGATGTCATCATCCAAGATACTCTAGAAGATATTCTATACTAGCAAGAACCTCTAGTATGGGAAGATGAAGTTAGATCAGCACTCCGGTCATTACCAAGTCAGAAGGTTGCAGGAACTGATGGAACAGCTACAGAAATATGGCAGGCAACAGAAAAATAATTGGTAAAGGCTCTAACCAAACTATGCCAGTAAATTTGGAGAACAACACAGTGGCCAACAGATTGGAAGAGGTCAGTCTACATACCCATACCAAAGAAAGGAGATTTAACAGATTACACAAACCATCACACAGTATCCTTAATTTCACACGCTAGCAAAATAATGCTCAGTATCATTCAATGCAGATTAGAGCCCTACTTGGAAAGGGAAATGCCAGATGTTCAAGCTGGTTTCAGAAAAGTCCAAGGAACAAGATACATTCTTGCTGATGAATGCTTGATAATTGACAAAGCCAAAGAATACCAAAAAGAAGTTCAATATGTGTTTTATTGACTACAGAAAAGCCTTAAAATTGCGTCAACCATGTCAAGTTATGGAATATCCTTAGGAAAATGGGCATCCCAGAACATCTCATTGTTCTCCTGAAAAACCTATATACAGGACAGGAAGCCACAGTCCAGATGGAACATGGAGAAACAGACTGGTCCCAGATTGGCAAAGGAGCAAGACAAGGCTGTATAATTTCTCCTTATTTATTCAATTTATATGCTGAACATATACTGAGAGAAGCTGGTTTGGAAGAAGATGAGTTTGGTTTTAAAGTTGGAGGAAGAAACTTCAATAACCTGTGCTACTCTGATGACACCACTCTGATAGCTGAGAATGTGGATGATCTGCAAGCCCTAGTAATGAACGTCAAGGAGCAGAGTGAAAAAAAATGGGACTACGACTAAATGTAAAGAAGACTAAACTAATGACAACAGGTACAGCAAACAGCCTCAGAATTTATAATGAAGACATTGAAGTGGTGGGTAGTTTCTGCCTTTTAGGATCGACCATCAACAGTAAAGGATCCAGCAGTCAAGAAATATGCCGCAGACTAGCACTTGCTGTTTATTTATTTATTACATTTTATATCCTGCTCTTCCTCCAAGGAGCCCAAAGCAGTGTACTACATACTTAAGTTCCTCCTCACAACAACCCTGTGAAGCAGAGTGAACGGTGCACCAACAGAAGTCCCAAATTATCCCTGGTCCCTAGACTTAGGTATACACATTAAACATAGGCCAAATCCCTGATAGGGATCCTAGTAAGGAAGATGGTATTCTTATATTATTTATTTATTTATTTATTTATTTACACAGTCAGACGGTGTTATTGACTGGTTTGTTTTATCCAGACATCGAGTCCTTCCCAAGGACCCGGGATGGCTGAATTTTATTATCAACAACAAAATGGCAAATGCGGTTCAATGTTAGCAAGTGTAAAGTGATGCACATTGGGACAAAAAAAACCCCAACTTCAAGTATACGCTGATGGGATCCGAGCTGTCAGTGACGGACCAGGAGAGGGATCTTGGGGTTGTGGTTGACAGCTCGTTGAAAGTGTCGACTCAATGTGCGGCAGCGGTGAAAAAGGCCAATTCCATGCTAGGGATCATTAGAAAGGGGATTGAAAATAAAACGGCTAACATTATAATGCCCTTATACAAAACTATGGTGTGACCACACTTGGAGTACTGCGTACAATTCTGGTCACCACATCTTAAAAAGGACATTGTTGAACTGGAGAAGGTACAGAAGAGGGCAACCAAGATGATCAGGGGCCTAGAGCACCTTTCTTATGAGGCAAGACTACAACACCTGGGGCTTTTTAGTTTAGAAAAAAGACGTCTGCGGGGAGACATGATAGAGGTCTATAAAATCATGCATGGCATGGAGAAAGTGGAGAGAGAGAGATTCTTTTCCCTCTCACACAAGACTAGAACCAGGGGTCACTCCATGAAATTGATTGCCAGGAGGTCTAGGACGAACAAACGGAAGTACTTTTTCACACAACGCATGATCCACTTGTGGAACTCTCTGCCACAGGATGTGGTGACAGCCAACAGCCTGGATGGCTTTAAGAGGGGTTTGGATGACTTCATGGAGGAGAGGTCTATCAATGGCTACTAGTCAGAGGGCTGTGGGCCACCTCCAGCCTCAAGGGCAGGGTGCCTCTGAGTACCAGTTGCAGGGGAGTAATGGCAGGAGAGAGGGCATGCCCTCAACTCCTGTCTGTGGCTTCCAGCGGCATCTGGTGGGCCACTGTGTGAAACAGGATGCTGGACTAGATGGGCCGTGGGCCTGATCCAGCAGGGCTGTTCTTATGTTCTTATGTTGCTGTTATTATAGATATAGTTGCAGAATATAGGCTGTTCCCAGTAAAGTTGCTTTTTGTAATTGGCTGCTGGTGATTTCTGTGGCCCCTATGGTGTTGAGGTGCTCTTCAAGGTCTTTTGGAATTGCGCCTAGGGCACCAGGGATTATTTTGGTCTTTTTCTGCCACAGCCTTTCAATTTCAATTTGTAGATCTTTGTATTTGGTGATTTTTTCTATTTCTTTGTCTTCTATTCTGCTATCCCCTGGTATTGCTATGTCGATTATTTTCGCTTGTTTTTCTTTCTTCTCGACTACAGTTATATCTGGTGTATTGTGTGGCAGATGTTTGTCTGTTTGTAGTCGGAAGTCCCATAATATTTTTACATCTTCATTTTCTACAACTTTTTCAATTTTATGGTCCCACCAATTTTTGGCTACAGGTAGCTTGTATTTTTTGCAGATGTTCCAATGTACCATCCCTGCTACCTTGTCATGCCTTTGTTTGTAGTCAGTCTGTGCAATCTTTTTACAACAGCTGATTAGGTGGTCCACTGTTTCATCTGCTTCTTTACAAAGGCGGCACTTGCTGTTTGTTGTTGATCTTTCAACTTTTGCTCTTATTGCATTTGTTCTTAGTGCCTGTTCTTGTGCAGCCAGTATTGAACCCTCTGTTTCTTAAGCCATTGCCAGGTCTTGGTGATGTCTGATTTTCCACATATATTGTGCAAATATTGATCATGCAGTGGCTTATTTTTCCATTTTTCTGCTTGGTTCTTGACTTGTTCTTTCTTGTAGGCCTGCTTTGTTTCATTGGTGTTGAATAGTTTCTCGTTATTGACCATTTTAAGTTCATCTTCTTCACTGTCCTTGATATATTCTTCAAGGCCTCTTTTCTCTGTTTGATGGACTTGCAGCATTCCTCTTCCACCTGAGCTGCAAGGAAGGTATAGCCTATATACATCACTGCGGGGTGCAGAGCATGATTGATGGTCATTATTTTCCTGGTCTTACGATCTAGCGTCTCTAGCTCTGCCGGGGTCCAGTCTATTATTCCTGCAGTGTATCTGATAACAGGTATAGCCCAGGTGTTTATGGCTTGTATGGTGTTCCCGCCATTGAGTTTGGACTTGAGGATTTTTCTAACTCTCCTGATGTATTCACTTCCAATTTTTCTTTTAACTTCAGTGTGTGCAATGTTATCAGCCTGGAGAATGCCCAAGAATTTGTAATGTTTTTTCTCTTCCAGGTTCTTGATCTTGCTTCCATTGGGCAGTTCTGTGCCTTCTGTTTTTGTTATTTTCCCTCTGTTCATTATTAATGCAGCACACATGTCTAGTCCAAACTCCATTGCTATATTGCTACTGAATATACGGACAGTGTTTAGCAGTGATTCGATTTCTGACTGGGACTTTCCATACAACTTCAGATCGTCCATGTACAGCAGATGGTTGATTTGACTTGATATTTTAGATGTTTGGTATCTGAGGCCTGTTCTGTTTAGTATTTGTGAAAGTGAAGTCATGGCGATTACAAACAACAGAGGGGATAGTGAGTCCCCTTGGAAAATACCTCTTCTAATGCTAACCTGTCCAAGTGTCTCGCCACTGATTGTTAACTGTGTACTCCACATGCTCATTGCTTTTTAAATAAATATCTGAATGTTTTTGCTGACACCAGTTGTTTCTAAACAGTTGAGTATCCATGTGTGAGGCAATGGGTCGAAGGCCTTCTTGTAGTCAATCCATGCAACACTTAGATTTGTTTTTCTTCTCTTACAATTTTCTAAAATCATTTTGTCAATCAGCAGCTGGTCTTTTGTGCCTCTGGTGTTCGGGCAATTTCCTTTCTGTTCAACTGGAAGCTGCTTATTAGTTAATAAGTGTTGCATCACTTCATCTGCTTTTATTCCAGTTAATAATTTGAACATGGTTGGCAGGCAGGTTATTGGTCTATAATTACTTGGAACTGCACCTTTTGCTGGGTCTTTCATTATGAGATGAGTTTTCTCAGTTGTTAGCCATTGTTCAATATCACCACCTTGCAAAATGTGATTGAACTGTTTTGGTAGTTGTTTATGGAGGCTTGTTAGGTGTTTAAGCCAAAAGCCATGCAGTTCATCATTGCCTGGTGCAGTCCAATTTTTAATTTTCTTTGCTCTTTCACTTATTAATTCTGGTGTTATTATTAGATCTTGCATTTGTTGGTTACATTTTTTGACCTCTTTTACCCAGCCTGCTTTTTTATTATAATCTATTGGATTGTCCCATTGTTTCCCCCAGAATTGCACTGTTTCTTCTTTATTTGGTGTTTCTAGGTTTCTTGCAGTTTCTCCTTCTATGCTTTGGTAGAAACGTCTCTGATTCGACTGGAATTGGAGATTCTGCCTGTGTTGTGTAATTCTGACTTCGTATCTGCTAATCTTCTTTGACACTGCTGTTATTTGCTGCTTTATTATTTCCAGGACTTCTCTAATTTTCCTTGAATCTAGGTGGTATTTTTGGATCAGATACTGTTTGGTGTTTTCATTCTTCAGCTTCTTGTCTTCATATCTTTCAATTTACTAGCATCCGATCTAAGCCTGGCGATTTTATTTTCTAATCTAATCTTCCATTTAGGTGATATATTACTTTCTTTTTTTACAGGTCCACTGATCTTATATCCGAGCTCTTGTGTTGTTATTGTTGCTGCACTGTACGTTAGTTGGTTTGTTTCTTGCAAATTATTGGTTGTTATTTCTGCAAGTGCAGCATTGACATCTTTTAATACTTGAGCAAGTTGTTTTTTGGCAACTGTTTTTAGAGCTGGAAGTCGAACCCTGGTGGTTGTTTGGTTCATGTGCTCAGTTATTTTTTGCTTTAGTTCTTGTTGCTGTTCTTTTAAACGGCATTCAGGTTTTTGAGGTGAAGGCAAAGGAGAGGTTGCCTGGTTTTGATTTTGAAACAGTTCAGCAACAGTGGCATCCTGTTTCCAATGCCTCCTTATTTCCAACGCCTCCTCCACCTGCACCTGAGCAACTTCTTCAGTTGGTGGTAATTCTTCTTCCATATCTTGAGCCTGTGTTGCTCTTTGCAATTCCTCCAGCTCAACTTCTGTGGATACTTTATTTCTTATTATGCATCTTCTCTGGTCTGCTAGCCTTTGTTCCGTTATTTCTGTATCTGGATGCTTCTCTTTCCAAATTTGGTACGTTCTTTTTAAATAACCTCTTCTAGTTGGACAAGACTTATAATAGCAGATCATTATTTCCTTGTTCGCATTTTTTGTATATTTTTTTCCGGTTAAGCGATGTTTCTTCCAGTAACCCTGCTGTCTCTAGCCCTGGTTGATCAACTGAAGAGCCTGAGTCCTGTAGCCCACTTGCTACCAGATGCCCAGGGACTCCAGCACCTGGCGTGGTCCTTGTTGACCCGGGCGACAACCGCTCCGGTATAGATTTGTTAAAGTTACGTCTCACCATATTGTTGATGGGAGAGGCACTCTTTGTCTGGCTCCTCTGGTGAGACCTGTCCAGTATGGTTGGACCTCTGGCATAGCTCTCACCTTCCTCAGAGCATGCAAGCCCCACAACCACGCCAAGGCAGTGCCTCACTGGGGGTTGTTGTTGTTGTTATTGTTAATAATAATAATAATAATAATAATAATAATTTGATTTCTATACCGCCCTTCCAAAACTGGCTCAGGGCGGTTTAGACTGCTGTTCACTCTGCTGCCCAGTGGAGTCCCTAATTTAGCTGATGGACTTGGTTGCTGAGTTGGCATTGGAGTGGCCCAGGTTGTTGTTGTTGGGGAACTTCAATGTTCATTTTGAGACTGGGTTGTCGGGAGCAGCTCAAAAGTTCATAGTGGCCATGACGACTGTGGGCCTATCCCAATTGGTCTCTGGACTGACACATGATGCTGGTCACACACTCGATTCAGTCTTTTGCTCTGATCAGGGTGGTGTTCCGTGGGTGCTCCTGTCACCTCCCCATTATTATGGCTGGATCACCATAAGGTAGAAGGTAGAAGTTACAGCCCTGGCCCACCTCTGCAGGGGTGAAGGACTTGGTCCACCTGAGGAGGTTATTGCATCCAATAGGATTCCAAGAAGCCTTGGAAGGGTTTAGGGTTGGCCCTGCTAGTGATTCTGTTGACGCTGTGGTGCAAACATGAAATAATGAACTCACTAGAGCAGTAGACACAATTGCTCCTAAGCGTCCTCTCCAACCTGCTTTAAAGATGGCCCCGTCGTATTCGGATGAGTTACAGGAGCTGAAGCGGCAAGGTAGACGACTAGAACACAAGTGGAGGAAGACTCGGCGTCTGATCAGGTACAACACAGAGCACATTTGAAGATTTATGCTCAGGCAGTATGGGCGGCGAAGAAGCAGTTCTTTTCTGTCTGCATTGCTTCCACAAACTCACATCCAACTGAGTTGCCTAGGATTGTGAGGGTATGTACCCCTTCACCCTTGAATTTAAACTTGGAACCATCGGTTACTCGCTATGACATTTTTAACAACTTTTTTGCAGATAAAATTTCTCACATTCAGGCTGAGCTGGATTCCACGGTTACTGCAGAGTCATCGTCGTCTACAACAACAACAACAACAACTACTACTACTACTACTACTACTACTACTACTACTACGACAGATATTTATATACCGCCTTTCAACCAAAGTTCTCAAAGCACTTTACATATAAAAATAGATAATACATAAATAAGATGGTTCCCTGTCCCCAAAGGGCTCACAATCTAAAAAGAAATATAAAGTTGACACCAGCAACAGCCACTAGAGGGATGCTGTGCTGGGGTTGGATAGGGCAAGTTGCTCTCCCCTGATAAATAAAGAGAACCACCACTTTAAAAAGATGCCTCTTTGCTCAGTTAGCAGAGGATACTTTAGAGGTGTCAAGCAACTCCTCTTATGGGATTAGATTGGATCATTTTCAGTTTGTGACTCCTGAGGAAGTGGACAAGCTGCTTCGGACTGTGCACCCTATAACCTGTTCTCTTGACCTTTGCCCAACTTGGCTTATTATTATTATTATTATTATTATTATTATTATTATTATTATTATTAATTTGATTTGTATACAAATTTGATTTGATTTTAGATTATCTCATCTGATATTCATATTATCAGAGAGGATCTGGTAAATACTATAAATGCTTCTCTGAAGGAGGGTAGGATGCCTCCTTGTCTTAAGGAGGCTATTATTAGACCACTTTTGAAGAAACCTGCACTGGATCCCTTGGAGTTAGCTAATTACAGGCCTGTTTCTAACCTCCCATGGTTGGGCAAGGTGATTGAGAGGGTGATGGCGTCTCAGCTCCAGGCTCTCTTGGAGGAAGCGGATTATTTGGACCCATTTCCAACTGGCTTTCGGGCAAGCTATGGAGTTGAGATGGCCTTAGTTGGCCTGTTGAATGATCTCCAATTAGGAATTGACAGGGGGAGTGTGTTGATCCTTTTGGATCTCTCTCTTTTTCCCCCTAAATTAAATTTTTATTAATTTTAACAATAATAACATTAACATTCACAACAAATAAACAAATATGGACTTCCCGCTCACACCTCCTCGTGAAACATCAACTATAGAATTAACCCTTGCTATAATAATAATTCAAAACATAAATTTAAACTTTACAAACACAATTTTAATCTACCCCACCTGCAATTATTACTAAATTTCAAACCCTGTTGTAAAGTCAATAGTAGGAAAATAGTTCTTTAGATACAACAAGAATGGTTTCCAATCTTCTTTAAAATATTCTAAATTTTGGTCTCTTATCAATATTGTAAGTTTTGCCATGTCCGCATATTCCAAAATTTTTATCAGCCAATCTTCTTTTAAAGGCAGTTCATTACTCTGATCCTTTTGGATCTCTCAGCAGCTTTCAATACCATTGGCCATGGTATCCTTCTGGGATGCCTAAAGGGGTTAGGAGTAGCTCTGCAGTGGTTCCACTCCTACCTCTCAGGTAGGTACCATATGGTGTCGCATGGAAACTGTGGCTCACAAGGCTTCATACTGCCTCCAGTGCTTTTTAACATCTACATGAAACCTCTGGGAGAGATCAGGGGATTTGGTGCAGGGTGTTATCAGTATGCTGATGACACCCAAATCTATTTCTCCATGTCAACTTCATCAGGAAATGGCCTAATTTCCCTAAATACCTGCCTGGAGGCAGTAATGAGCTGGATGAGGGAGAACAAACTGAACAAACAGCCATTTCTGGAGATAAATGACCTTAAAACATGCTGTTAACATCCAGGCTTGACTACTGCAATGTTCTCTACATTGGGCTGCCTTTGTACGTAGTTTGGAAACTGCAGTTAGTACAGAATGGAGCAGCCAGGTTGGTTTCCGGGGCTGCCCAAAGAGATCATATTATACCCAGTTTGAAAGAACTACACTGGCTGCCAATAAGTTTCCAGGCCAAATACAAAGTGCTGGTCATCTCTCTCTCTTTCTCTCTCTCTCAGGCATACCTGTCGCTAATCTCATGCATGACAGCTCTCGCGAGAGTTCACGAGCAGCTGCCAGATAGCAGTGGGGATGGGCAGATAGTTGCCCAGCCAGCCGACAGGGAGGGAAAGCGGTGGTCAGGCTCTCTGGCTGGCTGGCTGGCAGGTGGTGAGGGAAAGCGGTAGCCAGGACAGCTGGCTACCGGCGGGCGGGGAGGGAAAGCGGAAAGCGCCGCCAGAGGGTGGTAAGAGAAGGCAGACTGGGAGGGGAAGAACGGACTGGGGCTGAAGGGAAGGGGGAGAATGGACTGGGGCTGAAGGCGGGGAGAATGGAATGGGGCTGAAGACAGAATGAAGATGGAAGGGAGAGACAGGGAGAACTAGGGGCACAGATGCTCTGTGCCAGATCAGCTAGTTACCTATATAGCCCTTAATGGCTTGCATCTGAGGTATTTAAGAGAAAGCCTTCTTCTTTGTCAACCCTACCGCCTCTCAAGATCATCTGGGGAGGGCCGGTTGTGGTTACCACCAGCTTGGTGGCGACTCAAAACTAGGCCTTTTCTAGAGTTGCCCCGGGACTTTTGAACTCCCTAATGAAATAAGAGTTTCCTCTTCTCTGAAGGTTTTTAAGAAGGAACTAAAAACATACCTGTTTAGTTTGGCTTTTAGTTTACAGATTTAAAGTTTCAGTTTTTAGAGTTTTTATTGTTTTTAAAATTGTTTTAATTATGTAAACATTTTAACAGTTTTTATATTGTGAACCACCCAGGGATCTTTTGTATAGGGCAGTATATAAATGCACTAAATAAATAATAAATAATAACAAAGTACAAGAGAGTCCACAAGAGAGTGTAGGAAGCCTGTCCAAGCTTAGCATACTGGAAGGTCGAAAGCAGACCAGACCGAGTTGGTCTGGGCTTATAGAATCAGAAATACAGATCAAAGGAAATCCACTTACCTTGGGACCAGTCATCAGGAAATTATTCACTGACCTGGAAGGGAGAGAAGAATTCATCAATGGAGAGAAGCGGACAGAATGCCTGGAATTCCTTGGCACCAACCCTGTCCACCCACCACTCACTCTCACTCTACCCAGTCCTCAGAAATGTCTCTTCCATGTTTCAGTCACACATGCCAGTTTTTGCTGATTGTATCACTGGCCACAGCTGAAGATTAATCAGGACTCACCAGTCTCTACCTTAATTTATTGCCTGATTAAATATTGTTACATATGGTCAGATATTGGCATTTGATACAAAATGTCAGCTTGGATTTGAGAAAGACAGAAAGACAGACATTCATGGAGCTGAAATTAGAAAACTAATAATAATATATGTTGAACAGCTAAAAGATTAAGTGTTGTTCAGAGAGCCAGACACCACCAAACAGACCCTATGCCAGCAGACTTCCAATTTCATAGATATAACAAAATAAAACACAAAACAGTTAAAAACAGTGAAAGTAAATGCCCCCTCCAAAACCACTCCTTTTCGCCTTTCGCCTTTGAAATGATTGTGTTATCAAAAACAGCTTTTTAATTGTAGCTTGAATACTTCCTCATGCACAGAAATATGCATGAAGATCTGAGAAGGGCATGTGTCAGAAAGACCTCATTTTTGCAGGCCTCATTTGAACAGATAGGGGAGCTTATTTGCCATGGACAAAACACAAAGCGGCAGTTATCTGTGAGAACCACTACCTAAATTAAAGATGAGAAAACATTCTCCACTAGAAGAGCAGTTCATTAATGCAATAAACTCAACAGGAAAATGGTACACCATCCTGTCAGTGTGGGCAGGCAAGAGAGTATCAGATAAGGCTCCTTTGGTCTGCTCTGTAATTTTCAGAGCTACCACAATTAATTATGAATCTGTTAGTAATCAATTAAACACTTTTCATCACTTAAAACCATGCCTCCAATTAAGTGGGCAGCAAATTAATTTTCTTTAATACCAGTCCTTATTAAAAAAAAATGCAGATTGCAAGCACTATCTTATGCCTGCTACAACACACGCATGTATAATCATCTAAAAGCAAAGGATGCTTCTTATTTCAGAATTATTGTCTTTTGTTTTGTTTTGTTATGAGAATGCTAATTTAATCCATTGATTAATCAACAAAATACAATTAATATAACTAATCTATTGAGATTTTTAAAAATGGGATGATAGAACGAATAATTTCATGCTACTCCCTTAAAATTCACCTTAAGTGGCACAGCAGGGAAATGCTTGACTAACAAGCACAAGGTTGCCAGTTCGAATCCCCGCTGGTACCAGCAGCGATACAGGAAGATGCTAAAAGGCATAATCTCATACTGTATGGGAGGAGGCAATGGTAAACCCCTCTTGTATTCTACCAAAAGAAAACCACAGGGCTCTGTGGGTGCCAGGAGTCAAAATCGACTTGACTGCACACTTTATCTTTTACCCCAACTCCCTTAAAAGCAGATATATATACAAAAGTCACCAACAGAAACATTAAAATTTGGTTTGCCTGCTGGAATTCAAGAATTTCAACTTTGGGCTCATCTTACAATTTTCAAATTTGTATCAACATTTCAGACCTAGTGAGAATTTGGATGAAATACTGAGTTTGGTGGGTTAAGGGAGTACGCGGGGTTATTGACATGTCAGCTTATCAGTGGGGTGGCTTCTTGATTACTGTGGTGGCATTCACACATAGCCATGCTCATACCTGAGCTAAATGGGCAGCCCTGGCTTCCAAAGCCCACCACCTGAGCCACCAAGCCTTTAGCACATATCCAGAAGAAGGAGAAGGAAAAGGAGAAGACTTTTCATATCCTGGACCACTTCTTCTTCCCTCATCAATCAGATTCCATCAACTTGAATTTGTAGTATCTGTATTCATATTCATATTTCTATATCACCCTATGAAAAATCTCAGGGCAGTTTACAATTTGCACAAACAGCAACTAAAGCCTAAAATTAATATAAAACGGATTAAAATTACCCTAAACCAAAAGCCTGATGAAACAGGTGTGTTTTCAAAAGTCGTTTAAAAACAACCAGAGTTGAGGACATTCTGATTTCATTTGGGAGTGTGTTCCAGAACCTCAGGGCAACTCCAGAGGAAGCCCGATTTTCACCTACCGAGCTGGTGGTAAACACAATCAGACCTCCCCTGATTATCTTAATAGGCTGTGGGGTTCATGAAGAAGATGGCACTGAGGTGGATCTCACGATCTGTGAGACCGGCTTTTGTAAAAACTGCAGGAGAGCGAGCTGTGAAGGAGCTGGCGGGGGGTGGGGAGAGCAGGGGCTGTGGAGAGCAGGGGCTGCATGGCCCCCACAAGCCCCAGTATGCCCTGCGCAAGTGCACAGGGCATATTGGGGAGACCCCCCGGCCAGGGGTCTACTAATGAGTAGGCGCGGCACAAAGCCGCGCCGCGGCTACTCACGAGCCTAAAAAGCAGGTTTGCTGGAGCGCTCGCTCCGCAAACCTGCTTTTTAGGAGGGGTTCTCGAGCGAGTTACCCGCTCAGGAACCACTGGGCTCGGCTGCAAGCCCGGTGGTTCTTACGGCCAACAAAAATCGGGCTAGGCTCTCTAGCCCGATTTTTGTTGATCGTGAGAATCGCCCCAATCTCTTATATACCCTTGGCCCAAGCCATTCAGGGCTTTATAGGTAATAACCAGCACTTTGTATTTTGCCTGGAAACTAATTGCCAGCCAGTGTAGTTATTTTAAAATAGGAGTAATGTGGCCTCTACGGGCAGCCCCAGAAACCAACCTGGCTGCTGCATTCTATACTAACTCCAGTTTCCAAACTACGTACAAAGGCAGCCCAGCGTAGAGCACATTGCAGTAGTGAAGCCTGGATGTTACCGGCATATGCCCCTCCATTATTTTAAGGTCATTTATCTGAAGAAATTGGCATAGCTGGTGTATCAGCCAAAGCTGATAAAAAGCAATCCTGGCCTCAGCCTGAGATATCAGGGAGAGGTTTGGGTCCAGAAGTACTCCCAAGCTACATACCTGATCTTGTGGGGTAGGAGTGTGTAAGCCTACCCAGAACAGGCAGATCTAAACACTTCTTAAGTTTTGACCTCCCATAACAGGTACCTCCGTCTTGTTTGGATTCAACTTCAGTTTGTTCTCCCTCATCCAGCCTATTAGCAATTCCTAGCAGGCATTTAGAGAGCTAAAGCCATTTCCTGATGAAGTTGATATGGAGAAATAGATCTGGGTATCATCAGCATATTGATAGCACCCAGTACCATCCTGATTATCTCTCCCAGCGGTTTTATGTATATGTTTAAAAGCTGTGGAGATAGAATGGAGCCCTGTAGAACTCCATATTAAAGCTCTCACTTTGAAGAGTAAAACAATCTCCAAGTGACACCATCTGCCTGAGAGGTGGAACCACTCTTACCCCCAACATCCTCAGGCAGTCCAGAAGATATCATGGTGGATGGCATTTAAAGCCACCAGAGATTCAAGAGGACCAACAGTCACACTTCCCCATCAATTCCCAATTGGATATAATCCATCAGGCTAACCCAGGCAGTCTCCACCCCACAGCCTGCCCGAAAGCCAATTTGCAATGGGTCCAGATAATCTTCTTCCAAGACTGACTGTTGAGAAGCCACCACCCTTTCAATCACCTTGCCCAACCATGGAAGACTGGAGGCAGGCCTATAAATGCCTAGCTCTGAGGGATCCAATGCAGGTTTATTCAAAAGTGGTCAAACAATTGCCTCCTTGAGACAAGGAGGCATCCTGCCCTCCCACAGAGAGGCATCAGTGATACTAACAAGACCTTTCCAATAATTTCCCTGCTAGATTTTATGAGCCATGTAGGGCAAGAGTCAAGAAAACAGGTGGTAAGGTGAACTTCTCCAAGCAGCTTGTCCACATCCTCGGGCGTCACAAACTGAAACTGATCCAACCTAACCATAGAAGAGGAGTTGCTGGACACCTCCTTAATAGACTGCAACAACCATGGAATCAATCAATAAAGGTGTCACAGTGAGTCCCAGATGGTTCTAAATTCTAATTCAAGGGAGGAGGGGCACATACTAGTCTCCTCTCAACTCTAGACAACTCTGCTGGACATGAGCTTCTGGATAAAATGCACACAGAAAAGAACTGCTTCTTTGCTGCACATATTGCCTGAGCATAGATCTTCATAAGTGCTCTGTGCTGTAATATGTCAGATTTGAGTTGAATCTTTCTCCACCTGCTCTTCAACTGCCTGCCTTTCTGCTTCAGCCCCCACCAAGGGAATAATTCAGAACCATGTTAGGAGGGGGACTTAGAAGCAATTGTGTCTACAGGCCTTTGAGTGTTCAAAGTTAAAAAACTTTGTATATTCTAAAACACTATATAGTGTTTTAATATAAAATACTGCAGAATGTTTTATAGTACTTTGAGTGTTCAAGAGTGTTTTATATAAAACACTGTAGAGTGTTTTATAGTACTTTGAGTGTTCAAAGTTAAATCACTTTGAACACGATATAGATTAATAATCATCACCCAACAGTATTGGTCTCAAGACTTGGTGAGTATCTTTTTCTAATGCAGCAAGCTGGTAACAAAATACGTGCTATCTGTAGCTTTTTAGTAAAAAGGGGGGGGCACATCTCCATTCAGGGCCACTAGCTGAGTTCAATATGTATGACTAGAGCTGAATAAGAGCCAGATGATGTTACTCCTGTAAATCGAACTATTTCTACAGCTATGGAAAATATACCTTGAGTGAGCCAGCATGGTGTAGTGGTTAGAGTGCTGGACTAGGACTGGGGAGACCTGAGTTCAAATCCCCATTCAGCCATGAGACTAGCTGGGTGACTCTGGGCCAATCACTTCTCTCTCAGCCTAACCTACTTCACAGGGTTGTTGTGAGGAGAAAACCTAAGTATGTAGTACACCGCTCTGGGCTCCTTGGAGGAAGAGCGGGATATAAAATGTAAAAAATAAAATAAATAAAAATAAAACCTATTCATCTTTGAGTCTTCACCATAAAACAGTGAAAGCACATGTGAGAAGTGCAAATAATAAGAAGCAAGAACATAACTATCTGTGACATCCAAAGAGAACTCTGCCTCATCCACAAGCTTCTTTTTCTATCATTTCCCCCCAGGCTAATATCTCAGATTTCACTATTGCTTCAGACATCCCATGAGACCACAATTAAAGCCTGGTTCAAACGATATCCGTGCAAGACAAAAAGGTGTGCGCTCTTTCCTACCCTGCCTGTGTGAGCCTCCCTGGCAGGCGTGGCCTCAAGCACTTCCGGGGGCTGCCAGAGGCTCACTCCACCATGCACCTTTGGGAGTTCAGCTGAGTACATTCTTTCTCTGTTTGGAGCAAAATGGAGAAAGCACATCAGCCCCAGGCCCCCAACCACAACAGCACATGAATGAAGTACCAAGTGCAGCAGGCACTTGCCACTTTGAGATTATTTTAATGAAAAATGGTATATACATCAAACAATAAATAAATAAATATGCAGGCATATGGCCAGCAGTCAAGCTTGTCAGGCAGCTGCTGGTGAGCAACTTCCCTACGCACCCCCATTCCCAGGAATTCTACTTCTGATTTAGGTTCAAACCAAGTTCACTCATGACATCCAGTAGGGGTGTGCACAAACTATTTGATGTTGAACCAGTTTGTCTCAAACTGGCCCAGTTTGGCAGCTCAATTGCAAGCTGGGCCGGGTTCAATTGAACCAGACCAGTTTGAGGCAAACCAGTTCGACACTGAAGGGAGGGTGGGGGTGGGGGCCGGGTTGTGAGTAAGTAATCTAAAGTGCTTACTGGCTGGCGTAGCTGTGGGTGCCACCACTCTCCCCACCCCACTCGGTGTTACCCAAGCACATGGAGATCAGTGTTTGGTAAGCTGCCCGAATAGTGGCAGCATGGTTGCAGCCTCCGCAAATGCACAGAGGCCATGTTGGCCTCTGGGCATTCACGGAGGCCGCAACTGTGCCATAGCCACCAACGTGTGGGGAGCTTGCTAAACATGGATTACCATGTACTTGGGCAGTGCTGGAGTGCGGGGGGGGGGGAGTGGTGGCACTGGCAGCCATGTTGGCCAGTAAACACTTTAAATTACTTTTCTTGCCATCCCACCCCCCGGCCAACCCTTAGTAGATTTCCCCACCCCTTTACTTGTAAAGGGGAATCCTCAATGGATTCTCCTTTACAAGTATAGCTGAACTGCCAAACCGGTTTGGTCAAATGGACTGGTCAGTTGGTTCGACCAAAACCGGTCCGGCAGCATGCAGTTAGGTTCAAATTCTATTCAGATTCGAACCAAACCACGAGTTCTGATTTGTTCACTCCCCTAACATCCAGACTGACCAATCTTGGTTTATTCAAACCAAATTGTGTTAAATAAACCTAGCTATTTCACACTTTGGGTTCGTATCGATCAGAAGTCAACTTTTTCAGAGGTTTCTGTGGGCAGGGCAGGGGGAGCATGCACTCTTGAGGCTTGGGCACATCGCTCAGAACCAGGCTTTAACTGTGGTTCTGTGTGATGTCTGAATTAGCCCACTTTGTCTTGTACTTTTTCAGTTAGGATTCTATCCTCATCATGAGCTTGTAATTAAGTAACACTTTCATCATTGTTTAGGAAACACAAATACAGTGGATACTGGTAATTAAAAATACCTTTAAGCTGGTTTTATCAAAAATTTGCACCATTCTGACAATGATGAATTGACAGAAATTGAAAACTCTTTTTTTTTAAACTGAGTTTTTAGGGGCAATTTCCACACAGATTTGCTGTGTGGAAATTCATTCATTCATTAATGCAGCCCCTTGTGTCTGTGTGGTAAACTTGAATCTGTGTGTTGCCTTCTTCCCCAGTAGTCTTTGCCTGAGAATGGAGATAAAGCTGGTGTGTTATAATTCAAGTTTACCAGAGACATGGAGGACCATATTTTAATTAATTGTGAAATCAATTAATCTCTGTGTGGGAATTTTCACTTTGAGGATAAACTGTTAATTTTATTTTAAAGAGTTTTCAGATTCTGTCAGGTAACCAACTGCCAAACATTAGTTTGTTGCTCCAAAACAGGACAACCACAGGCTCCCAATGGAAGACACCAAGCATCTATATTCAGGTAAAAGAGAGAGACCACCTGGACCTTTCCCAGTGCTATGAGACCAAAAACACACAGCCGTAGTTATAGAAGCAATAGCACAAATTATTATACTTCGTTCTCTCACCACGTGGAAGCTGCACATGGAGGATTTTTTGTATTTTTCAATTGGTAAATGAGGAGGAGAGTTCCCTGGACATTCATCCAAATCCAGTGTGGGGGGGCAATCACTGTAATAATTTGGGTGTGGTGGCAGCGATTACCAAAGCAACAGTTTTAAGTTTTAAAGGAACAACCTTGGTTGAGCAAACATGGAGGGAATGATGCAGCATTTTTCTTTCCCCCACGTGGGCTTACCTTGAGACGAAGGCTGGGTTTAAATCCGCTATTCCGTACAGAGGACTTTGATTATATTAGATGACTCAGGCATGTCTGATTTTCTGAGTAGGCTTGGCTACTTCCTTTGTTTTCTCAGGCTTTTAATTGAAATTAATTTTAAACTGTTTAATCTCTCTATATTATTAATTTCTGTAGACGGACCAGGGGGGTGCATGGGTACGTGGCAAGCCACACCCCTGCTGAAGCACCTGATTGAGCAGTGGGGATTCCATATGCAGATAGGGAGAAGGAGCCTGTGAGAGCAGAAGCACCATGGTGATTGGGCAGTGGGGATTCCACATGCAGATAAGGAAGAGGAGCCTGTAATGGTTAAGGTCATTTTGAATGCAGCTGTTACTGGTCAGAAGATGTTCTGTCAGCAGCCTGAGGGGAATGAGCGGCCATGGTAGTGGCAGCAGCGAGGAACAGCCTGGTCAACCACTGCTGCTGCTCCTGTGGGGAGGAGCAGGAGTGTGGCTTGGGTGAGGGTGGGGATGTCTCTGGGGCTGCAGCTTGGCCAATAGGCAGCAGCAATGCTGCAGCCACGACCAAGAGGGGTGAGGGGGATGGAAGCAATTGGATGGAGGAGGAGGACCAGGAGTGCAGCTCAGGTGAGGGTGCAGAGATTTCTGAGGTGAGGGGGGCTGTGGCAGTGGGTGAGGGGAGCAATCAAGTACTAGTGCGCAGATGCTCTAGAGCACGCAAGAGTTCCAGCATTGAAGAGGAGAAAAATAATGGCAGCGGCCAGGAGACAGAGGGCTGGCGGGCAAAGCCCCGCTGGCAGAAGAGTTGGGTGGACGGCAGGCAAAGCCCTGCTGGCCGGGAGGAGGAGGCAGCAGGATAACCTGGCCCTTGGAGGCTGCATTGGAGGAAGCGGTGGCGGGCCAGCCTAGTCTAGCCGGCAGCAGTGGGATGGCCTGGCCAAGGGCGGTGGGGCGGCAGTGGGGGGGAGCGGCCGGTCGGCCAGCCAGAAATCCAGGCATGCTGGCATGAGGCGGGGGGGACAGCTGGGCCCAACTAGAGGCACAGATGCTCTGCACCTGAGCCCACCAGTTGTTTTTATCCCATGAAATTGTTTTAATTTTTGTATTCTGTGAAATTGTTTCTCTATTTTATATTGGTTGTGTTTTAAATTGTGTACACTGCCTAGAGATACACATATCAGGCGGTCTATAAATATTAATATTAATATTAATATTAATATTATTAATATTAATAATAATAATAGATCATAATTCTGTGAGAGAGAGCAACTTGTGCCAATTATGTTACTGCAGCATGGGCACTGTGGCTGGCAGTGGATTCGGGGTCAGTGATTCTTTTTTGGCCATTTTTGGCCTGTTTGAAATGTGTGTTCTCTATTGAGAGGGTCAGATTCCCTTTTGCTGCGTGCTTCAGCAGTGTTTTTGAAGGCAGGGTTGCAAAATTTGCATTTCCATTTGCAATGCAAAACTTGTATGCAGTGCACTTTGTGAGTGCAAACTGTTCAGGCCATAGGGAACAATTGGGAAACTCAAAAGACTCCATTGTTCCCCATGGGTAGCTCCCATGGACACCAAAGTGGGTATTGTGGTAGGGCATCATGAGTGCTGCCTACCACCGAACACAAAAAAGAAATGGGCAAGTGGGCAGTTTTTAATCTTTAATCTAATTTTAATTTATTTTTAATCTTTCCCCCAAACCCCCATAGGATCCTACCATACAACCCACAAAAAATAGGCATGGGTGATTTTTAACACATTTTTAACCTGCCCCCAACCCCACCCAACCCCATAGGCTCATATTGGGGTTTTGAGGAAAGGTTAAAAATGGTTTAAAATAACCTGCTTGTCTATTTCTTTTGTGAGTTTGGGTGGTATGTAGTAACCATCATGCCCTACCACACAACCCACTTTGGTGTCCATAGGAGCTACCCATGGAGGATAATGGGGTATTTCAAGTTTCCCCATTGTTCCTTATGACCAAAACACTCAAAACCTTTTGAGTTTTCTTTAGTTGAAACAACCGGTTCAACCTCTGTTTCGACTAAACATTTTGGCCATCTGTGTTTTGTTTTGATCTCAAAACAAAATGCAATTTCCATTTCATGCACATCCCTATTGATGAGGTAAGAAAGGTAGCACAGGCTTCCAAATGTGTCACTTATTGTGATGCTTTTGTTAAAATTGCTATTACTTGATAAGTTCAAGAGCCTCTTGCATAGAAAGATACGGTGAATATCTGACCATCTAATCTCACTGTGTTGTGAGGATAAATGTAAGCATGTATAATACTCTGGGCTCCTTGGAGGAAGAGTGGGATAGAAATGTAAAAATAAACAAGCAAGCAAACAAATAAACAAACAAAATATATATTCATCACATGACCTCGAGATAGTGTACAAAACAATAAAAACAATTTAAAACTACTATAAAAATTAAACTTTTGTAAGTGAAAGGAACATTTATAATGGAAAGATTTAGGAAATATAAATGGTTTTTCTTGAATAATATAATATAATATAATATAATATAATATAATATAATATAATATAATATAATATAATAATATATATTTAATATTATATATAAATAAATTATTGTTTTTATGCTACTGTTTTAATTGTTTTGTGCTGATCTGTGCTGATTTTTAAATAGTTTTAAATTTTGTACACTGCCTAGAGATGTACATATAAGGCAGTATAAAAATATGATTGATAGATAGATAGATAGATAGATAGATAGATAGATAGATAGATAGATATTGTTTGTTGTGACTGGCAATCTAGCAAGATGGTATGCCCATGTTAATCATCTCTTTAGGGCAAAGGAATAGTCTGAAGCGTTATCTCAAAAAACAATCTTCACTGCTTCCTGTTAGCAAGTGCCCAATTACCACTCCATCTCATGCTCAATGTTTTTATAGTAAACTAGTATTTTTGGGCTTGATGTAACCTTTTGAGAAATGGTATGACTCCCAGAGTAATTCCTAGAACTGGAAATATCATTATTTTATATTATTATTATTTCTATTTCTATACCGCCCTTCCAAAAATGGCTCAGGGCGGTTTACACCGAGAAATAACAAATAAATAAGATGGCTCCCTGACCCCAAAAGGCTCACATTCTAAAATGAAACATAAAGTAGACACCAGCAACAGTCACTGGAAGTACTGTGCTGGGGGTGGATAGGGCCAGTTACTCTCCCCCTGATAAATAAAGAGAATCACAACGGTAAAAGGTGCCTCTTTGCCCAGTTAGCAGGGGCTAATATGATGCTTATCTTTTTGCTGTAAAAATCTTATTGTTTTGATAGATTTAGATATATTCTCTCGTTTCCAAAAGGATGAACTCTTTCTGTGCTGAGATTGCACAAGGAATAAAAGGTGTGGATGACAGTTGTTTTCTGTACATAATTGTCATCCCCACCATTTATTTCCTTGCAAGCTCATAAAATGCAGCACTCCAGCTGTGCAAACTGCACACGTAACCTGTTCTCACAGCACTGAAATGCAGACATCAGTGTCTATCCTTTTAGAAGCTAGGGAGTAGTGGTGTGCACGTAACCGTGGAGGTGCGGTTCAACACTGGGGGGGGGGGCGTTCTTTAAGGGCGGAGAAGGGTGCACTTACCCCTCCCACCGCTTTCCGCCCACCAGCGCTCTGTTTTTAGGGACAGCCATGGGGCGACAGTGTACCTCCCCGCTGCCCTTTTGCCCATTCCTGGCCGGAAGTGGCTGGAAGTAGCATACGTGCATGTGCCTGCCACACACGTCGTGCGCACATGCGCACATGATGTACATGGCGGGTGCACGCACATGCGCTACTTCCGGCCAGGAACGGGGGAAGGGGCGGCAGGGAGGTACACTGCTGCCCCATGGGCTGTCCCTAAAAACGGAGCGCTGGTGGGGGGGAAATGGCAGGAGGGGTAAATGCACCCTTCTCCACCCTTAAAGAACCCCTGGCGTCGAACCTTTGAGCCGGCGCCACCAAACCAGTTCAGAGGCCTCTAAAATGGCCTCCGGACTGGTTCGTGCACATCCCTACTAGGGAGCACATCTCAATCAAAATGTTGGAAAGATATATAAAAGCATGAAATTTTGTCGGCAACAATCTACTTTATCAGATGCAAAGCAGGATTAAAACAGTTAGTCCACACCATGCTATCAGTTTATCTTATTGTTTGCAGTACAATGGACTAATGTGGCTATCTAAAACAAAAATTATAGGAAATCGTTGAACTGGAACCATCCCAATTTTCTCACTAACAAATGGTCTTGTCACATTAAATGCTGCTGCTGAATTTACCAATTTCCATGTAGATGCAGTAGGTATGTCTATGAAAAATCTATGTAAGGGCTCATTATTTTCCCTGATTACACACACACACAAATTAAATAATGTTAATTAATTATCAGATCAATCAAAAAAGCTTTAATAGCAGGCTAAACTTTGTCTACTGATTACTTGGTAGGTTTGATATAGTGTCACAGAGCCACACAGGAGGCACAAGGTGCCTCCTCCCAGTACCACAGTGAATGAAAAAGAACCTTCAGGATGGGCATCCCCTCCACACTGTATCCAAAGCTAACCAATATTTTAAATTTCTGGCTTTCCTTCTATCAATAAAAAACGCAGGTGGTTACTAAAGCTGAAATCAATGTCAATGCCTACAAGTCTTCAGCAATACTGGGAAGATTTGAATGTGTTCATCTTAAGTCACTATGGCTTTGGTGTATTTCTACAATGTAGAATATATTATACAAGTTGGGGGCCCACAAGGAATCATGGGAAGGATAAACATGGGGGAATTCTCCCTCCACTCCCCCAACATAATTGTATGAGAGTGCTGAGCTCTGAGACGTGATGCAGGGCTGCAGAGAAGCTAGGGTCTGGGACAAATCAGAGTCTTCCTGTACCCTCCCCAAATGTTGTCAGTAGATAACAATAGTAATAGTATGCTGAGGGCCCTCAACCTTCTGGGGCCCTGGAGCAGCTTACTCCTCCCAGCTCCCCTGGCATGATGAGTAACTTCTTCATCTATCCCTGATCATATAATGCTGATTGCTGAGGTTTGAGGCTCAGGTGAGTTGTACACAACATGGTAGGGACTATAATGACCCATCCTTCTCTGTGGTGTAGGAGAGAATTTGGAGAGGAAACAGGTCAAAGAATGTGAACTACAGTATATGCAAATTTCATTCTCCCTCTAGTATATGTTTAACTGTTGAGGCTCTGTCCATTTCTGAGTTTAAAGTGTCAGGGGAGCAGTGATCAAAGGATTTGGATAATTTGGATTATTTTCCCTCTGATTCTAATTGGATTATTATTATAATTTGGATTATTTCCCCTCTGATTCCAGACTTATTTTGCTTCAAAGTATCCAAAGCCCTGAAAACTATGAATAGTGCCCTGAACTTGGGGATGAGAGACTAGGTTTGAGAGATGTACATCTCATGGTGTACTCCCCTGATCTCATTCCTGCCTCACCACCACTTCCAGATTCCATTTTGTTATGAGATCAATAAACTCTAGTCCTTTTTGTTTTTCTTTCTTTTTTCAGCTGTCAAACAACTCCCCTGAACATTCCATGGCTCATAGAAGCCACTGAGAGAATACTCAGTCCTCACTGGGATGTTTTGGGGGTTTCTTTTCCTCGTCTTTTAATTTACAAGCTAATTTCCCCCCCCCTGCAGATTTGGGATATGCAGCGGGGGAGGGGGGATGCAAAAACAACTACTTTTGTCTTTGGGTGGTCCCATTCCATTACCAAACTCTTAGTTATGGGACCACCAAGTTTGCTACTAAAAAGAACAATGTTGAAAGAACAAAAAATGTTGCTGAATATCCTCAGTCTCCAACGGAAGTGCTCTTGTTCAGGGCTCCAGACAACCTAGAACAAGAGCCTTGTAGTGCTGTTGAGGACTTACTCCTCTACTTTCAAGGGAGGGGAAAAGAAAAAGAACACTTCCCCTCCTTTCCTCCTCCTAAAACCCTTCTGTGTAGTGTAGAGCAGGGAGGTCTTTCACATCAGAGCATGCACTTTCAGTATCCTAATCTCCTGCCCTCCTGTGTTAGTCCTACTGAAAAAAGTTAACCTTGAGCGACTTCAGATTTTTTTCAGCAAGTGCCCACAAGCAGATAGCTGTGCGACTTTGTACTTATGTTTATGTGCTTTGGGTCCCTCAGAAGGGAAGATACATGGAAGAAATGCACAAACTCAAAATAAGCATACAGTATCTGTATATTCCCCAGTCCCCTAGCAAGCAAGTTTTCCTTTGGATGTTAAATCTGACAGAAGCACCACTTGTTCAGCCACTTGAAACTGTTCGGAGATATGGACTGGGCTCAAAACTCACATCCTATCAAAGTGAGGTTAGTTTATCCTCTTCTAGTAATGATCGCTCGCTCTGTCCTTCTTAATATCAATATGTTCTATACTCATTCCCCTTCCTGACATATTTATTTTTTGCTCACTGTGTATGTAGCTGAGTTCCTAGTTGAGTTCCCAGGATCCCAGTTGAGTTATGCTTTCTGACAGGATTCAGCATGCTATGAATTGCGATACATTTAGCCCATTCTAGCTTGCTGATAGATTGCAAAAAACCCCCAAGAAACCCACCTTGCTATATGGCAGGTACAGGGTCCAATGAGCACTGAACTCTCTCAGACAACTTAATTCCACTTGGATCTCTATACATGAGGATAGCAAACAATACCAAATGATGGATGAGCAGAATTCTTTGTTGTCAGAGGTTCACTGAAACCAGAAAATGTTCAACCTACATCAAGAAGCATAGGCCCAATAAAAGATAATGCCCATATTCTTGTGAATGCTGATCTTTGTTTCTCTTACATCCTTACCAGATATTTTAAAAAATCATTTCTATGTGATACACTAGGGTTTCACAAACCCTGTATTTTTTTAATCACACCGCAAAATACTATACATACAACAAAAACATAGAAAACACAGCAGCAAGACCAACTCAACTGCTTGCCAGTTGATCTGAGAACGATCAGATTTTTTTGGTTGCTATAGGAGGTCAATGGAAAGATATTAAAGGTAAAGTGTGCCGCCGAGTCAGTGTCGACCATTAGTGAGTCAAAAATCTGCTATTAAAAGATAAGCCAAATGTCAAGTGCTTCTCTCTTGAGGTATTTCCCTTTATCCCCCTTGTTATTCCTTTAGTCCTGAACTGTGCCAAGGCAAGAAGCTGTGATTTTAACAGGCTCATTTGAAATCAATACGGCCAATGCGATTATACCTATATGGGAGGATAACAACTGAATTACTGACTTCTGTTGGCTCAGTTAGGATAATATTTAAAAGGAGAGAGATTAAAGATGAGTACTACATAGTTTGCTACATAGTTTGTCAATTATCTCATCTCACAAATTGGAAGTGATGCCCCAGATCCTTTACAAGCAACTTCCCTGGATCTCCTGCTGATTTATCCAAGCAGTAGTCTGGGTTTTGCATTTCAAAAGGGATCTATGGGATCTGCCTCTGAGTGAGCTCAGATTTTGAAATATATAAAACATTATAAAAATTCAAAGGAAAGAGGTAGGGAGGTGATGGTTGCTTATAGCAAGAAGCAAGAGTACTTGATCCTGCATTGCTGTGTCCCATCCGCCTGTCTACAGTGCAAAGCAAGGAACTCTTGAATACTCACCAAGGATGGCTGAAGTGGAAGAAGGACACAAGGAGCAAGGTGCCTGGATAAGAGCCCATCTGAAACATAATCCCCCCCCAAAATAAAGAAAAGACAGAAGGAGTGCAAATGAAGATCTCAAAATAGTAAAATGGTAATTGGGGAGGGGGGAGAGAGAAACAAACTAGAAGAAGAGCAAAATGGGTTTCTAGCCTCTGCTCCTAGAGTGTGTAGAGAAGTTGAAAGACCCTGAATCCGAACTATGCTGGAGGACAATCAATCCTGAAGTGTGAGCAAAGGGGGCTGGTGAAATGGAGCCACTGAAATTCGTAAGAAGAGATTATCTACTTAATTAAAGATTTTTTTCCCTCTAAGTCCTTCAGCCAATCAGGACTCAAGTGCCAGAGAGAGACTGAACTGATCAAAAGAACACCCCAGGTCCCTCAAAGACAAATGCACTAAGAAAAAGGAAGGGGGGGAAGAGATAAAAAGAGAGAAAGAGACAAAGCAAATCCCTCCAATAGTCATTGGATGCAATCTTCACCATCAACCTCCCTGCAACATCCCCAAAGGCAACTTGGAAAGACTTATTACAAATCTTTGATCTTTTTAGCTTTTGGAGACTTCCTCTGCAACCAGTGTTTGTGAGTGTTTTTGAGTGAACACAAGAAGAATTGCATTTGTTCTAAAGAGCTGAGGGAATGGAGCTGCTTTGGAAAGGGCTACCTAAAGATGCAGAGAAAGTCTGGATCATGGAGGATATTTACAACACATTCCTCAGAAAGCTGGGCAGAAAAGGAGTTCCAAAAGGCAGGTGACTTTCTCCTTTCTTTATGACTTTCCTTCTGGCCTTTGTAGCTCTGCCTTTGGAGCACATAATCTAAAGATGGATGACACCAGCATGGTAAGAGTCAGAGGATTTGTCTGGTTCCTCTTTACTGATATTAATAATGTGTTATGGACGCAGACCCACAATAGTGCTCCTATGTAACAATGGTAATGTAGGAATAAAGTAAAGTACAGTAGTGCCGTGGAGCCAGTGTCAACTCTTGATGACCACTGGGCCATGTGGTTTTCTTTGGTAGAATACAGGAGGGGTTTACCTATACCATTGCCATCTTCCATGCAGTAAGAGATGATGCCTTTCAGCATCTTCCTATATCACTGCTGCCCGATATAGGTGTTTCCCATTGTCTGGGAAACATACTATCAGGGATTCGAACCGGCAACCTCTTGCTGTCTAGGCAAGTTACTTCCCCACTGTGTCATTAGGTGGCTCTAATGTAGGAATAATGCCTAAGAAACAAGATCCTCCATGTTTACCATGAGACTCAGTGAAAATCTACTTTTTTCCTTCTTAAAAATTATTCTGCCAAGGCATGAAAGAAGGAAACTGAGATCAAAAGACATTCAAGATCAGACCACGAAGGTCCTGCAGGGATGATTCTAGGGTTCTCTCAGAAATGTATGGTTACTGTTTGCATCC
The DNA here is from genome assembly GCF_027244095.1 of Hemicordylus capensis. NCBI lineage: Eukaryota > Metazoa > Chordata > Lepidosauria > Squamata > Cordylidae > Hemicordylus > Hemicordylus capensis. Next base: position 195,087,663 of record NC_069659.1, on the reverse strand, counting down.
CAGATTCCTGCCTTTGAAAGGCATTCTGTTGCTGTAGGTGGCAGAATAAGCCTCGCTTTCTTCCTTTTCGATCTCTTATACGTTTTACATAGGCAAACAGCCCTTTGCTCATCCCTACGTGACTGAATGACCCTGCCATAGGGTCAGTTGGGGGGATATGGCTCATCTAGAAAAACTCAACAGAGCTGCACAACTGACCCATGTTTTAACCAGAAATATTGTTAGAAACATCCACATGAAAATACATGAAGTATATGCTTCACCTGCCGAACCAGAAGGGACAAATAAAGTGGGGATGGCAAGAAAACACTGTGCTCCTCTCATTGGGAATAGATTTTCAGGTATCTGATCCACAGGATTTTCAGCCATACTTATTTTCTTTTAGATATTTCTAGTAATTAGGATGTACCTGTGTGCTCACCCCTGTGAGTGAATAAGTCTTTTCATATAGACCAAAAGATACAGAACTACCAGTCTGCACAGATGTAGTTGCCAGGTCACCAGTAGCGAATTTCCCACTCACTCTTTTTCTGTCCTCTCCCCTGATTCTCCTCTCCCAAGTTCTCACTTATCCAGTCCAAGTTCCCATTTCTCTAAATATTTTCAGAACGGTTGTGGCCTTTAGAGTTAAAATTTCGCAACAGGTTGTTCGAGATTCTGTGTTATGATGGCTGAATTATGATTTCAAAATTGTGTACAAAGGTATATCATTCTTCCATAATATGCATGCTGCATCCAGAGATAACAGAGCTATATAGGCCCATGAACTCTACAAATGCAAGCAAATTATATCTAAATGTTTTAACAATATACAGCCCCTCCATCACTGAGCTAGAATTATCACCCCCTGTACTGAAACTGAAAGTCAGTTGGCCTAGTTCCCCTCAGTCTATCTTTGTTTCAATTTTCGTTTAATGGGTTGGCAAGGTTAAGGTGGTCAACTAATAGGCAATGCAATCTCCCCATTTGAAGGAGTGCCCTAGGCTCAGGAATGGGAGGGGCACATGTGTCATTGGTAATGCGGCTGCTGCCCTGGGGTATCTCTATGTGGGACTAGGCCACACTCCTGCCATACCTGTCCACATGTGGCTTAGGGGGATTGCAGGTGCCCCTTCTCTATAGCCACTGCCACAACAGGGGTTCCGACTCCCCAGTTGGTTGTGCCTACACTCAGCCTGTGCCATGGTGTCCAGCCCCAGCTGTGGAATATACACACCATGCATATAGGCTCTAGGAGAACACGGCTGCAGCTTATCCAGGGTGCATTCAAGTCCAGAAATGCAGGTGCTTTGGGTTAATTAATCCCTGATGGCCCCAGGTTCTATAGATGATCACACACTTCCAGTGCTTTGGCTTGAGCTGTAAGCTTTCTGGATTCTATGAGGGTCTGCAGAGAGTCCAGGAGCCTACATACAGTGCTATGCGGCCCAACTTCTAAATTTGTAACCACACTAGCAGCAATGGGTCAGGAGTGTCAGGAAGACTTGACTGCTGGGACATTGGCCTGCCTTCTCTCTCGCTGGTGTTCCAGTGGTCAGGCCATGAGTAGGATGCTCAAGTGTTCTGGTGGTAATTCCACTGCCCCGTCTCCCTATGTCTGTAAGCCCCATCCTGAAGATAGACAAAGTGAATGACAAGAGTGGTGGTAGTTCTCTATACACAAACCATCTCTTATTCTCTTCTGACCACAGCAGGAGGCAAATTTGTGATATTTTTCCAGCAACCTGCCTATACCTTCTCTGCTTATTGAGTTTAATGATGTCATTGGGTTGTTTGGATGTTACCTCATGTTCACTGATGCCTTCTGTATATGACATCCTGTGTGTGTGTGTGTGTGTGTGTGTGTGTGTGTGTGTGCCTGTATATGCCTTCTGTATAAATGAGGGTATTGCCCATATGCAGGCAATATGGTGGTGGGTTACATCATGAGTGGCAGGCAATGGTGAAGTTTCTAGGATGCAGTGAGTGGCTGCTGGTATTGCTGTGTTAGTGAATCTGTAGTTATTACACTGCTTTGTAGTTTGCTGCTTTAATAGTGGGGTCATAGGATTCCCAGCCCAACTAATTATTTGTCCAACTATCAACATGTCTTTTTCCCCTATCATTTGTTTGGAATAAGCTGTGGTCTAGAAGTGGAGCTCAAGGAGATGGTGAAAGAGCTAACATTTTGGACCATCATTTCCACACTCTCATAGTCTGGATATAATTCATAGTCTGGATAACATCCTTGCACTACAGCAAATTCATTGCTCTAACGCAACAATGTTTATCCAATCCAAAGAATGCAAATAATAGAGTCACATTTGATGAGACTGTCACTCTGAATAACCTCTATGTCCATCCAATGAAGCTGTGAATTACCTTATATTTATTAATTGTTTTAAGCTGGAAGCCTTCATACTTTGTCTCCATGGATGGGAGTGTTTCAGCTTCTTCACTTTTCTTTCTAAATAAAGTAGATTTGCTACTCTTTTACCAGAAAATGTTTAATGATGTACTAACCCAGAGAAAAAGATCCCTAAGCTGACAAAACCTGAAAGAAAATGAAGAAATTAAGTTAAAGTATCTTATGTATTACAGCTAGTCTGTCAAACTATGGCAGACTAGATGAGACCCAGCCCTTCAAATTCCCTTTCCTTAAAAGTAAAGTTACATTTTACAAAGTTACAGGTAAAGTTACATTTTCTGAGACAGATCAAATCTCTTGGTAGATGTTTTTCTAAATCATTCAAAAACTCTTCTACTTCTGAAAGATTAAATTTGTGAATATTAATGTGATAAATAATTCCTCTTTATCTTTAAAGACAAGCTAAGTTCCAATATGTTATTATTGCTCTGTAGACTTTCTTCATATAACAATTCTCAAAAATTAATTGCTTTCTTACAAATAAAGTCATCTACCAAAAAGTCTATTTTGTCTTCTCTGTCATTATTTGTAACTCCTATGATTTTAGGATTATTTGCCATTGCTGCAGCTAAGTCAGGAATGGGATTAAAATTTGAATAACCATTGCATAAATTATATTGGTTTGCATTAATAGTTTTGACTCCCAACTTATTTCTCTTATTAGGGGAAGCATGAAGAGTATTCCCTTGTCTTTCCTATTTGAATTATATATTTTATTACTTATCATCATCATCATCATCATCATCATCTCTGCTTTGTTGGAATGGAGATATGCTTTACTCCCAACATTTGTGCCCCTACCATACAGGCATGGTGGAATTGGTTGAGCATGTGCTGCTTTATTGTTTGTTTTTGTAGCAGATTAAAGCCTTTGTCTCAGAGCAAGCTCACATGAGAGAAAGAAGTGCTGGATCATCCTTGCTGAGCTGCATGACTAGGCCTAAAACTCTTCTGCATTTTTGGTAGGTTCAAAAATGGCTGCCACCGCCACACCTCTTTATTACAGAGCTTGAACCTCTCTGGGCTTGGCATGGAATCTCAGGGGAAACTCTCTTTATTTTGCTATTAGACAAGTACAAAAGTCTTCCACGTGCAAGCCTACATGTGATGAGAAAACTGGTAGCTGTTGTCCGCCTGGGGAGATGTGTTTGCAACAGAGAAATCCCCATTTTACACACACACCCTTTCCTAAGTTAACAACTAACACGGAGAGGCTTGTAAAAGAAAGGAACAAAAAGAAAAACAATTTTATTCAGGTACTACAGACTGCTTCCATATGAGGCTTACTCAGCTTTTAGTTACGGATAATAATACTCTGTAGGTTACAAGAATACTTCAAAAGCACCCCGAATGATGTTGGGACAGCACACTAAAAGTCTTAGTTACCCAGTTGCAAAGAACAGGTATGTAGGAAATGCCAAAGCACACTTAAATGTGTACTGAGTCTTTTACTACGCCCTAGGTTTATGGAGTGTAGGCTAGTGTTTCTTATTTCAATTAGGTTGTAGGTGCAAAACACATACTCACACACAAGGAATATAACTTCTAATGCAAAGTCTGACTAAACAAACTTTTCCCTAGACTAAACACTGCATGGGAGATGGCAATGGTAAACCCCTCTTGTATTCTACCAAAAACTAACTACAGGGCTTTGTGGTCACCAGGAGTCGACATCGACCCAACAGCACACTTTAATTTACTTTTAACTTCCCAAAGCCCAAGCCCAGACTTCCTTTTCTTGCTCACCAAACTCCAGAGGAGAATTCAAGCTTCCTGCCCTCCTATCTTTCAAGGATCCACGGAGTCATTTTCCTGTAGTCATGTGCACGGACCGGTTCGGAGGCCATTCTAAAGGCCTCCAGACCGGTCCGGACACAGGGTGGTTTTGGTTCGGGAAGATGGGGTGGGGTGTTCCAATAAGGATGGGGGGCTTTACTTACCCCTCCCAACAACCGCGCCGTATTTTATTGAGCAATCGGGCGGCAGGATATCTCCCTGCCGCCCGCTTCATTCCCCGCTCGGCGGCTCGGCTCCTCCTTTTGTATTAAGAATCGGGCGGCAGGATAGCTCCCTGCCGCCCCCTTCAAAGCCCCGCTCAGCTGGCGGCTGCCCCCAAGAAGCCCCTGCTGCCCCCAAGACCCCTGCCGCCCCCTTCTTGCGAAATCCCTCCCATTGCAAGAGGGCGGCAGGAGAACTCCCTGCCGTCCCCTTCCCCTTTGCCGGCTTGGCTGCAAATGGCTTCTAAGAAGCCATTTGCAGCCAAGCCGGCAAAGGGGACGACAGGGAGTTCTCCTGCCGCCCGTTTTCTAAAAGGAGCAGTTCCTTTTAGAAAACGGGCGGCAGGAGAACTCCCTGCCGTCCCCTTTGCCGGTCTAGCTGCAAATGGCTTCTAAGAAGCCATTTGCAGCCAGACCGGCAAAGGGGAAGGGGACGGCAGGGAGTTCTCCTGCTGCCCTCTTGCAATGGGAGGGATTTCGCAAGAAGGGGGCGGCAGGGGTCTTCTTGGGGGCGGCAGGGGTCTTCTTGGGGGCAGCCGCCAGCTGAGCGGGGATTTGAAGGGGGCGGCAGGGAGATATCCTGCCACCCGAATTCTGAATACGAAAGGAGGAGCCGCCGCCGAGCGGGGTTTTGAAGCGGGCGGCAGGGAGATATCCTGCCGCCTGATTGCTCAAGGAAATACAGCGTGGTTGTTGGGAGGGGTAAGTAAAGCCCCCCCTATCCTTATTGGAACCCCCCACCCCAGTGCCGGACCGCAGCTCCGTGGTTCTGTGCACACCCCTATCTTCCTGCAGCCATTCGTCCTGGCCACATGTCCTTCTTAAACAGAGAACTGCCTTCTTCCTCCCAATAGCTCTCTAGGTCCCACCCACCTGGTGTGCTGTTTGACTGAGCCCTGGAGTTCACCAGTCTGTCAGTCAAGACAGGGTTCACTTCCAGTTAATTCTTTGGGGGAGGGGTGGCTGATCACTACAAATTTATAAAGATGTGCATTCCCTGCTTATACTCCCACTTATGCATAGCAAACCACTTTCACGGTAACAAAATTTTGTGCTATGGTATGTGCTGTTAGAAAGCAGCAGGTTAAGTCTTTAATTAACTGTGTATAGAAGTTAAAGTGATGGTTTGGGGGTTATTCTATAGTATTGGTCACTAATTATTAGGCCAGTGCGTGTTCAGAAAATTTGGATTCAGATTTGACCTGATCAGAATTTGACACTATTGGATTTTGATGCTATGGGATCTAGCAATATCAGATTGGATTTGGAATTTGAATCCAAATTCTGACTTAAATTCAGATTTCCCCCCATAATGGTCAATGGGGAAATAAAAATAATCACAAAAAAATCACCAGTTGGTCCTAAAGCCTTGAAACTTGCCACACATGTGGGGGAGGAGGACCCAAAGGACTCACATTCGAAAAAGAAACACAAGGTAGACACCACCAGCAGTTGATACTGGAGGAACACTCAGTAGGGACAGTTGCTCTCCCCACTGCTACATATAAAAGAGCCACCACTTTAAAAGGCACCTCTTTGCCCAGTTAGCAGAGGTACAATGATTAGTGGGAGCCCTTCAAATTTATAAGTGGACAGTTCACAGCTCAGTAAAAATAAGAACTCATCAAAACAACTTTGGTGGTTATCCACAGAGAGTTTGTAGCGTCCCAGAAAGGAAATGCAAAGGTCGTATTTATGAGCCTGGGCAAATAGTTGTAATCTGGTTGTTTGGAGATCCAGCTGCAGCTCCTCAAAAAACCAGCCCTTCCCTTCTTATATAGCACAAATAAAAGCAATGGAATATCAAGATCTGTCCTTTTGGGGTACACAACTGTCCTAGTCAGGGATGCCCTCTGCTGGACCAGATTGCAATAGTACAATAAAAGAAAATGTGTCGAAAGGCAGTGTGACTTACAGTATAGCGCTTGGCACAACAGCCCTTGACTTGTGCTAATTCTTAGCTTTCGTTCCCTCCATACAGTGGAGACCCTGCCTTAGTTCCAAGATGGACCAGATTTCATTGGCTTAGCTTTCAGCCCAAGTCAAAGGCTGGCAGTTATGCCAAGTGTGGTGGAAGAAGAAGAGGAGCCTCCTCACAAGTATTCTTTTTTTTTTTTAACCTATAGTGGAAGCAACTTACTTCTTATTACTGCTCTGGTTTGAGGTGATGTAAAATGCTGGCATATTTGACAGCTTTTAATCACACCACTGGGTTCTAAATTCATGAGGAGCTCTGAATGTCACGTAGCATTTTTGGTTGTTGTTATTATCATTTCTGGGCCACAAGAGGGCACTCCTGGCTAGGCATGCACCTTCTTCTCCTGTCCTTCCTAACTGGCCAGATAAATTGGGGAATGAGCCATGATAATGTAGTCTCCTTTACATGGTCACTCTATTTCTACTCAAGCTCCTGTGTTCAGTTATTCAAGCCCTAAATGGCTGTTATGTTTTGCCCACATAAAATGAAGGATATTATAGGTACATAAGAACATGGGAGGATGATGCAAGGCTCCCATTTGCTCTTCAAAATGGGAAATCTTTTGGATGAAGCATCTAACAAAAGTATTAGGTGTGAATACACAAAGTCCATTTTTAAACCATTAAAAAAGGTTTGTATACCACTTTTCTTACACTCATAGCAGTTTACATGAAAATAACGGGGGAGGATCGAGCACAAGGGGCAAAACTCTTATTTTGCCAACCAAAAAAATGGCAACCAAAAAAATCTCAGAGTTTTGTGGAGATTTTTCGTGTTTCTCAGATGCCAAGGCCTAGCTCTGTGTCCTAATTCCTGGCCAGACTAACTGATTCTCAGCAGGTAACAGTGCTAGCATAAGGCAAATCCACCTTCACTAGCACTAAAAATGGAAATCTCATTTTATTTTCTCAAGTCCTGCCTTCTTCCAGTCACTGTGATTTGTACACCATTGATTGATACACACCCCAAGATGTGTCGACATCTTCTCCCAATCCTGAATCTTTCCCCCTCTTAATTGCTGGGACTCTAGTTTCTGGGAGATTCATCTCCTTTTTCTTCAGGGTTCAGTTTCACCCTGGGAGCCACACTGACAGATCCTGTATCACCCCAATCCATTCCACTGGATGGGACTGTGCAGCTGGAATGGTGGCAGAAGTTTATTCCCTCTTTACCACCATCACTGCCCAGGGGTGGACTCAATCAATCAATTCAATGCCTTTATTATATTCACAGACCAGCATAGTTTACAAACAAGTCCAACAAATAAACCTATATAACTTACAGATTTATGATATAGTGGTTAAGCACATACTTAAGCATACAGATCAGTTAACAATGATTCTTAATGAACTCCTAGCGGATTTTACTGGCTATCAAACAGAACATAGCCACACTATAAGATCTCAAGTCATTCTGGTCATTTAAAAGATAATCAAGATAAAAAGAATCTGTACAATCTGTATGGCAACTAATAAAAGGGGTTATATGTTTATGCCGTATTTCTTGGCAAAATTGACAATAAAGTTGCTCATGAGCCGTAGTTTCAGTATCTCCCGATTTGCAGAGACAAGTACGTTCTTTGTAGGGGATTTTCTGATATTTCCCTTCCAGGACTGCTGATTGCAAGGCATTGCATCGTGCCTGTGTCAGAGCTCTGTGGTATTTTGGCACGATTATGTGGTTTAGGTATCTGGCAGGGTTGAAACTCAGAACTTAATTGCCCAAATGAACACCAACAGGAATTGAGCCCAGATCAATTTGATGCTCCATATTGTACATTCTTTGTCTAAGTTTGACCCTGGCATTCTCATACACCAGAGTTATTAATGCAAGGGCTGCATAATGATGCAGCCCTTCATCCAGTTCTCTTTTCCACCTGGAATGACAGCTATCCTTTAGCACAAGTGGAGCTAGGCCTGCAGTGGGGAGTGGACTCTTAAGTGAGCTCTGTGTTTTGCCCGTTTCAGTCACAATCTTCTCTACTTATGTTCAAGCAGGGCTTTATCCAATGCATCAAGACTTCAACTGATTATTGTAGCCAGCTCTGGAATTCATACAGGGGAGGTCATAACTAAGGTAGGTTGGAACCAGGACATGGTTACGGTGTTTTTTAAATTAAGCATCCTCACGTTGAACTGAGCCTGGAAGCTCAGTTGCCACAAAAATTGGGACATTTGAGTCACCTTCTTCAAGCACACATCCCCATGAAGAACAAATGACAGCAGCTGATCCTCAAGGTTCCAAAAGCAGGGATCAGCATGGTGAGGAGGTCTCCTTGCTCTAAAAATAACAGAACCTGCACACGTCCAGCCAGCTGCCCCTGCTCGTCCAGGAGTAAGGCAGGATCAAGGAGCATCCTCAAGCTCTAGATCTGCTTAGAAGGGACAAGTACCACTCAGTGGTGCAGTCAAGAATTCAGAAGTGCAAGTGTTCACCATGCCAGCCACCATAGCCACACACACCATAGCCACACCCCACAGCCACACCCCCAATTCAAAAAACACCAAGCAAATGACCACTTTATATTATTTGTATTTTAAAATGCAGTTTCATTGTTTTGTGTGCAAACATGCAAGCTGTGAAAAAAACCTTTAAAAAAGAAACCTGGCCAAAGTATACTGGACTATATTGGCACCAATCATTAATAAATAAATATGGTTTTGAATTGTTTTGAAATTGTTTTTATATTGTTCTAAGCAGTGTGTTTTAAATGGTGTTTGTTTATATGTCTTTTAAAACGTGTTGTGCACTGCTGCCCAGAACCTTTAGATGGGATGGTCTATAAATGTAATAAATAAATAATAGTAATAATAATAAATATTCTGAGGGAAAGAGATGGTGACACAGCACTGTACAATTGGGTGGACACCCATAGTACACGTTTTAGTTGTTTTACTCTAGGGCCTCTGAAATTGGATTAATTTCAACATCCTGGCTAACAGGATGAAGGCACACCTGCCGCAGCGCCAGACTCAGTTGGAAGCAACAGTTGGTGTGCCTGCAGTGCTTTCAAGTAACTTGAAATTAGGGAGTGGTTAAATTTCCAGCAGGTGCCAGGTGAGATCCAAGTATGAACATAAGAAGCTGCCTTGTACTGTGTCAGACCATTAGTCTATCTAGCTCAGTACTATTGTCTACACCAGAGCTGCACAACTGTGCCCCCCGCAGCTGTTTCTGGACTACACAGCTGCCATAATCCCCAGCCACAGTGGCCAATAATTAGGAGCAGTGGGGGCTATAGTCCAACATCAGCAGGTCTACACTGACGGGCAGCAGCACTCCAAGATGACAGGTGGGAGCCTTCCCATCCCTACCTGGAGATGCTCTTATGGCCCCATTCCCTAAGGGGAGGAGCTCAGTGTTAGGTCTCTGAACCTATGTGGAAGATGACTCCTTTCCTTCACAGGTGGCACCTACTGGACAAAACGTGTGAACTATGTGAAGAGAAATAGTCCACTTCCTCCACACTACCATTTTAGAAACGTCCCTCTTAGTCATCACTGGGGAGGTTAAACCCTTGGACTGCTTCACACACATATGGACCTCACTGGATGCCTCTGCTCAGTTACCATGCACTGGGAAAGCAGTGCTTGCATGATGTGTAAACAGACTCCACCAAAAAGGACTGCACTGAGGACTTGATAATTATAGATGCATTTGAAAAGGGGATGGACGAAAGGGACTTTGGCACTAGAATAAAGCTGCACATAGGAGCCAAGGGACCCTGTGTTCAACTCCTCGCCCACGTGAACTGACAAAAGTGACCTTGGGCCACTTGCTGTCTCTCAGCCCAACCGACTTCACAGGATTGTTCTGAGGATACATGGAGGGGAAACAGTCAAAGCTGCTTTCTACTAAGTCAGGCCATTGGTCCATCTAACTCAGGGCTGCCTTCGCTGAGTGGCAGCAGCTCCCCGGGGTTTCAGGAAGGAGACATTCCAGTCTTTCCCAGCCCTAGCTGGAAATGCCAGGCAATGGACCCGCAAGGCAACATCTCCAGGGGGCACTGAGAAAAAAACCCCTCCCGTGCAGAGGGGCTTGCTCAGCCTGCAGCCGGAGCTCGCTGAGGGGAAGTGGTGGAGGATGCTCCTGGGACGCTACCATGCCACCTCCTGCCCCCCTCCTCCTGCCACCGGTGCCCCCACCTGTGTGGCCTGTGCAGAATGCCTGCACATGTGTGGAGGCCATCCATGCATCCTGGGGGCAGGGCAGCTGGCAGGGAATGCCAGCTGGCTGGGGCCGGGGATCTGGCTGGGGCATGGACCAGACCGAGTGAGACGCTCCACAGGAGGCATAGGTGGGGGTGGGGAGGACCTGGCAGCAGGAGAAGTGCCAGGTCAGTGACACGCCCTGTCCTGGCTCCACTACACGAGTGGTACTGCCACTGTTGCGGTCCAGGCCTGGTTTATATACTAAATATGCTCATTAGCTAGCATACAAAATTAGGCCTGGCTCATAGTGTCACCAAGTGACCAAGTTCTTTTATATGGTGACCATGTAGGATCTGGGCGCATGGAAGAAAGGAGATCAAACCAATCCTCAAAGATTCAGTGGGCTTTATTGAGTATAAAAGAATAACAACATCAATTCTAGTTGAGCAGAAAGCAGAACACTCTATCAATATTACCAACAGTATTTAAACAGAACATCCTAGCCAGTACCAATATTCAACCAGTGTTCCTAACTAACATATGTGTGTGTATTAAATCTTCCTAGAGCCTAACATAATTCAGATATAGACAGAAAAGGGGGGGGGGTAAGGAAGGCTGAGGGCTGGCATGGTTTTGGGGAGATCAGGAATTAGTAGAGGGAAAGGGGTGGGGAAGGAGAAGAAGGGGAAGGGATGAGGGGATCAAAGGCTTGTAAAGGCAGCATATTACCAGGATCAGAGAGACTTGAGAGCAGTGGATCTCTTCAGTTGAAAGAGTGAGGCTCTTGGCTGCAGACAGGAGTTTTAGCAGTTGCTTAGATCACGGCTGAGAGTCAGAGCACTATGGCTGGTGAAGTCTTGACTTCTCACTGCTCAGTAGAAGTCACAGACAGCTCCTGTCCATGGACAGAGTTCCTGCTTGTTGCCCCGCGGCTTAGCAGCAAACCCTGGAATTGCTTGTGAGTAGATCTTGCTTTTAGGCACAAGATTGCCCGTAGGCACAAGACTGCTAACTCTCTGTCCAGTAGCCTCATTCTTTATAGTTGTATTTTCCTTTGATCTTTTCCTGGGTCCCAAAAGGTGACAACTTGCTGCTACATTCTGGATAATGTCTTTTAATTATTCAGGATATTGGCCAGTCCAGAGAGATCTGAATATCATCTTCTGCAAACTGTGCGCTTAGGAAGGTGGTGGGGGGGACATTGCCCAAAGCAAATCTGCATCTCTGAGTTGCAAATGGGTCCCTTCCCAAAAGGTGTTAAAAGTCAGGAGTTAGTGAGAGAATTAGTTCTATTTGTGTGAGACAGCAATTACATTATTTCTTGTGCACCTCTATCTAGTGTGTAATTATAACAAGAGAATATTTAAAGTAACATAAAAAGGGGTACATGTGTGAGATGAGTTAATCAATACATTTGACTAAGGCAGAAGCATCCTGTCAGTGAGGTAAGAATTAAAGTCTACAGGTGTTTTCTTTGTATGCATTTACCTATGTTGAATCTCTATAGAGAGCAATTGAGTTTATCGTTGACAAGGATTAACGCTGACTTCTTGCAACAGGAGAGGGGAGATCAGCCTCTGGCCTCTTCCACAGACATTATCTGATAGTGAGTTACATTTTAGCATATTGATTAGCTCAGGCCTAGCTTTTGTGCTTCCTTGAGTAGCCATTTCACAATACAATGCTGGATTGCCTCCTCCTTCACAGAGCAGTTGACCTGGGTGTCAGTTCACCTTGAGTCCAGGCCTTAATTGAACTCTTAATATAAAATGAAATCAGACACAGGCCTGAATTCCACATACTTCTGAGTTGGTACCTTTAAGTCTAAGGTTGGGGTGCTCATAACACCACCAAAAAACAGAACAACGACCACCAAAACCAAAGCAGGCATCACACCTGGAAAGGCAGTTGCACAGTGGCAAAGCATATGCTTCACATACAGGTTCAGTCTCAGAATCTCCAGTTCAAGGATCTTTCTATGTCTGCGACCTGGAGAGCCACTTACAGTTCTAGTAGGCAAGACTAGGCGTGTGCAAGAATTTTGTGTGTTTCATTATATTTATTTCTGTTACAAAACACTGCTTTGTTTAGTTATTCATTAAAAATCACATTTGTTTCATAAGAAAAATGGGGGGAGGTCAGAATCCCTATTCATTTTTGGCATGAGGTGCTTATCTTTTAATGCCTCAAAGTGTTTTTAAAAAGAACTGCAGCTCTCCTTTGGGCAACCACCTCCGGCAGCAGCCATTCCCCCCACCCCCACAATGCCCTGGACTGATGCAACATCAGGGGCAGGGCAGGGGAGGTCCATTCATGAGACAAAGTGAGGCAGTCATCTTAGGTAGCAGATGATTGGGGTGCCAGCCGTGTCACAAAATGGCCACCCAGCAGAGCAGCTGTTTGGGACTCATCTAAGCTTTTCAAGCTCTTTTCACACTCCTTACAAAGTTTGAAAGAAGCACCAGGAGAGAAGGGGAAGCTGCTGGCACCTTTATTTTCTCCCCCACCTCTCCATGGCACTTTCGAGGCTTGCAAGGATTTTGCAAGGGAGCTGGCCTCCACCAGGGTCATGGGACAACGCAGCTTCACCTCAGGTACCACAAGGCCTGATCCAGGGCATTGTGTGGGGGAACTGTTAACCCCTGCCAGAAGGAACTCTTCTGTCGGTTCAAATCTATTCTAAACAGCATTTTAAAAATTAACCAAACTGGTCCAATTTAGTTCAATTTTTCATTCATTTCAAAATCAATACACAGCCCTAGAGCATACTGGCCCAATGGCTTAGGGAGGCTTCATATGCAGTTCACCCAAGAACCATGGAATTACACACACAAACAGACACACAGACACAGACACACACAGAGAGGGGTATCTGTCTTTTCTGGATTTAATTTCAATTGGTTTAACCTAATTCATTCATTGTTTCAGAACTGATATGGCAGCTCCTGGAGGCTTAGTTTAAATGCATCTAGATCTGAGTTTAATCAGCATTTTGATGACATCGAACTCCAAAGTTCTCAATGGTGTTTCAAGGTAACTCAAGCAAGCTGCTGTAATTCCCACCTCCAATGGAGGTGTGCAGTGCACTCAGGTAAAGTAACCACCTTCACAGGGCACCTGAAATGTGTCACAGCTTGTAACTGAGCTTCTGTTAATGTAGGAGACTTTTTATTGAACTTCTGCTAATCTCTTGTACTAAAGTTAACTAAAGTAGTGAGAGAGGCTGGATATACACGCAGTTTTCTTTATTTTACTCAGACTTATGTTTCCTCCCGATTTCCTAGAATAAAGCATTTCTAGAAGCAATTGAACAGTAGCATTATATCTACCCAGAAAGCTTAAATTATGGGAGCGTGAAATAATTAGTTGTGTGAGCTGGTGGTTCGGGAATTGAGTGCCATATCAATTCCAGATTTATCCTTTATTATTTACCAGCAGATATTTCATTCAAGGTTTGGTGAGATGCTGGCATACATTGGAAACAAACTGGGGTCTGGAGCCAGTAGTAAAGCTGAGTAGCCAGTTCCCACTTTCTGATAAAACCTGTTTGCTTATTTAGGAATTTCTAACTCTCTTTTCTGTCTCTTTTTAAAGTACCCCATGGTGCACATTTAAAATTTAAATTTAAAAGCAGTTTATGAGATCACAGGCACTGAAATGGATCAAGCTTGTAACTCAGCTTTTGCTAATATGAGAGCCCCTCATTGTCCTGCTGCTAATTTCTTGTACCAAAGTGTAAATGTGTTCCTGTAGTCATTGGTAATAGCTGAGCCAAAGTGTCAGTCTCACATTCCTGCCAAAATTTAGCAATCTCTTGCCCCTGCCAGTTCAGATTTTTGATTGCAGCATAGCTCAGATGATAAGGGACACACCAAAGCTTTCAACATCTAAGCTTTCAACATTATTTTCCTTCCAAATTCCTAAAATAGGAACATAGGAAGCTGCCATATACTGAATCAGATCATTGGTCTATCTACCTCAGTATTGTCTTCACAGACTGGCAGAGGCTTCTCCAAGGTTGCAGGCAGGAATCTCTCTCAGCCCTATCTTGGAGATGCCATGAGGGAACTTGGAACCTTCTTCTCTTCCCAGAGTGGCTCCATCCATCTCTCACTCTGGCCACATTCAGACATCACATGAAACCAGAGTTACATGTGGCTGGGATTCATGTAACTGTGTCCGAATGCGTGAAACTGCGGTTTGAACCCTAACTCTAGCTGAGGGTTGACTCATCAAACTCCAATTTGAACCCCCGGTTTGAAGTGAGGTTTGTTGCTCAGACCTCCAATTTGCAGCTGCCTCCCTTACATCTGAATTCAGTAATGGAGGTAGCTTTCCCTGTAACCAGAGGTTAGGGAAGGAAGTTCTTCCCTCTCTCCATCCTGATTGGCTGCCACGGCTGTCCGTCAGTCAAAGGAAGAAACCTGGCAGCCACTTTCCCCTCCTCTCTGCAGTCTCGCAGACAGAGTTTATGTCCAAACTCAGACAGATAAGGTGGGGGGAGTGGAACCAGAGGTCCATTGGACCCTTGGTTCTGTGTTATGTCTGAATTTGGCCTGTTTCTACATCTTAGACTGAGTTGGGAACACACTTTATTAAGTTGTCTGTATAGTGTTGTCAGCACACAAGATAGCAGGATACTGCACAATTACTGAACAAACATTTATTAGTAACAACAATTCTTGGACAAGCATGTTGAATAACTGAACTTATCTGAGGAAGGTCCTTGAAGAAATCATCAGCCTGAATTTAGCAGCAGAGTGACTTACTGTCTAGCAACAATCCTGAAGTTACTCCAGTGACAACTACTAGGAGGCTGAGGTCCTGTCTTAAAGCAACATTGACGCTATTCTCACAAACAGGAGGAAGCCTACCCCGATTCCTCCTGGTCGTGTGCCACGCAGCTCCCGGCAGCAAACTCCATAAAACACCCCTCCCCTTAAACGAGGTTAGCGGAACGAGCGCCCCCTAACCCCATTTAGTTGATCATGTGCTGCCGCAGTGCGGCTCCAAGCTGCAGTGACATACGACTAGACCCCTGACCAGCCGCCCCTATTGGCTCCGTGTGAGCTGGTAATAATGTGGGCGGCCGATCTGGCTCCCTGCTCGTGTGCGGGGAGAATGGGCTAAGCCCGCTTTCCCCACTCTCCACTTCAAGGCACTTCATTTTGCTCGTGTGAAGCATCTCTCTGTCTTTAACACTTCCCATGATACACAACAGTCTGAGTTAAGTATAATCTTCTATTCCATATGTGGCTGCCTCAAGTACTAAGGTAGCTGCTGTTTACTGACAGTCCCAGATGCCTGCTAATCATCTTGAATGCGTCTCTTCATACTAGAACAAGTCAGGACTTGCCTTGCTCTCTGTGCTATATTGTGTGGAAGGGGAGATATACTACCTTTGGAAACTGCTCATCTTTTAGAGTAGGTAGCTGCTTTACCCTGCCATTTTGTTAAGGTTACTCTAACATGAGAGCCTTCACCAGAAGAGCATTACAACAGTCTACCTTCCTAAATCACTTTATGCCTTAACTCCCACCCAGTGAGTTTATCATGTAAGAATATTACAGTAGTGCAGGCTCTTTTAAGATGGCTTCAGTCTGCAACTAGCAAAACTGAGGTGACAAAGTACTTTGATTTCAAACCCAGGAAAACTGGCTCCTTGTTATTATCTCCTGTAACTAACTTATAAGAAATTATAGGACAAAAAACTCCTTTGATTTTAAGAGAGTGGTTAAGTCTCTTACAAATTCATGCATGCACCAAAAAGCATGTGTAGTGACCAGGTTTCCTTTCCTCTAAAGTAGGGGTCCTCAACCTGTGGCACTCCAGATGCTGCTAAACAACAACTCCCATCATCCCCAGCTACAATTTATTGTAGGTTGCAGAGATCACCCAATCAGTCCACCAGTGGGGGTGGGCTTAGAGAGCTGCTGCTGGAAATTGTGAAAATAAGAGGGGAAGCTAGGCTGGAGGTGCACAAGGGGACATGTGGCAATGGAGGTTGGCTGCAACAGGATGGCTGCAGCTCTTGGAAGATAGAACTGCAGGGGCTTGATTCTCAACAGGAGTTTGTTGAGTACAAGGAAAGGAAGCCTGGGCTATGGTTTTGGGAAGATTAGGGAAAGTTTGTTTAGTCAGACTTTGCGTTAGAAACTTATATTTCTTTGTGTGTGTGTTCTGCATATTCTGGATACTGTTCTATTATGGTTTACCTGCAACGTAACTGAAATAAGTAACACTAGCCTATGCTCAATACACCTAGGGCGTTGGAAAAGCCTCTGTAAACATTTAAGTGTGCATTAACACAACCTATTTTGTAATCCTATTAATCCTTAACTGTATCTAAAAGCTGAGAAAGCCTAAGATGGAAGCAGTCTGTAGTAATTGAATAAAACTGGGTTTTTTTTCTTTCTTTCTACAAGCCTCTCCAAGTTGGTTTTTCTCGGGAAAAGAGACGGTGAAAGGGGATTTCTCTGGTGCAAACACATCCTCAAACATTCAGCAGCTATCAGTTTTTTCACCACGTGTAGGCTTGCACATGGAAGATGTTTGTACATGTCCAAGAGTCAAATTAAGAGAGGGTTTTTTTTCTGGGTTATCCCACCCCAAGCTAAAAGGGGTGGTGGTGACAGTATTCTAAACTTACTGATAATACAGAATAGTTTTAGGACAAGACTAACCAGGCAGCTCAGCAGGGATGATTCAGCATTTCTTTCCTTCATGTGAGCTTGCTCTGAGACAAAGGCTGTAACCCACTACAGCATGAAAACTGATCTTGCAGACCCTTTCCCCAATATCAGTCTGCTCTTAGTCTTATGTTCTTCCCTATGCCCACTATCAACTTGTTTCTCCCCTGCCACACTAATACTGCATGCAGCTTCTCATGACTATCACATTCTTTGTAACCCAAACAGGGAAAGCGGGGAGTCAAGTGTATAGGTGGGCCACTGCCTCCATAATGTCCTGAGCTTCAGTGTTTCCCTAACCTGCAGAGAAAGAAGTTCAGAGCTAAAGAACCAAAAGAAAATGTGGGTGCATAGAGGCTAAGCTGTAAGTGAGCACAACATGTGAGATTGTACAACATGCTTACTACTTACATGGTGAGCACCTTAACTTACAATTGCCATGCTTTTTGGTACATGAGTGAATATGTAAGTGCGTTAAATATCTTAAACTGAAGAGTTTTTTAAAAAAATTTGAGGATTCCTTGTTTTTAGGAAAGGAAATTTGCTGAGCCCTCTCAAGCAGGGGTGGGGAAATTTCACATAGTTCTGTTAGTGGTTTATTTATTTAAGGATTCCCCTCCCCCTGTCTTTTCACACAATGAATGCTCAGTGTGGCTAAAATCCATAAAAGCTAGTGCTGATCTGAATATATCCTCTAGGTAGAACTTTCAGTTTTGTAATTGAATAGCGGGTGAATTTTTAGGAGCCCTGAGATATTCTGAGAAATTTGAGAAATTGGTGGCTGTGACAGCTGTTGTTCACCAGGGACGTATCTAGGGTAGGGCAGGCAGGGCACGTGCCCCGGGCGCCACTTGAAGGGGGGCGCCATTTTTAAAAATTAAAAAAAAAATTTAAATGGCCACTGAAAACCAAATGGCCACTGTGCATGCTCAAATGGCATCTGTGAGGCCCTAGGCCATGCCAGGCCTCACAGAGGCCATTTGAGCATGCACGACTGCCATTTTGTTTTCAGCAGCCATATATATATATATATATATATATATATATATATATATATATATATAATGGCCACCACACATGCTCATATGGTCCCTTCAAAGCTCTAGAGGCCAGCGAGGGGAGGGGGAACCTTTGCAGACCCACCCCACAGCCTTTAAGAAGCCCCCGAAGGGGCTACCTTTTTAAAATTAATATAACATAAGTCACTGTACACATATTCAGTTTGGCACTATGTACAGAGAATTAGGGCTTGTGAATAATGAGCTGAAGCTTATGAGCTAGGATTGTATTCTTTTGCTCTTACTTTGCTTCTTGAGATAAGTGAGTTAAATGTACTTCCAGTGACTGTTGCTGGTGTGTGTCTTATGTTTCTTTTTAGAATGTGAGCCCTTTGGGGACAGGGAGCCATCTTATTTGTTTGTTATTTCTCTTTGTAAACTGCCCTGAGCCATTTTTGGAAGGATGGTATAGAAATTGAATTATTTATTATTATTATTATTATTATTATTATTATTATTATTAAATTAAATGTGATGTCTTAATAATATGGCTATTTAATGGTGTGTTTGTCTTTGAATCAGTGTGAAATCCTTAGTATTAAGGCCCACTGGGAGTTTCTCGCTCTCTTTCTCTCATTTTAACTGTCTTTCTGGAATACTAGAATATATTCCAAGCAGTGACACAGTTTACTCTGCATATCCTTTAATTATTTTCAGAGTATCTGGGAAAAGTCAAATTCTCCATTTATTTTTAAAACTTATGTAATAGTGATGCTACAATGCATAGTAGAGAATGAGACATTAGTTTTCCAAGTACACCTCCACATAGTATTTGGGTATTTCATGAGCCCCAGAATACTGATATTTGTAGTTTTCCAGCATTTTTTGGTCTGGCTACATCCACTGCTAAATAGTCTTTGAAATATTAAAAGATTAATGAGCTTGACTTGTATTTTTGTGCTGATATTATGGTAAAGTTATCTGAAAGATGGTTGTCAGATGTTTGGACAGGGGGCACAATTTCAGTGCTTGCCCTAGGCGCTATTTTCCGCAGATACGCCTCTGTTGTTCACAAACTGGGAATCAAATGAACATGAAAAAAAAAAAATTATAACAGATACAGAGCAGATCATTTGAGGAAGTGAGGCAAGCCAGAGAAGTACAACTGATGTGACAACATGGACTGTATAGTGAAATAATTACATATGTAGAAAACATTAGCACATTTATCTCCAGCAGGATTTCCTCATTCTGAAGGTTGTGATTCATTCACAATTTAGGTTCCGCACAAGAGTGCCACATACAATGTTTGAGATAGTTTAGACAGGATCTCGGGTCCAGTCATCCCAGCATATGGGCTGGTGATAGGCCAAGCCCATTCTCTGCCCCCAAACCCGAGCTGGGCTAGAAACCTGCTCCCCTTGCCCCTACAGATTGCATTGGCTGCCAGGAGAGGACAGGTCTCCTGTACTTTTAAGAGATGCACAAAAGAGGAGATTTCAGCAGGAAGAAAACCTGCACCTGCAGAAATTACCTATCTGTACTTAAAAGTATAGGAGAGTTGTCCTCTTGTCCATATGGCAGCCCTAATTGCACCACACATGCATCCTCCCCACCTGATGATCCCTTCCCAACCTCATAGAGCACACCACACATCCATTTGCCTCTCCTCTCCATGGAGTGCAGAGCTTCTGGGTTTTGAAAAGTGAAGGAAAGGGGGCAGAAGAAGACATGCTCCCACTTTCTTCCCTTTGCTTTTTGAAATTCAAAAAGTTGTTCTAGTAAGAACTAATCAGCCTACTTTCCTTTCACTGTCTCTACATCTGGACTAAATTTGGTGCAAATCAAGATCCACAAGTTAGATCTCTTGTGCCTCAAATGTTCATGTGTCTGCCATCTTGGATCGGGGTGGATGTTATCATTACAAACTGCACCATTGAGGTGTCCCTGTGTGTCACTCACTACCGCTGTTCCAAATTTGGTTCAAATTGGTTAGACAGTCCTCAAGTTAGTGCACTTGCACCTCAAAAGTTTATGCATCCGCCATCTTGGATCAGGGTGTCGTCATCACAAACCACACCATTGGGGCATCCCTATGTGTCCATTCAGCTGTAGCAAATTTGGTTCAAATTGGTTGGACTGTCCACAAGTTAGTGTACTTGCGCCTCAAAAGTTTATGTGTCCACCATATTGAATTGGGGTGGATGACATCATCACAATTTACTGTTGAAGCATCCCTATGTGTCCCTAGAGCTGTTGCAAACTTGGTTCAAATCGGTTAAGCGGTTCACAAGTTAGCTCACTTGTGCCTCAAAGATTTATGCTTCCGCCATCTTAAATCAGGGTGGATGACATCATCACAGATTATACCACTGAGGTGTCCCTGTGTCTCACTCACTACAACTTTATGTAATTTGTTTCAAATCAGTTAGAGAGTCCACAAGTTAGCCCACTTGTACCTCAAAAATTCATGCGTCCACCATCTTGGATTGGGATAGATGACACCATCGCAAACTATGCCATTGAGGTATCCCTATGAGAGGGATAGGAGAGAAGAGCTGGTCTTATGGTAGCAAGCATGACTTGTCCTCATATCTAAGCAGGGTCTGCCCTGGTTGCATATGAATGGGAGACGATGTGTGAGCACTGCAAGATATTCCTCTCAGGGGATGAAGCCGCTCTGGGAAGAGCAGAAGGTTTCAAGTTCCCTCCCTGGCCTCTCCAAGATAGGGCTGAGAGAGATTCCTGCCTGCAACCCTGGAGAAGCCGCTGCCAGTCTGTGAAGACAATACTGAGCTAGATAGACCAATGGTCTGGGACTCCGTATATGGCAGTTTCCTATGTTCCTATGTGTCCCTATAGCTGCAGCAAATTTGGTTCAAATTGGTTAAGCAGTTCACAAGTTAGCCCACTTGCAGCTCAGAAGTTTACATGTCTGCCATCTTGAATTGGCGTGGATGACATAATCACAAGCTATGCCACTGAGGCGTCTGCCTGTGTCACTCATTGCAACTGTACCCAATTTGGATCAAATAGGTTAGGCAGTCAACAAATTAGCCTGCTTGTGCCTCAGATGTTCATGTGGCTGCCATCTTGGAGTGAACGATATCATCACACACCACGCCATTAGGGCATCCCTATGTGTCCCTACAGCTGTAGCAAATTTAAGCGGTTCACAATTTAGCCCACTTGCACAAAAGTTTACGCGTCTGCCATCTTGGATCTGGGTGGAAGACATCATCACAAAGTACGCCACTGAGGTGTCCCCATGTGTCACTCACCGCAACTGTTCCTAATTTGGTTTAAATTGGTTAGACAGTCCACAAATTAGCCCACTTGCACCTCAGATGTTCATGCAGCCACCATCTTGAATTGGAGTGGATGGCATCATCACACACCACACCATTTGGGCAGCCCTATGTGTCCCTGCCGCTGTAGCAAATTTGGTTCAAATCAATTAAGCAGTTCACAAGCTAGCCCACTTGTGCTTCAAATGTTTATGCATCCATCATTTTGGATTGGGGTGGATGACATAATCACAAATTATGCATAACTGGGCTAAGTTATGAACCGCCTATCCGATTTGAATCAAATTTGCTACAGCTGTAGAGACAGCTCAAGGGTGTAGTTTGTAATGATGTCATCCACCCCAATTCAAGATGGCGGAAGCATGAGCATTTGAGGCTCAAGTGGGCTAACTTGTGCACCACCTATCTGATTTGGAGCAAATTTGGTGCAGTTGTAGTGAGTCACACAAAGGGACACCTCAATGGCATAGTTGGTAATGATGTCATCAACCCCAATTCAAGATGGCAGACATATGAACATTTGAGGCACAAGAGGGCTAACTTGTGGACCACCTAACTGATTTGAACCAAATTTGGAACAGTTGTAGGGACACATAGGGACACCTCAACAGCATAGTTTGTTATTATTTCATCTACCCCAATTCAAGATGGCAGATGTTTGAACATTTAATTCTGAAGTGGGCTAACTTGTGAGGATGCTAATTATAAATTAAGATCATAGTGAAAGGAAAATAGGCAGATTAGCTCTTACCAGAACAATTTGTTTTTCTTTTTTACAGAATGAAAATGTTGACCAAAGGCTTTCCCAGCAATCCCATGGCCCTGAAATACCAGTGGCCTGCTCATGCTGCTGCAATGTCAGCATAACTTATTTGGGATCATTTACACTCCCAGCACAAAAGCCGAGAATGAACAGCAGCATTCTGAAAAAACACAGAATGGCATAACCCCACTAGCCACTCCCCAACATCCACAGAAACATTACCAGTACACACCAATGATAGAGCAGCACATCAGTGACACTTGGAAGCCAATCACAAGGGAACATGACATGGCTATGAGTAAATGCCTCCATGATGTAACTTTACCAGGCCACACACTCCACACACCACTGTCAACAGATGCTGCAGCACCTTCAACAGCAACAAGCACTCTAGTCACTGTCAGCCTCCAGAGATCCCAGCACTCAGAGAGAGGAAGAGAGGGAGAATATAACCGGCTTAGATGCCATTTGCTTTTGCTTTTTTCCTAAGGGACTCTCCAAAGAACAGTTCTGTCCCTCCATAAAGGAGAGTATATTACACTTTTAACAGCCGTTTAAAGGCTCCTCTCCCCACATTGGCACCATCTCACATTCTAATGCAGACACATCTCTCCCCTGAAAGATTTTTAAAGAGATCCTCACATCTCCCAGCATACATTTTAATGCATGCTATATATAATACAGTTGATTATATATAATTGAGTTGATTACATATAATTAAATTGATTATACATGTTTCTTTAATTAACACATTTCTCCTCCACTAGCACTTGAGGGAAATACTGCGATAGAAGAATCATTGTGTCTTGTTTCTAAAGTAACCTTTACAGAAGTTATATCCTGCAATACTAGAAGTACCTGCACCTGGATCAGGTAGGCTGACTTCAAACTTATATGGTCTAATCATTTTTTTTAATTATTATTACTACGACTATAATCGCTGTGGTCTATAAAGAGATAGTGAGTAAGCATACTTGCTTAAGAAAATAAAAGCCAAATTACATATTCTTGGTAGTTCAATTTTTCCAACAGGATTTCCTGCCCAAGAGAAGTTCAAAATTGCAGCCTCCTACAGGTACTTTTTGGGGATAGGGGATTTTCACAGGCTGTTCTAAGAGAAGTTACTCAAAGGACAATCATGTCCCATGTAGCAATTCCTTTCCTTCAGTCACAGAGGCATGTAAAATAGTTATGAGTACTACAGTACTGTGAAGAGCAGGTACTTGGTACATGCTCAGAAAAAGTCTTCTTCTTCACAGGTTCCAGCAGGGGCGGAGCCACCACTGGGCGAACAGGTTCAAAGAACCTGGGCCGCGCTCCTCAGGGGCCACACCGTGGAGCCGTGCAGCTGTGTTTGGAGCCACTTAGCTGAGCACCAGCTTCCCAGCCTGGCTGGGAACGCATCTCCTTGCCTTTTAAAGCAGGAAGAGCTGCTCCTGGCTGTGCTTGGAATCCAGTGCTGGCCAGGAATTTGCACAGAAATGGGGTGCACGCCCTGTTTCAGAGCTAAACCTCTCCCCCTGCGTCTGACGTCAGACACAGGGGGTGTGGGGGGCGTGGTGGCAGGCAAACAAGGGGCCTGGATTCCAGGGCTGATCTCTAGCACTCAACATTTGAGTGTGTGTGTGTGTGTGTGTGTGTGTGTGCATGTGTGTGCACGTGTGTGTGTTTGCAGAGCACTTGCTTTGCATGAATAAGGTTCCATCTCCAATTAAATGGACCAGAGGTACCGGAGAAGCTAGAAAAGACCCTTGTTTCAGACCTTGGAGTGCTATTGTTAGTCAGAGGAGACAATATTGGGCTAGATGGACCATTTGTCTGATACAGGGTAGCTTCATATGTCTGAAAACAAAGCAGGACCCATGGCTCTGTAATGCCCCTGTTCTCAATGCTTGCTGTCACTAAGGCAATGCTTAAGGTCATCAGATGCAAAGAGGACAGATCTTGTACCTCTGAAAATTCTGCAGAAGTGTCCATTTTGTCAGTGCAGTTCATCCATAGATAAGAAAATTTGTTGTTTATCTTCCCAAATCCCATTATGTAAAAGAAGATAAAATATGCATAGTGTGACCATAATAGTCCCATCTCTGTTGCACCCAATTGATGTCACTGGGAGCACAACTGGGTCCAAACCTCCCGCATGAGTGTCACATGCCTTGAAATGCCTTGTCAAAACAAAATCCCAATTTTACGGGCTTTCACTTGACACCCTTATCAGTTTGGGGCATGATACTGCGGGGAAGGTTAACAAGCAATGTATTTCTGACATTGATGTACAGCCTGAAGTTGCTAAAATTCCGAAAGGCTCGTACTTAGGAGATCAGATTTTCAGCAGTAAACTGGCTACTTATTTAAATAACATCACTCTTCCTAAGTTTAGGCGGGCCTTGTCTTTAGCGCGTTTAAATGTGCTACCCTCAGTGGTACTTTTTGGGAGGTTTAGAGGAGTTCTATATACATCTCACCTTTGCCCTTGTGGACTGGGTGTTATTGAATCTCTTGAGCATGTTATCCTACATTGTGCACTTTACAAGGATGATTGCTTAAATCTTATTGCTCCTCTGCTTGAGAGGTTTCCAGGACATTCAGATGAATTTTTATTTAGTCTTTTTATTAGCAAATTTTAATTATAAGTACACAATTGTAGTGGCCAGGTTTTGTCACATTTTATGTGAATTGCAATTGGCTATTGTGTTATGTAATGTTTGTGTTGTGTAATGTTTGTGTTATTGTGTTGTGTAATGTAATGTGTAATGTAATGTTTTTGTGTAATGTAATGTAGTATCCAACCAATCAATTGGTTGGTAACCAATCCAATCAATTGGTTGGATTAGTTGGATTAGCAGATTGGTTGGATTAGCACCCACCATGATGGATTAGCATCCACCTGCTTCGGCAGGTTTAATGGCAAAAGGAGTCTGAGTGCTAATTTGGCAATCCTAGAGACTATTTAATAGAACTGAAGACAGCTTAGTCTCTGATCTGACGAGGCCTTACTCTGAGAGAGGCTTTGGATGTTATGATCATGAGGAGGAGGGTCCAATGAAACCAAGGGGCTATTCTTACGATCACAAAAATCGCGCTAGGAAAATCCTAGCCCGATTTTTGTGATCGTAAGAACCACCGGGCTCGCAGCTGAGCCCGGGGGTTCTGGAGCGGCTAACCCGCTCCTGGAGCCCACCCCTTCGCCCGGGGTTTGCAGAGCGAGCACTCCGCAAACCCTGGCTATCTGCTTGTGAGTAGCCGTGGCGCGGCTGCATGCCGCAGCTACTTGCGAGTAGACCCCCGGCCAGGAGGCTTCAAAGCAGCCTCCCGGCTTGGGGGTCTCCCCGGTATGCCCTGCACGCTCGCGCAGGGCATACTGGGGCTTCCGGGGGCCGCGCGGCCCCCGAGCTCCCCAGCCCCCGCCAGCTCCATCTCAGAGCTGGCCATCGTGTGGGCGGCCGATCTAGCTGCCCAGGGCTGCCTCCCTGCTCGTGAGCGGGGAGAGTGGGCTTAGCCGGTCCCAAGTGTCTTGTGCTTCTTTTTCTTTCACATCTTCTGCAAACCTGCCTTTCTCATATCTTCCAGCAGAGGGCCCCAGTGTAGGGACAATTTGCACAACTCTCTGCTAGGAAAAATGCAAAAATGTCTGTTTTGCATGCGACAGAGAAGTGGAAGAACAGGAACATTAGTCATTTGCTCTTCTCATTTCCTTCACATCATCATCCCATCTGAGATGGTTCTGAACCAACACCTCAGTGTGCCTGCCCACCTGACTTTCTCATAAGGCAAAGCTTTTCTCAGCATAGAAATGCAGTCACAAGGAAACTTCGCTGAATTAAGTTCTGCCTTACAGCTGGCAGAGATTGAGAAATACTCTGTACATCCTCTCCACCCTCCTCAAAATGACAATTTCATGGATGACTAGCTTTATAATAAGGTTGCTCTGAGAACAAAAGTGGAGGTCATGTGGCTTGTCAGGGAAGCCAAATAGAGACAGGTCAAAAGAACATCCTTTGTTTTCATAGTAGACAATTTGTTTGCTTCTTTGTTTAAAATATTTATATCCCGCCCCTCCAGTACCCTACTGCTCACAATGTTAAATAAATAGTGGCTCACAACGTTAATAAAATAGGTACAATGTAAAATAAAAAAACTAATAAAGTTAAACAAGTTAAAAGACCAGGCTAAAACCACATTTAAAATTACATTTTTTTTAAAAAAAAACTTTCAAATTAAAAGTTAATAAAAAACTAAAAACAGAGAACTATAAAAATGAAAGAACCTACAGATATAAGCAGCAGATAAAACATTTAAAAGCCTCTTTTAAAAGATGTGGTGTTAATTATTATTTTTTTTAAAACACTGAGGGAGGGAGCATGGCTAAGATCTTTGGGGAGAGTGTTTCAAAGCTGTGGGGCCACAACTGAAAAGGCCCTGTCTCTAGTCCCTGCCAACCAGATCTCTGTTAGTGGTGAGGCCATGAACAAGGCCTGAGATGCTGAGCAGAGGGCCCTGGCAGGTTCATATGGGCAAATGTGGTCTGAAAGGTATCCCAGCCCCAAGCCTTGTAGAGCTTTAAAGGTTAAGACCAGCACCAGAAGCAGACTGGTAACCAATAAGGCTGCTGCAGGATGGGTGAAGTGACTTGTGCCCTTGAGCATCCTTGCAGCAGCTTTCTGGACCAGCTGAAGCTTCCGAACCATCTTCAGTGGCAGCCCCATGTAGAGCGCATTGCTGTAGTCTAACCTGGACGTTACCAAAGCATGATTGACTGAAGTCAGGTCCAACTTCTCCAAGTGGGGTCACGATGACGTACCAGCTGTAGCTGGTAAAAAGCACCTCAGCACACCGCCGCCACCTGTACTTCCGAAGACAGCGTCAGGTCCAGAAACACCCCACAAACTGCAGACTTTGTCTCTCAGAGAGAGTGTGCTCATCTCATCCAAGACCAGATTTACCTCACTACTCAGATTTACCTCACTACTTTTACCTCACTACCCATCCAGTCCAACCTCCAACTTGATCCAAGAAATCCAGACTAGAGGCAAGCATCGCCCCTCAAACCTTTCATACTCACGGACATGAGGCATGTATTAACATTATACATACATAGAATGAAATACCTTGTAAGTCTGCCATCCTCTTATAAGCAATGAGATTAATAAATGATATTCTGTC
This sequence comes from Hemicordylus capensis, assembly GCF_027244095.1. Lineage (NCBI taxonomy): Eukaryota > Metazoa > Chordata > Lepidosauria > Squamata > Cordylidae > Hemicordylus > Hemicordylus capensis. The sequence goes on along the minus strand of NC_069659.1, from coordinate 195,060,209 downwards.
CTGGGTCTCTCAGAATTCTGGGTCCGAAGAACCTGGTAGTAAAGCAGTGTTTTGGCCTATGACATGAGTTGTACACCCACAACAAATGGGCAGGGGGTGGAATGACTGGACATTCCCAGAATTGCCTAACTACATCAAGAGCTCTGGTGCCAGACTTTAGCACCTATGGTGACATTAAGCAGAGATAGAAGATATGATACAAGGCAAGGAGTAGAACAAGCATGGTGTACATTGTACATTACCAAACCAATCTGGGAGTCATCCCTGCTGGCACGGTCCCACACCACTCAGATAATACCTAGATCAAGGTTAGTCAAGCTTTTTATTGGTTTGTTTCACAAGTACCACTGTTGCAAGTATCTAATTGTCCAGGAACAGATGCTGTGTACAGGAGAGGTGGCTTCCTGCACCTTATGGTTTCTGCAGTAAAGGAGAGGCTTCGCCACTCCTGCTGCTGCTGCTGCTGCCTCGCCTCTGCTCACATGACACTCTTCTTATTACCTACCTGGCCCAGCCTGTGCCTCTTTTGAAGGGCGGCTCTGCTGCACAGCCACCCCTGCAATCAGGGGTATAGCTGTAATTGAGTGGATGGGTTCAAAGACCCCGGGGGCCCCAGGTCCTGAGGGCTGCCCATTTCCACCTCCCTATTTCCTTCATTATCTCCCTCACTCCAAGGGGTCACTGGAGAGAGGGATGAACACGGGCCGCCTCTCCCCTTGCTACACCCCGTCCTCAGTCTCCACTTCCAGCAGGGCTGGGCCAGTACAAGAGCCACATCATTCACACCACCCATAGCATTGTTCCTTTTTAAAGTCAGAATAGAGCAGCTGGAGACCATGCCTTGGGAAGCAGTCTCTGTACCACTGCAATAATGCATGAAGCATGAGCTTCCCTAGTGTCTATATTGGGAGTGAGGAAGCAGAGGAAGCGTAGCTGGCCAGGCTTCTGAGGCCCCACAAGGAGCTGTGGAGTACACAGAAAAAAGAGACACATTAGCAAACACCCTTTGCTAATCAGGGAGGCGGGTCTCACGATCCAAGAGACCTGCCTGGGGAGGGTGAGCGGGGAGAGGGGGCTTAGCCCGCTCTCCCTGCACACGAGCAGGGCGGCAGCTCTGGGCGGCTGGATCAGCCGGCCACATGACTGCTGGCTCTGTGATGGAGCTGGCGGGGGCTGGGAGGATCGGGGGCTGTGTGGCCCCCAGAAGCTCCAGTATGCCCTGCACAAGTGCGCAGGGCATACTGGAGAGACCCCTGAGCCGGGAGGCTGCTTTTAAAACTCCTGGCCGGGGTTCTACTCATGAGTAGCTGCAGCGCGGAGCCACGCCGCAGCTACTCACGATTTTAAAAACCGGGTTTGCAGAGCGCTCGCTCTGCAAACCCGGTTTAAGGGGAGGGCTAGTCTGGCAGGTTAACCACCAGGAAGGGTTAACCTCCCCTAGCCCCATTTCACCTGATCGTGGGAATAGCCCCATTGCCTGCCCTGGTTGCATTTGAATGGGAGACTGCATGTGAGCACTGTAAGAGATTCCCCTTAGGGGATGGGAATGCTCTGGGAAGAGCACCAGCATGCTTGCATGCAGAAGGTCCAAAGTTCCCTCCCTGGCAACTCCAAGATAAGGCTGGGAGCGACTCCTGCTTGCCACCTTGGAGAAGCCGCTGCCAGTCTGTGTAGACAAGACTGAGCTAGATGGACCTATGATCTGACTCAGTATATGGCAGCTTCCCAAGTTCCTATAAGCTGTGGAAGTGGGGCCAAAGGGGTGAAACTGCAAGCTTTTATGGTCATCACTTCTGCCAAGCAGACTGCTGTGTGTTTGCCAGGTGGGGATTGTAGGCCAGTGAAGTCAGCTGAGGAAGGAGCAGGATGCTGCAAGGCAGACAGTGTTGCCAGGACAGGGCAATGCTCTGCCATTGTCCTTCAGCTGTTCCATGCCCCTCTGGAAACTTGATGGAGTCCAAAGTGGCCAATGGTGAGGTCTGTGTCAGGTGTGGATCCTACAAAAGAAGGTTTAGTATTTGACATCCCCCCCACCCCCGCCTCTTGCATGCTGCATACATTAGTTCAGCAGTCCTTGCAACAGCTCTGTAAGGCAGGGCACAAGTTGGTGAAATCGGGCTGAGACTGTGATTGCCCAGGAACCTCCAGCAAGTCTAAAGCTGGGCTAGCATCTGATCTCTCACTTCCCAGGCTAAATGTTCCTCTTGTGGGTTGTTTTTGTTTTGTTTTGTTGCTGTTCTCCATGCAAGCAGGGGTGATATGAAAGCATCCCATCCTCAGCACCTAACTCTCTTTACCCCCTTCTGTGGCAAGCCTGTAACAGCTTGTTTCCCATAAAGCTGAATGCAGCCTGTCAGCGGCATGTAGCAGCCAGTATGTCTAGTTCTGGTGCTTGTCTGGGATGGCCCAAACTGTACACAGTGCGTGGCTGGCAGACTGTGTCCAACTTAGTGGGTCACAGGTTTCACAGGTGGCTCTTTTGCAAATTGCGTAGGATTCTCTGCAGCCCACTTGGCCTCAAAGGGCTGAGCTACAGAAGGGAAAGGAAATGTAACTCTCTCTTCAACACTGGGATTGTTTTGTGTCACCGTGTTATATTCTTCCTTGGATAGAACGAGTGAGATATAGCGAGACAGAAAGAGAATTACATTACACTTCTGCACCTTGTCGTCATTTTGCTCTTGTCATTACCTTTTCTTTTTAGAGCTCTGGAAGAGGCTAAACCACCGCCGAGAACAGGCAGCTGTGAGTAATTCACAAGCAGCAACGAAAGAAAGACCTCGATGCCCATTGGTGAAGCCAGAGTCAGACAAGGAAGCGGGGTTGCTGATTGGTCCTGTTGCAGTCAGGAGCTGTAGGCTGTTGCAAATACCCACAGTATTCTGTGACCGACAGTAACCTCCTGGAGGAGAGATGAGGGTCAGCCCTGCCCACTGTATTAATGTGTGCTCTGTCTGTTGCAGAGACTGCTGCTGGTGCAATAGGAGGTGGTGTGTGTAGTGCTTGCATTTTGCCCGTGTTGCATTCCAGAAATAAACAGGGTCACCAGATGCCTCTGGCTTGAATGGCCTGATCCTTATTTGCTGACGTCATTTCCCCATATAGTACCACATGTGTGTCTTGGTTCTAATGCCACAGTCTGCTTCCCCCGCCCCCGCCTGGAGATTTTCATCGGGCAAACTGACTGTGGAAGAGTGGAGGGTGGCATTTGTGGTGTCTGTGAAGTCGCATAGAACCAGGACAGCCTGAGAAAGCATCTCTGTCTTTTCTGAAATGAGTGCTGTTCCCCTCACAGTCATGAACTCAGGGCTCAGACCTGTAGCAGGTCTTGTGGCTAGGTGGTCTAGCACCTGGTTCCTGAGTCCCCTCTCTCAGGGCACAATCTCCTATGTCGAATAGGCACACCTAACTCCATGAGAGATGATATGAGCCATGGTGGGCTGAGCACTGGACTTGGATTGAAATCATGCTTCTCAAGCAGTTTACTGGTGGCTTCAGGGAGTCTACTGGTTCTCAATCTTGGTTCCCCATCTATAAAATCAGAATAATTTGAAGCACCAATGAGAGAATCTTTCCCTGGGGAAACAGCAGCTGCACGGAGGGGGTGGGGGAATGATCCAGATTGGATCTTTCCGAGAGTTTGGTTTGGGGCGGTATAGAAATGTATTTTAAAAATTAAATAAATTGAGACTCTGGCAGGGGGGAAAGATAAAGCCCCCTTCCCCCTGCCCTGGTCCTGGTCCTGTTCCTGACACACACACACACACACACACACACACACACACACACACACACACACAGAGCTGCCAATTACAATTAAAACAAGCAAGCATGGAAGCACTCATTGTGCACTTCTCATATCATGTAGTTTAACCCTAACTATGATGCACATCATTGAGTTGTTCTGAGCATGGGTGAAGGAAGAAAATAAAAGCCCCAAAATAAAAGATCTGGATCTAAAAATAATCCTGTTATCTGGGACTTGACTGCCATTTAATTCCAGGTACTTTGTTCTCTGATTCTGGGGTGATCATGTTAGGCAACTGTTTCATGGGGGTGGGAAGCAGTGGAAGCATTGTTTGAGGGAGAATTGTTCAGGACTTTACAGCACATTGTGTAGTAAATGTTGAGATGGAAATGTATTTTCCTCCAGGTCAAATTGTCTAATGGTCATAGTGTGTAAGTATGGCCATAAAACCATAAGAACAGCCCTGCTGGATCAGGCCCAAGGCCTATCTAGTCCAGCATCCTGTTTCACACAGTGGCCCACCAGATGCCTCTGGGAAGCCCCACAGGCAAGAGCTGAGGGCATGTCCTTGCTCTTGCTGTTGCCTTCCTGCAACTGGTATTTAGAGGCATCTTGCTTCTGAGGCTGGAGGTGGCCTATAGACTAATAGCCATTCATGTCTTCCAGAATTTATCAAAACCCATCTTAAAGCCATCCAGACTCTAACCAATTCCAGAGGTTAATTATGCATTGTGTGAAAAAATACTTCCTTTTGTTGGCAATTAGTTTCAGGGAATGACCCCGGGTTCAAGGGGGAGTTTCAAAAGAGATCCTTTTGGAGCTCCTCACAATCTCTTTTGGATTTCACTATCCTAGATAGTTTGATGTAATCTGCAAATTAGTCCACCTCACTGCTTACCCCAACTTCTAGATAATTTATGAAAAAATTAAACAGCACTAGTCTTAGTACAGATCCCTGGGGGAACCCACCTGTTACTTCCCTCCATTTAGAGAACTGTCTGTTTATACCTACCCTCTGTTTCCTGTCCTTCAACCTGTTACCAATCCGCACATGAACCTGTCCCCTTATCCCATGGCTGCTAAGATTTCCCAAGAGGCTTTGATGAGGACCTTTGTCAAAAGCTTTGTGAAAGTCCAAGTATACTATATCAACAATGGGATCACCTTTATCCACACATGTGTTGACACTCTCAAAGAACTCCAAAAAGGTTGGTGAGGCAAGATTAACCTTTGCAGAAGCCATGCTGGTTCTCCTTCAGAAGGAGGACCTGTTCTTCTATATGCTTAACAATTTGATTTTTGAGAATGTTTTCCATCAATTTGCTGGGCACAGACTTTAAGCTAACCAGTCTGTAATTTCCCAGATCCCCCCCTAGATCACTATTTGAAAATCAGTGTTACATTGTCTACTTTCTAGCCCTCTGGTACAGAGCCTGATTGTAGGGATAAGTTACATACTTTTGCAAAGAGGTCAGCAATTCCACATTTGAGTTCTTTAAGGACTCTCGGGTAGATGCCATGTGGCTTGGCAATTTGTTAATTTTTAATTTTTCCGGGCAGTTTAGAACATCATCTCTCTTCACCTCTATCTGACTCAGTTCTTTAGCTTCTGTCTCTGAGAAGCTCAGTTCAGACACAAGTATATGCTCAGTATCCTCTGCCATGAAGACAGATGTAAAGAACTCGTTTGGCTTCTCTGCAGGGTCTATATCCTCCTTAATAATCCCTTTCACTCCCTCATCATCTAATGGACCAACTGTCTCCCTGGCAAGTTTCCTGCTTCTGATGTATTTAAATAAATTTTTGTTATTCCCCTTTGGCCAGAGTTTTTGTTCCTTTATGTTCTCTTCATTTGGACAGGCCTTCCAATTTCTGAAGGAATTCTTCTTCCCCTTTATGTTTTCCTTGATGTTACCTGTTAGCCATGCTGGCATTCTTCTGAACTTGGTGGTACCTTTCCTCATTTTTGGTATACATTCTAACTGGGCTTCTACTATAGTAGTTTTAAATACAGGTATACCACTTATCCATGGGGGTTCCATTCCCACATATTTCTGCAGGTAATGAAACCACAGATAACAAGGCAATGGGGCAATGGGAATCAGGGGATTAGGTTCCTGAATGGAAAGAAAGAAAGAAAAGACAGAAAAATGCCAAAAATTACCCCCCCAAAAGGAGGGCAAAATTAATTGAAATTAAATTGCCATACCATGTTCTGTGGGTCTCCATCTGTCCAGCAAAGCCCCCCGAAACCATCAATTTGGTCAACTTTCCACAAAAATGTGTGGGATAGAATCCCCCCCACACACAGAAGAGCTGCAAAATGGCTCCTTTAAACAAAATGGTGGCCGGAAATGACCTCAGAGGTCGCTTCCAGCCACCTAGGAACCACAGATATGTGGGAATTAACTCTTTCTGTACCCGCGTATGCCAAGTTTGGGTGCCTATTTTTGGACTGCGGATATGTGGAAACACGGATTGTGGTATTGTGTATATTGAGGTCCTCTTGTAAACTCCATGCATTCTGGAGCAAAGTGACTCCCTTGATTTTCCCTTTTAGTTTTCTTTTCATCAAACCCCTCATTTTAGAGAAGTTTCCTCTTCTGAAGTATCTGTGTCAGTCTCCATTCATGATTCTCTCCTTGCATATATGGTGAATTTGATCACACTATGGTCACTGTTCCCTAAAGGTTGCATGACACTGACCTCTCACACCAGGTCTTGTACCACACTCAGGATTAAGTTCAAGGTTGCCTTCTCTCTGGTTGTTTCCATGACCAACTGTTCTAGGGCACAGCCATTCAACATATCTAGAAATTGTGTATCTCACATTCATTACTGGAATATAGACTGGAATACCCAGTCTATGTGTAGGTAATTTAAGTCACCCATTATTACAACTCTGTCTCTCTTTGATGCCTCTCTTATTTCCTTCTGCAACTCCTAGTCTCTGGCAGCGTTTTGATCAGAAAGGCGACAGCACCATGTTCCTAATAGCACATTTCCTTTCAGGCCTTGAATTGTCACCCCCAGAGTTTCTGTGGAGGACTCCGGTCTTTCTAGGTTTTCTAGCTTGTCAGGTTCTATCCCTTCTTTAACTTACAGTGCTACTCCACTCTCAAGTTGCCCTTCCTTGTCCTTTCTGTAGAATTTAGATCTAGGAATAGCAGTGCCCCACTGGTTCTCACTGTTCTACCATGTTTTCATTAAAGTAAAGTTGTGTCATCAAGTCGATGTCGACTCCTGGTGACCACAGAGCCTTGTGTTTGTCTTTGGTAGAATACGGGAGGGGTTTACCATTGCTGTCTCCCATGCAGTATGAGGTGATGCTTTTCAGCATCTTCCTATATTGCTGCTGCCCGATATAGGTGTTTCCCATAGTCTGGGAAACATATAAAATAAATTAATTTCTTTAAATTTGAAATATTTATACCCCTCCCCTCTAGTGCATACAAGATCAACAAACCAGATACAATGTAAAGGAAAAGATTAATAAAGTTAAAAGACAAAACTAAAACAACATTAAAAATTACAAATTTTTAAAGTTTTGAATTAAAAGCTGTTAACAGAAAACTAAAAACTGAAAACAAAAAAAACCTTAATTTAAAACAAAACAAAACACCTACCAGATATAAGCAGCAGATAAAACACTAAAACACCCCTTCAAAAAGAAGTTTTAATTGTTTTTTAGGAAACACTGAAGGAGTGAGCATGGTGAGCATCTTCATCAACATTCAGCATCTTCATTCAACATCTTCAGGAAGGGTATTCCAAAGCCGAGGGGCCACAACCAAAAAGGCCCAGTTCACCAACCAAATCGCTGTTAGTGGTGGGGCCTTGAGCAGGGCCTGAAATGCTGAGTGGAGGGCCCTGGCAGGTTTATATGGACGAATGCGGTCCAACAGATACCTTGGCCCCAAGCCGTGTAGAGCTTTAAAAGTCAAGGCCAGCATCTTGAATCTTCCTGAGAATCCAGCCCAGAATCAGACTGGTAACCAATGAAGCTGCCTCAGGGTGGGTGTGGTACTCATGAAGTGACTTGCATGACTTGCTGAAGCTTCTGGGCCATCTTCAAGGGTAGCCCCATGTAGAGCTCATTGCAGTAGTCCAATCTGGACGTTACCAAAGCATGAGTGTCTGAGGTCAGGACCGACTTCTTAAAGTAGGGTCACAGCTGGCATACCAGCCATAGCTGGTAAAAAGCACTTTTGTACACGGCCGCACCTGTGCTTCCAAAAACAGCATCAGGTCCAGAAACACCCCCAAGCTGTGGACTTTGTCTTTTAGAGGGAGTGTAACTCCATTCAAGACCAGATTTGCCACACTACTTGGATGATCAGTTGTACCAACCCAGAGCATTCCATCTTATCTGGATTACGTTTCAACTAGTTTACCCACACCCAGTCCAGAACAGCCTTCAGACCCTGGTTCAGAGCATCCACTGCCTCCCTGGTATCTGCTGACTTAAAAGATAGGTAGATCTGGATGTCATCAACATATTGATGGCAGCGCAGCCCACACCCACTGTTAGCCTCTCCCAGAGGTCATGTTGATGTTAAACAGCATAGGAGACAGAATAGATCCCTGTAGCACCCCATAGGCCAAGGGGTGGAGCAGGTGTCCTCCAGCATCACTTTCTGAGTACGACCTTCCAGGTAGGAGTGGAGCCACTGTATAACCATGTCCCCATAGTCCTATATATTTATGTTTTAACTAGTAACCAACAGCCACCTAATGGCGCAGCGGGAAATGACTTGACTAGCAAGCCAGAGGTTGCTAATTCAAATCCCCACTGGTATGTTTCCCAGACTATGGGAAACACCTATATCAGGCAGCAGCAATCTAGGAAGATGATGAAAGGCATCATCTCATGCTCTGCAGGAGGAGGCAATGGTAAACCCCTCCTACCAAAGACAACCACAGGGCTCTGTGATTGCCAGGGGTTGACACTGACCTGACGGCACACTTTACCTTTAATTAGTAACCAAGCACTCTGGCTCACCCATCTTGGCTCAAAGGTGCATTGACATATAAGCACCTATATGCTGAATCACTTACCTGGCATGTGCTATATTTCTTATGGCCATTTGATTTTTTTGACCAGCCAGCACATTCTAATGTCTGCTCTTTACCTGGTTCTACTCTGTCTCTTCTATTTTTCTGAAGAATTTACACCCCCACACCTTAAGGGAAAGCATTTGCCAAGCCAGATACTGTCAGCTTCTGTCCCCAGGTGTCATTTTAAATGCTTTCTTTCTGGCGGCGTGTGTGTGTTTGCCTTCTCTATCACAGATAGCTTAGCTTTCATGCAAAATACACCTGGAGCTACTTGTTGGTCTGCTATTAACAGGAACCCATCTGCACATGAGTGTTGTGTCACACAGTGCTCTGCATGATTGTCTAGACCAGGGATTCTCAACGTTGGGTCTCCAACTGTTATTGGACTTCAACTCCCATAATCCCCAACTAAAGGCCACTAGGGCTGGGGATTATGGGAGTTGAAGTCCAGTAACATCTAGAGACTCAACATTGAGAATCCCTGGTCTAGACTGTCCTAAGTAGGGACAGGGGAGATGTGAGGTAACCAAATAAAAAGCAAGGTATCAGAATGCCTGAACCTTTAATCATGGTGCAGAAGAGATCATTGTGCAGATTTCTGCAGGGTGCAGAGTTCCTTCCTCAGCCCTCTGTGATAAGCTGCCACTGCTGAAATTCCCTCAAGTACTATTTAACGTAGAGATGCCTTGCTGCCCTCCTTTGCATTTATCCACCCTAGTGGTGGAGGGACAATTCTGCCCTTAGTTGCATTTGATGACAGGTTTACCAACAACCAGTGTTCCCTCTAACAGGGATTCCTAGATCTTGTTGACTACAACTCCCATAATCCCCAATCAAAGACTACTGCAGTGGGGATGCAGTGGGGATGCTGGGAGTTGTAGTCAACATCTGGGAATCCCAGTTAGAGGGAACACTCCCAACAACCCTGTTCAAAATAGTCTACCATTAATCAGTCCTGTTATGGTCGTCTTTAAAGAATGCCAGAAAGTGAAACAGAACAGGGGAATGCACTATATTCTCAGGCAATTTCACTAGAGCAGAGTTCAGTAGTGGAGCCAGAGTGCTCCTGGATGCACTGCAAATGCAGTGCTGGCCATTTAACTCCTGAACGGGGTCCCGCGGCCCCACTTGGGAGCTAAACCAGCCCCCCCACATCTGACATCATATGCGGGGGATGTGTCGGGGCCATGGCCCGGGTTCTTTCGGTCGCCCAATAGTGGCTACACCCCTGACAGAGTTTTGGATGGGTAGATGTAATTCCAAGTCTCAATGGTTTGGAAAGCAACTGTGGATATCTCGAATCTGACACAAAGTGTGAGGGTGAGGAGGAAGGAGGGTATCCCTTTCCCCTAGCTCCTCTTTGGTTGGCGGAGTCATCGGAGTGGGCTGTGCTCCAAAACGGCAGGATTACATCTCCTCCAGGTTCTCTTTCACTCTGCAGTTTTAGATGACTGAACTCAAGTGAAACAGTGACTCATGCTTGGATGGCTGCAGAATGCTAAGATGGTGTTGTGACATAATCAGCTGCATGTACTGAGGCTGGCACCACATGCCTGGCATGGAGCCTAGATTAACCCTGAACTAAAATCAACTTCAGCCTCTGGACTATGTCTCACTTTTTTGTACTGGACTGGGTCTGAAATGTGAATGATAGCAAATTAAAGGCATTCAAAGCAATTCATTCACCCCACTTAAAAAGACTCTCTCCCTTTTCTTTTTCCCAGCCTATGTCTGCTGTTAATGGCATGTCAGCATTACCTTCCCCCTGAAGCCCCAGCAATTCAACCAAGAACATGCTGATTAGAGAGAGAATTCATCACTTTTTGTATCTCTCTTGCCCTGATTGGTTAGGCAACCCAATGAACATTGCAATGGAGGCTTAACCCTGGGAAATGTGTTTTGAAACTAGATGTCCTATACTAGGAAAGATGGTTGATTGGTCTGGGTAGGATTGTCATATGGCCTAGTTTGGCTGCCTTTTTGGATCATTAGATGGCTTGAATTCCCAGCCTGTTGCGTTTTATTTTATTTTATTTTATTTAAAAAAATAAGGCTAGTTTAAAGATTCCCCTCTTCACAAAATTTTTGATAAAAGCAGTTAAATAACAGGGAATATAAAAGCAATGTTTCAATTAGCAGAATCTAGTTACATATACAGGACAACATTACAACAGCATATTATAATATATATGAATGTTTACATGTAAAAATGTTTAAACTAGTTTCCCTAACCTTTATTATGGTTTTGGAAATAACATCACAAGGAATACAGTGTGAAGAGAGAAACAAGAAGTCTTTATAGTTTTCAACCTAATTACTTCAATACATTTTTATAGATTTTTATCTGGAAGCAAATCAAAGGAAATTAAGAATCTCATTGAATTTGAAAAATAACACTGCATCAAAAACAGAGCAGTAAGGAGACCCAGAAATCCAGTATAGGGTTAACCTAAGAGTCTTGAGAAGTTTTGAGAGTGTTCTTGGCCCAGAGATAAGGTATTCTGCCGGAGACATAATAAGCCGGAACTTACTCCATATAAAAGCTTGCGCATGGGAAAACGTGAAAAGTCTTAAGTCTCCCGTTTCATTCCAATTTATTCTTTCCACTGTCTGATGCTGAATTTCAAAGACTTGCATTTTTGAATTATGATTCCAAAAATCCAAAAGAAAAATAAAATAAAATAATACCCCCTCCCAAGCAAGAAAGCTTCTCATGAAGGTTCAGAAATGTAAGACAGAAAACTGAATTAGTTACCAGCCATAAAATATCTTGTCAATGCTGAAGTTCCAGTGCAGTAAATAAGTCAGAGCTCAAAGTAAAAATTACAATCTTCTAGCTGAAAACTAAGCTGATAAAGGTGTAGGCAGTAGGCTCTGTGAAAGAAAGGGAGAATAAACATCCAAGCAGTGGAATTTCATTAGTCAACATCCTCTTCTGGCAGCCCTCTTCTTAACACCGTAAATCACTCCATAATTTCTTCTAGGAAGGTCAGTAGGTGGTTCAGAAATGCAAAATAAAAATACCAAAGATCTTGCATACTCCCAGCTGTAGCCTCTCAGAGATTAATTAGGAAAGAAAAAGTGGATAGGTAGTTGCGAGGTTGTCTCTTCATTGGCTTTGATATTATTTGCCTCTTCCATTCAGCCTGTTGCTTATGCAGAAAGGTTTATTCCGGGGGTTCATCCAGGGAAATCTCCCCAAACTCCCCCCACTGGGGAAAAAAAATGAGCCCTGCATGCAATCTGATCTCCATCATAATGATGAGAGATAATTGGACCAAATGGGAGCCAAAACATTTGGCCTGCTAGCCAGCTGCTTCTCTTCGAGATGCCATCTTTGCGAAGAATCCAAAGGATATAGTTTCAAGGAATGCTCTAAACAGTGCAGATCTGACATTTTCAGACCCTGACCTGACTATAATAGATGAGTGGCATGAATCCTCCCTAGATGAGAATAATACAATAGACTCTATAATAGGATTGGGAGGGAAAGGAGAAGAGGAATCCTTTAAGGGGGAGTTAACACAAAGTTACAAAGATCAAGAGCCTGAAATTACATTGGAGAAAACTGATCCGCCATTGGGCTCTCCCCTTTGTATTGACTTCAATGCTTGTATTGGCTCTGATGAAAATTCTTTATATATAGACGCTAGTGATATTTTTCTGCTCACTAGGACCTCACAGGATAAGGTGTTCAATGCACACAAGGCCAAAAATTGTTAGAGTCCATGTCTGGCTTCCAGTTAGTCTGCCTGCATGGTAGCGATTTTGACATCTCTGGTGGATGTTTTATGTTTCTCAGTAGCCGATCTGGAAGTGTCATAGACTATATTTTCCCCCTAGGAATTTATTACCTCAACTAGTATACTATAATATCCTAGACAGACCAGATAATGACCACCTACTCTTAATTCTGTCCCTCTCCCTATCCTGGTTGTGGATGTCTCCAATGGATATCTCAGAGGGTATCATTGTTAGTGGTCAGCAACTGAGGTGGACAACAACTGTATCTCCAAGAGCAATTATATAGCCCTCATTTGATGGATCTGCATTCACAAGCAGTTGAGGGACATGCCCACTCTAGGGATTTATTTTCATCTGGTGGGTACTCTTAGACCTTTCTTAGTGAAGTATGCTTCAAGACCACATTCAGCCCTCCTAAGACTGGATGGTATGATAAAAATCTGAAACAGGATTAAGTGCATTGGCTTCCCAACAAACTGCATATAAGAACCTTCTAAGAAAATAAAATAAAAACATCTTCATAAGCAAACAATGGAAAGAGTTGGGACTTGCAGTCATAGAAAAGTGAGAAGCTAAATTCTGGGAAATAATTTGCACAGGACTAAAGGGAAAGAATTTTGTTCTGTAAGCTGAAATCCCTGCCAGTACCCAGCAAGGTTATTTTGCTAACATTTTTTGAAATACCCCTAGCATTACAAACAATTGTGATATTTCATGCAATCAGGCTCTTGTACTATGTCCACCATGGTCTCCTGAGACAGCACAGGAAGTACATAGATTAATTTCTTGTTTAACACTGTGAGAAGATATGTTGCCTCCTGAAGTTTTTAAGATCAGTTCTGATTGTTCAGCATCTGTTGGCTATATTATTTACTTACTGTACATTAATAAGTAAGTAAGAGTAAGTAAGAGTGGTATAAGCCCAGAGGGTTGGAAACGGAGCCTATTTTTTCCTATATATAGTAAGAGAGATAGATCAAATCCTTCTATCGCTCCTTCAGTTTATTGGATGTTTGCTCAAAAATCTATAGTGCTTTTTGCTCCAGAAGTTAGTAGAGTGGGAAGAAGAAAATTCCATTCTTCGTCAAGAACAGGCTGGGTTTAGAAAACGACATAGCACAACAGACCAGATTTTTTTGTTACATCGTCTGATACAGAAGTATATAAATAGGCCTCCCACAAAATTGTATGCAACTTTTATAGATTTATCCTCAGCCTTTGATTTTATAAATAGGCAACGTCTTTGGAATAAACTTGTCCAAACTAACATAGATAAGAGATTACTCCTGTTGATATGGGAATTACATACTGACATCAATTATATACTGACCCCGGCTAACTTGGCAAAGACAGAGGCAACTTTTATGTGGTGATTCTCTTTATTTAGCAGGAGAAGAGTAACTGGCCCTATCCACCCCCAGCACAGTACCACCAGTGACTGTTGTTGGTATCTATCCTATGTTTCTTTTTAGATTTTGAGCCCTTTGGGGACAGGGAGCCATCTTATTTGTTTGTTATTACTCTGTGTAAACCGCCCTGAGCCATTTTTGGAAGGGTGGTATAGAAATCGAATAAATAATAATAATAATAATAATACGAGTCAGAGTAGGCAATGAGGGGGCACTTTCATATGAAATACAGACAGCTCAGGGAGAAACAAGGCTGTTTGTCAGCCCCATTCTTATGTAATTTCTGTATAAGCAATTTGGTTGACATGTTTGGTGTTTTTCTCTCCGTCTGCACAGGATAGAAAGATTGCTGTTTTAAGGGATGCTGATGATATGGTGTTATCTCTGACTAAGGTTGGGTTGAAGAGAATGTTAAATAAATTTGATGAATGCTGTCAAAATGAATTTCTTAAAGTCAACTATACTAAAACAAAGGTGATGGTATTCAGAAAACGCCCAGTGAGGTATAAATGGAATATGGGCATACATGAAATAGAACAAACATCCTCTTTCAAATATCTGGGTATCTATTTGGATGAGACAGACATATGGAAAACACAGTTACAAAATATAAAACTGACAGCTCTAAAGTCGACCAAAGCGATTTGGAAGTTCTACTATTCCAGGGGAGGCAGATTAGTGGTTCCAGACCTAAAAGTCTTTGTTGGGAAAGTTATTGCCCAAACTCTATATGGGATTGAAATCTGGGGCAAAAACCAAATGTTTTGAAAGAGCTGGAGGTTTGTCTAAACAAGTTCCTGTGAAGTGTTTTGTCCTTACCCCCTGGGACCCCAGCTACCTTACTTAGAACTGAGACTGGGCTTCCTTCAGTAGGAGCTAGATCCACAAAGTCAGTTTTAATGTACTGTAAGAGACTTTTGGAAATGCCTGAATGTCATCTTCCCAAACTCTGTTTTAATGAGCAAGGGCTTTGATAAGTTGGTTGGGCAAAATTTTGTCTGGATTTGTTAAATTCCAAAGGTCTGTCACATGAGTGTTTTAATAAGTCTTGTATATAGAAACAAGTTAAGGGAATGGTTTTATGGGCTGGATACCCATCAGAATATGGAATTAATCAAGACTTCAGAATTTTCTGGTTGGTATTTCTTATTTAAGGTTAATCACGAATGCTCATTATCTACAGGGTCTTTCTCTTGCATCATTAAGAATTGCATTTACAGAATGATTTCAAACTATGCCCTCTGCTTTTCTAGATGGAAAATTTAGACAAATTCCAAAAGAATTACGATTTTGTCTTTGTGGCACTTAAGAACATAAGAACAGGCCTGCTGGATCAGGCCCAAGGCCCATCTAGTCCAGCATCCTGTTTCCCACAGTGGCCCACCAGATGCCACTGGAAGCCTACAAGCAGGAGTTGAGGGCATGCCCTCTCTCCTGCTGTTACTCCTCTGCAACTGGTAATCAGAGGCATCCTTCTTCTGAGGCTGGAGGTGGCCTACAGCCCTCCAACTAGTAGCCATTGATAAACCTCTCCTCAATGAAGTTATCCAAACCCCTCTTAAAGCCATCCAGGTTGTTGGCTGTCACCACATCCTGTGGCAGAGAATTCCACATGTTGATGATGCGTTGTGTGAAAAAATACTTCCGTTTGCTGGTCCTAAATTTCCCAGCAAGCAGTTTCAAGGGATGACCCCTGGTTCTAGTGTTATGTGAGAGGGAAAAGAATGTCTCTCTATCCACTTTCTCCACACCATGCATGATTTTATAGACCTCTATCATATCTCCCCACAGTCATCTTTTTTCTAAACTAAAAAGCCCCAGGTGTTGTAGCCTTGCCTCATAAGAAAGGTGCTCTAGGCCCCTGATCTTCTTGGTTGTCCTCTTCTGCACCTTTTCCAGTTCTACAATGTCCTTCTTTAGATGTGGTGACCAGAATTATACACAGTACTTCAGGTGTGGCCGCTCCATAGTTTTGTATAAGGGCATTATAATATTAGCAGTTTTATTTTCAATCTCCTTCCTAATGATCCCTAGCATGGAATTGGCCTTTTTCACAGCTGCTGCACATTGAGTTGACACTTTCAATGAGCTGTCCACCACGACCCCAAGATCCCTCTCCTGGTCAGTCACCAACAGCTCAGATCCCATCAACGTATACTTGAAGTCGGAGTTTTCACTTATGAAGTTCAACTTAACTTATGAAGTTGAGGACATAGAGCATTATATATTTTATTGCTCTCTCTATCAGGACCTGAGAGAGATATCTTTTAGGACAAATCCTATATTCAATTTGTTTAAAAAAAATATGTGTAGGAGTAAATATGTTGGTTGCTTGCTGATGTTGATCCATATATTACATACCAAACAGCTTTGTTTGCAAAAGTGGCCAAGTCTATCCGTATTGCATTTCTGGAAAATACTGCAGTAAGCTGTAAAGGAGATCTTTTAATCTGATCATATTCTAGCTTATTTTATCCTTTGTTTTGTAATATATATGTGTTTTAAAATTGCTTTGTAAAGGCTTATAGTCATATACAATAAATGGGACTGAAAGAAAGTCAAAATTGAAAGTCAACCATTTTATTATAAACAAATAAAACTTCAGATCAGCATAATCAGACATTCAGTTCATATTAGAAGAAATTATTAATTCAGTACACAAAATATGGAAATATTAGAAATGGAAAAGTAAACAAAATCCTATGCACACACTTCAACAGCATCTGAGTTTAGACAATTCACAGATTAGTCTTCACAGTCTCCACCATTCAGAAATTTGATTTTCCAGATTCAAAGGGCAAGAAACCCATTTTGCTTGCTGCAATCTGATGATTTGCTATTGTTGCTGTTACTTGAATACAAACAACAAATGGTTTGACCTCAAGCCAGCTAAAATGAAGGACTGACATGCAAGCCAATCCCCCAGAAGAGAAATAAAGTGGCTTATGGATAAATCCTTCTAGTAAATCGGCTTGTACATGAGGCCATGTAAGTATTAAGCCACATTAGTAGGTTGAAGACATTTGCCCTTTTACACATGAAGAAATGCAGGCACAGGAGGATAGAAATAATTCATTCACTGCTCTCACAAATTAGTCTTTGTAAGTTGCAGTTGGGAACAGAACCTAGGATTCCCAATGTCCAGGCTGTTGCTATAAATGCTAGACTGCACTGCTCTTATCATCACCTGCCTCTCATTTCAGGCCACACAACACACACACACACACACACACAGAGCACACATACATCACATCCTAGATATAATCTGCTGCATTATACATAAAAGGAAAGCAAACAAAGCACTATTTTTAAGTGATGCAACTATCCCACAACCTAACAGAACATCAAGCTGGTTTATTTTTAAAAAGGAAAAGAAAAACACTCTGTACTCACAACTTAATGCAGGTGAATAATTAATATAAAAATACCTTTTGAAAGGTTTTAAAAAAAATAATTTAGCACAGATGAAAATAAAATACTGCAAAGAGATGTTGATACTCCTATGTCAGTTAAAGAAAATCTTAAGGCACATCAAAATATTTGTCCATTTACCAAAAAGGTGCCTGGACCAACTTGGGGACTGTTTGGTTACTTCTATTTACATCCTGCATCCAAATGTTTGGATCCATCCAGCCTGCATCAAGTTTGCAAGGCTAGCACCTGAGTCATCAGCTTTTGTGAGAGGGAGCTCAGTCATTACTGCTGAAATGGTAGCATTAGAGAGGCTGTATTGTGCAGGTTACCTCACGTGGCCCATCATGAGGAAGGAAAATCAATCTTTTTGCTGGCCCTCTTTCCCTTCAAATGCTGTTTGGAGCCGTTTTTATACCTTGTATTGGTCTGACATTATGACAAAGCAAACAAGCCAATCCACAACTTGGCATGGCCACTGCCGGCCAAATAGGTATTATCATTTTCACACATTACATTTTTAGGTGCACTGCACACCGAAAATGCAATGTCTAGAGAAATCCTAAGTGGCCCTCAGCAAAACTCTGCTACCTCCTCCGTTCCTCCATCATCTCATAGGACTCTTCGAAGATGCACTTAAGCAAAGAAAGGTGGGCAGAGAATGAAGAGTGTGTACAGGAGAGAAAATGTTGTAGCCTCTCTACTTAGCAAACTCGTTAACTGAAAGGAATAAAGTGCTTGAGGGGTTTTCCAGCACTTCCTTTTACTATTCTCTAAAAAATGACAAAGTGCCTCAGGTGACACAACTGTTCTTTAACAAACTGGGATGTTATGCCCCTGCTTTCACCTGGACAAAAAAATTCACCTTTGGTGCCAAGTCTCCTCGACTACAGCAGACACATCTTAGCAGGGGGTTGCTCAGGATAAACTTAAACATAAGACCATGAGAAACCCTGAGGATCAGACCAAGCATCCATCATCATTCTGTTTTCAATAGAGGCCAGCCATAATGCTTCTGAGAAGCCCACTGGCTGGGCACAAAAGCAACAGCTGCCCCCACCCCATTTTTTGTCCTGCAGAAACTGGTAGGGAGGTTTCATTTAGTGATCACGGCAATAGCGACTAGTGAACCTACCTTCTAGAAACCTGTCTAGTCTTCTTTTAAAGCTATCTAAAGTGTGGTGATCACATCTTCCAGCAGCAATGTTTATACTTTAATTATATGTCAGATAAAGAAGTACTTTTTTTTTAGTCTGTTGAATCTACTGCCAAGCTGTTTCATTGGATGACCCTGAGTTCCAGTGTCATGACAGAGGGAGCAGAAAAACTCTGCTTTCTCCAAAGCATTCACAATTTTACAAACCTCTAGCATGTTCTCTTGCCCGCAACCAGTATTCCCTCTAACAGGGATTCCCAGATGTTGCTGACTACTACAACTTCCAAAATCCCCAAGCAAAAGCCATTGCAGTTGGGGATTCTGGGAGTTGTAGTCAACAACATCTGGAAATCCCTGTTAGAGGGAACACTGCCCACAACCGCCACTTAATTGTCCGTCCGTCCCCCCCGAAACTAAAAAGCCCCAAGTGTTTTAACTTTTCCTTGTAGGGAAGGAGAGCCAACTCCTTGATCATGCTGGTTGCCCTTTTCTGCATTCTTGCAGGGTACTGATAGTCAACATGCAACAAATCAACTCATGGGAACATATCTGAAGTGGCCTTATACAGAATTGGACCATTGGTCCATCTAATCCTGTATTATCAACAGTGACTGGCAGCACCTCTCCAGGGTTTCACAGAGGGATGTCTCCCAGCCCTAATTGCAGAAGCCAGAGAGTGAACCCAGGACCTTCTGCGCACACAGGTCTGCTTGGTCTGTGTGAATTTGGAGCATGTACTATTCAATTCAGTGCTTTGGATTCTCCTGATGTGGAGATCTGAACATCTGATTCATCTGAATATTTGTTCATAGGATAGAATAACAGGGAGAATCACTAAATGCCTAAGATGTATTAAATTCTTTGTGGAATGGGATGTAGACAGAGGTAGAACTCCTTTAAGTGGACTTGAAATCTGCAAAAATTCAAATGAATAGCTGCAGGAGTTTCCTAAAATAAGTTTCTTTGGGGGTGGGGCGGGGAGGGGGCTTATAATTCATTTTTCTTATTCAACAGTGGGATGACAATAGCAAAGAACTGCTAGTCTCTTCCAAGGGTGTTATACAGAGATACAGCGACTCCTAGAAGGCACTTCAGCTGAGCAAACAAAGCTTGAAATATTCAAGCTCCTCCAAAACACTGATTGGAAGGGAACAAAAAGGCTGTCTTTAGATGTCAATTTCAAAGGACTCTTTCTCCCACTCAGCATTCTCCATATATGGGAGATCACCTCATTCCCTCCTTTTTGTAAGTTTCTGTTACAGTGTTTGCCCTTGAAAAACATCAAGAAAAAAGCTTCCAGAAGTCCAAATCTCTTCAAATCTTTTCCAACACTCCTGATTCAATTCAAAGAGCTTTGGAGGTCTAGCTATATGATTTGGATGCAGCTATTCAATGCCCTCTTTGGCCCAACCCTCAGCCAAATCGAAGAACAATCTAAAGCTTTGCAAAGCCCGGTCTTCTACCATTGAGCTACAGTCCCTCCTGGTACTACCCAGATATCTTTGTATTTGCAAAGTCAAAAACAACTGCTGCAACCAGCGATACTTTGGCCCAAGTCATCTGGTGCAAGAGCATTTCCCAGCAGACTCTGGGTGACACGAGGCAGGATGGGCACGCAACTGCAATACTGATGGGTTACATCAAAGAGAAACCCCTGGGCTTTGTCACAAATTAGCAAGAATACTACCACTGGAACAGAAAGGGAGGCTGCTTTGGCCCACACAGTCTTTTAGTCACAGACACCTGACTCTGAAATATAGCATAACTTACTATGGGAGCACAGGTTTGACTGGTTTTGAACTGGCATTATCCTGCTTTGCTTTTGTGTTTTGCTTACTGTTTGTTTGTTTTTAAGATCAGCCTCAGTGCCAATTGATGGGGAATTCAAATATAAATATAAATTGAGATAAGAGGGAGAGGAACCCAATACACCAGTGGCTGCCTAAACTGGCATAAGAGGGCTTAGTCGAGTTCCTGTCTTCATCCAGCGGGTGTGGCAATTGAGCAGTGGGTTGTTTGAGCCCTATTTGGGCAACTTGTGCTATGACTCTCTGTCACAAGTCCATAGCAAGGATTAGCTTGCTGCAACTCTTCCCCTGATACTTTGGGAGGAAAATCAGTGGACTGCCTTTGCACTGGCATTTTACATAATTTGAAGCACAATACTTATTAAGGTGGTTACATGCTAAGAGGGATTTTGTGTAGGTGCAGGTTTTCTTACCTACGTAGCAAGCAGGGGTACACTAAGGAGGAAAACTAATGGGATACTAAGATTTTAAAATAAACAAGCTATTTCTAATAAAATCTCCTCTTCCATGCAACTGTGAATGGTACAGGAGCTGTGTCCTTTCTTGCATCTGGTCACTGTATTTACCATGGTAAGTGCTCCTGCCACTCACCTGTAGTAAATACCATGATGATAAAACCAAGAAGTCTGTGGATCCTGTAACTTTTGCCTCCCTATTTAAAACCAGTGTAATATGGCTGTATAAACAACTTTCCTGCTAGGAACAACTACTCCTAAAGTGGAATGACCACTGACTCCTTCAGAATCTCTCTTGAAAGGAAGTTTGGGCAGCCACATTTTCTCCCCAAGGATCCATAGTGTGGTGTGGCAGCAGGAAGAAATAGAGATAGATGCAGATGACACAACAGCAAAGTGGATGTTGTGGAAGTTGATACAGGAGTAGAAAAAAATGGAAGCAGCAAATGCTACCTTGATCTTTCAAGTACATGCTCCACTATAGCATAACATACCCCAGAGGGCAGATATAGCTCTTTCTTGGACCTCTCTGACATCAGTGGGCCCTTGAAGGATTGGTGTGGACTTCAGTTACCACATTACACTTAATAGAAAGCCTCCATCATTATACACACACACCAGCAAGCACACCATCTAAAGACAGGTTCATTGTTTCAGTGACATAGCTTTGAATCAAATACTTGTAGTACCACCCACCTTCTCCTATTAGGAGAAGTCCCTCTGACACACTTCTTTTTCACACTCAGACAAGACCATTTTTCCACTCTGTTCGAATGTGTTCTCAACCAAATCTGTTTCAGGGTCATCAGTCAGCAATGATTGAAATAGCTTTCCTGCACAAGAATGGCCAAGTGCAGGATAGAAACAATCATGACACAGGAGCATGGTTAGAGGGAGAAGACTGTCCCAGCTCCACTTACTAAAATCAACCCCGAATCCTGGGGCTCACCTTCAGGCTTGTCTGCTACCCTTAAAAAATAACAAGTGTTCTGCTTCTCCTGTTCTCCTTTCCACCCTCACCCCTGCCCCTAATCTTCACATCAACCCCTTTCTCAGTCTCCAAGGGGCATCAGAACCTCTAGCTCAAGAAATCAGACTCATACTTTCTCTGCAAGAAAAAAAAAAGGAACACTTCCCCCTCCTTTCACCAAAGACACTACTTTCAGGAACCAGGTACCAGAAGAACTAATTGTTAGTGAAGAATCTGTTAGCAGTATTTCTGGGAAAGGAATCCTTGGCTTTGACACAGCCCTATTGGCTCTACCAGCTTCTAATAAGAGAAAGAGGGGGGGAAGGAGAGAGATTTTGCCAGGGATAACAGAATAAGAGGTGGAGGAAAAGGCAGCCCTGCCCCCGAGAATTACAAGTCTTAAAAACACTTTTTCAAAAGACAGTGCAGGAATGGATTAGTATCAATCACCTTGAGCATCCTGAAAGCATTGCTTGGAAATTAGTAAACAGAACATTAAACATAGAAGGAGAAGGAGGAGAGCAAGGGAGGTGAGGGAAGCAGGCCTTCAGCCAGTCTTGTGGCTACCATCACCAGTCCGAATTTTCCGAGCCATAATGACCTCCTTGGGCACTGTCTTGCAGTCACTGGCCAATCCAAGGTAATACATGGCATTAATGAAGGCTGTAGTGAAGTTCCACCGCCAGCCAAATTCACTGGTGGAATAATCAAAGGGGAAAGTATGGTGGTAGTTGTGGAAGCCTTCACCTAGAGACAGAACAGAAAGAACAACTATAAGGCACAAATGTATCTTTAATGGCTTCACCTAGGAAGTAGATTTTGGAGAGGCGTCAACCCTACTCAACGCCCAAATCTTGATGCAGGGCAACTGTGTTAATTATTTATGTTAATGTGATAGATTGCCATTTAATCCACCACTCCTTAATGTGTGTGTCCTTCCTTAGCATCACATTTTCCCACAGAGATTACTGAAGAATTATTCTGCACTACTTCTCTTGCAAGAGGAATTGGTATGCCTGAATTGTTACTGTATCTCCTTTAACCAGAAGAGTTAAAGCAGATTAATATTACGTTAGAATGAAGTAATTGTTCATTACAACAGTGTTTCCCAACCACTGTGCCATGGGACACTGGCCAGTGTGCTTCTGAGTCAGCCCCCAAAGTGGAAATTATGCCTGGAAAATAATGCTAATTTGCTCCTTTATGCTTGGAAAAGAAGAATGTAGCTGACTTGCCCCATAATGCACTTTCCATGTGCATGAGGGGGAAAGTCCGCTTCAAAAATGAGGAGTTTAAACTCCTTGCTTTTGCAGCTGACCCACTGCTTAATACACCAGGAGGGTAAATAAAATAAATAAATAAATAAATAAATTGTGCAGTGGCTTTGCCACCGCAAACTGCTCTCTCGGGGTGGGGGGGGGGATGTTCCAATTCTGTTTTCTTACTCTGTGTCTCATGGCGGGTGGCAGGGAGGAAGTTTGGGAAACACTGGTCTAGAACACAGTCCAAGACTAAAGCCCCATTCATTTTAAAAATGTGTTACTGTACACAGTTACAGTGGGTCAGAAGTCCCACCCCCAACCCGTCAAGTCACCTTCTCACCCTACTACACATGCTAAGAGCAGGATTTGCATGAATAGGGAAGCACCTTATCCATGGTGATGGGTGCTTCCATGATTGCAAACCTCTCTATCCCTCACATACCTAAGGCTCCGAATACAACATAGTGGTTTTCCCTGGGGCTGATGTGCTGATCATATGGTCGGTTTCCATACATGTGGGCTGCACTGTTCACCAGCCAGGTGGCATTGAGGATCGCTGTGTAGCGGACGATGGAAGCCAGGAAGAAGCTGTTCCATAAGGATTCTCCCCAGAAGTACCAGGGCACAAAGGTAGGCAGAAAGAAGCACATGATCACCACAGAGACCTTATAATGCCTGCAAGAAAAGATAAATACACTGCAACTCAACATGCATTTTGTGGGGGAGAAAAATCACACTGAATGTCTAAAGTTTCCAAATCTCAATGTTTAGTACATTTTCTGCTGGATTCCACCTTATAGTAAATGCTGGTGTTAATGCTCCAATTTCAGTACATTTCAGTCTAAAAATAAAGGGAATATTCCAAATCTGAACTTGTAGTTCTTGAATTATGAATACTAAGTAGATGTTGAATATATTTAAAATTCCATTTATTTTCCAGAACACATGGCAGGGAATCAGGCTTTAGGGGAAGGGAAAAGGTTCCTCATATGTATACTGTATTACTATTACACTACTATACTACCACTACTACTACTATTATTAATTTAGTAATACAGCCAGTCCACCTCTTCAGATACAGTAAAAAGGGAAAGTAAGAAGTGCAGATGTGGTCCCAGGAATATGATTTACACCAGAGAGAGCAAGTGAAGCCCAAAATGCATTATGACAGATGGGGAGGGTGCAAATCAAGGTTCTGCTCAATTACAGTGTCTAGCATTCTGGAGCTGTTTATCTGACCACACATTCAAGATTATTTAATTTATTATTCATTTGGTTTTTAGTTCATAAATTGCCTAAATCTAGGCATCTTTTTGACAATGCTGAAGAAAGCAGGAGATACCATACCATGTAATAAATAAAAGCTACCATTCTGTTGTAGCAATGCAAAACAGCTTGAAAATAGGAGTGCCTTTCAATCTCAGCCCATCCAATTAACAATTTCCTCTCCACACTCAAGGATGGTTCCCAGTGAGGCAAGGTAGCTACTGTGCCATGAAGCAGGGAGTATGGACATCCTGCTTGGTCTCCGGCAGGCATTGTCTCACCAGTCTGCTGCTGCCCCCAGCTCCTTGTCACCCTCCCTGTGTGTTTCCCCCACCCTTGCCTGTTGGTCCCACACTTGATGTGGATACCGACCCCACTGCCCCTGTCCTCTTCCCCACTGGTGGACTTGCTGCACTTTCCATATGTGCCACTGCCTTAAGCTACAGGCCTGTCTTAAAAGTGGCAGTAAGGACAAAGCTTCACTCACACAGCAGTAACCTCTCCTTGTAGCCACTGCTTTGCTAGCTTCAGCAGCTAGAATGGCCTCTTCTTCACCATGCACCCTCTGCCATTACAGCAGCAAAGCATAGCATATCTTTCTTAACTTCCCATAACAGTAGCTAACCCTTTGCTCACCTCCTTTGGAACATCACAACTTTGTCAGCCTTGAGGTCAGAGAGGTCCAACTTACGACCTTTCTCTATGACATCAGGGTGTTTGCGCACCATCAGCCAGCCAATGTGAGAGAAGAAGAAGCCCCGAGAGGCATTATGAGGATCTGCATCTGTTTCAGAGAACTTGTGGTGGGCACGGTGGTCTCTAGTCCACTCATAGATATCATTCTAGATCAAACACAAAGTCAAAACATATTAGCAACATCCTGAACTGGGCAATGTTCCTCGGTGTAAAAATTATCCAAGAAAACTTATTAAACGTATACCCTGCCCTATCTGTAAGAAACAAAAAACATGCCCTTATCTCATTAATCCTGTATATAATGCTCTAAAGCAAGCAAATGTTATTCCCATTTCACAGAAGGGAACTAAGGCTGATGTGGACTTGGCTAGCCCTAGACCATTCCATAGATCAGGGGTAGGCAACCATGGTTCTCCAGCTGTTACTGAACTAAAATGACCATCATCGCAGCCCTAATAAATGGGGGCAACAGCTGCAGAGTCAAGGTTGCCTACCTCTGCCTTAGACCAACCCAGTGACTCTATACTAGGTTGAGATTTAACCCTGGTCTTTCAAGTCTCAGTCTAATATACTACTCAGCATACCACACTGGTTCTCAATACCAAGTTGTGGTATGGGAGAAATGTAGCATTTGGGGGAGGGGGAGGGGAATGTCCTGTAAATATTTTCCGTAGACCTCTATCACATTTTAACAGAGATTCTCAGATCCTTCCATATTATCCACTTAGCCACAAGGGCACACAACTTTCTTAAATGAAACTCTTTTCATTTCATTTTACATTTTTAAATAGGGGAAATATTTGGCTAAATGATGCCAACAGAAGAGACCATGAGAAAGAGCAGGCATATAAACAAGGTCTGGAAGCATGGGAGCATTTAAAGATCCTGCCTGTATGTTTTTTAATGTACTGATGAAAACACTAGAGCCCCTGTACAGCTCTAGTCACACTCTATTGCATGTGACTAGCGACCCTGGATGAGTTTGTGAAACTACATTCAACAAATACATTCAGTTTAATGGGGGCTAAGTGAGCAGATGGTATTGCAATAAACATATTGCAATACAAATACACATCTGTATTTACATGTCCAGGTTTTGCTGGATCAGGGCAGAAGGCAAAGCATGATACAGAGTGGTGAAATCTAGACAAGTATGTTCAAATATGTGTTTTAATACTCAAGTGTTCAAGTATGATTTTAATACTCAACATATTGGGTATCCAATCCCAAACTACTTAGTTTTGATATTTGGAATACATGTATTGCAGTTTCACATGGTTTGTTATTTTTGTTGATAGAATTGGTTGTTACTTTGTATTTTTATCTTTCTGTATGCAGTGTAAACAAAAATAACTGGAGAAGTGGGGAAATGAGGAAGAGAAACCTGTTTGCTTGCTTGAAATGAAAGCAGATTGTTTCTGGAACCCAAATTTTGCATGAGAAACAAAAGTTTGTATGGAATACTAAGAAGGCAAAGTCCTATTCAGACATTATGTTAAAGACTCGTACAACAAATGTACAGTGTATACAGGTACAGATCTGTACAGACGTACAGCTATTCACATGTTATCTTGAATGCAGGTACAGAAGTACACTTCCTATCCGTATCATGCATTTGACGGGTCTGTATTTAGGTTCACTTTTTAAATGAACCCAGATACAGTCATACTTATGTACCTATATTTGTGTGAATGACTTCTGTACATTTGTACAACATCTGGACACTCATACAATATAATGCCTGAAAAGCGCTCAAGACTGCAAGATATGTGCAGGCTTGTCTGTCATTCTCATGTATCTATGGGCCTGGAATGTGATCATGTTGCTCCTCTTTCAAGCAATTCCTACCTGGAAAGCCATGGAGTTGACAACAGCAAAGAATATTCGGAGAGGTAAGGTGGCTTTGTAAGACCGATGACTCCAAAGGCGATGTGCCCCAGCTGTAATTCCCAGAGCACTCAAGATGAAGCACAGTCCGGCTGCACAAAAAAATAGGGATAGAAGGGAAGTAATTTATACTTCAGTATCATCTACCATTAAGACTACTAAAATCAACTCTGACTCAAGTAAGAGGAAGAAACTGGGCTCAGATTTGGAAAAGTATAAATGTGAGAAGAACTCTGGGAATTTCCATTCAGCTGGTTTGACAGGACTTTGGGCTTGGAAACAATTAGCTGTGCCACACAATCTTTTAGGGCCTATCCAGATTATCACTTACAAACATCACAAAGTTGTAATTCTGCCCTTCATCTTCTGGCTTGCAGACACTGCATATTAGACTTAACTAACCAAATCCAATTCATCACCAGCTAGCAAGGCCATTACAATTTGGAGTCCATCTGGAATGTAACTGCATGAATGTCATGGGTGCCTAACAGACAGCATCTGATCTCACAACTCCCCGTGCACATTGCAACCACTCAGTCTGGAAAACAGAGACACACGGTAGAGCAGAAACCAAAACGTGTTAAAGAAAACTATGGAGAAGCCCCTGGTCTGTTTCTTTTTCTTTCACATACACTCATACACACACACACATGCACACACACACACACACACATCTCTTCAGACTTTGCTTTAGCTGGACTCGTTGCCAAGGTGAAATGTTAAGAAGTATTCCCAGATGCTTCCTGAAGACAAATCATATTCAGTTCTGGATCACACCACCGGTTGAGGTTCTTAGTCCTTTCCTGTTTTGAGCAAGGTACCAGTGGAACAACCAGAAGAGAGATTTTTGACAAGAAAAGAATAGTAGACAGAAGTGGCCATCTCTCTCTCTCAGCAGCACTCTTTGGATCAGACTTCAGAGACCAAGTCCAGTCCTCAGCACTGGGGGAGGCCTCCAAATTGTTCCTTGGGGGCCTCCGCCCACCACACCTGCTGTGCTCACTGGGCCTGCCCACTTGTTGAGGGGTGGCGGGGCTGAGAGCCATGTGGACCCGCCTGCAGCCACCGGGCTGCTCATGCCTGCACAGTGCAATTCCGCAAGCATCGGAAGTGTGTGATGCCATGTATTTGCGATGCTTGCAGTGCAACTCATGAGTGTCAAAAAGGTAATATCATGCACTTGCAATGCTCATGCTGTCGCACTGCACAGGCACAAGTGGCCTGGTAACTACAGGCCGGCCCACATGGCTAGCCTCCCCACCACACAGAACAGGGGAGATCGGTAGGTGAATGGGCAAAAAAAGTATTAGCTTTTTTCTTTTTTCTTTTTGTGGGGCTTCCTCAGGGGTGGCCTCAGTCCATTCCTGTACTATGTGAACACTAGCGGGCAGCAGAAAGAAAAGAATAGCAAGCTCTTCCATTTACACCAATATGATCCCTTTGGAACTTCCACCATTCAGACTGTTCAAAATGGTGCCTAATCATTTTACATAAGCGATAACTGTTTAGAGCCCCTGGTTACAAGTTCGATCCTGACCAGGGGCTCAAGGTTGACTCAGCCTTCCATCCTTCCGAGGTCGGTAAAATGAGTACCCAGAATGTTGGGGGCAATATGCTAAATCATTGTAAACCGCTTAGAGAGCTCCGGCTATAGAGCGGTATATAAATGTAAGTGCTATTGCTAGATAGTACAAAGGTTGTGGAGTAGGCAAAACACAACTTCATAACATCTCCACAACTAAAGCAGCACAGCAGAACAGTGTGTGGGAGGAGGAGTGGGAGGAGACATGACACTGCCCTTTATGGCTCTCCTCAGACTTTCCCTCAGCAGACGCATTCTTGATTGCTGTTTGCTACATAGTGAGCAGCCCTACAAAGCTTGAACAAAAGCATCTTGTCTGTTCCTATTTTTGTATGCATGAGTGTTTCAGAAATGATAAAAAAGAATAAACTTGAAATGTAAACTTTGCCTTAACTATCGGGGGGGGGGGTTCCTTTGCCCCTATGCTGTTTATGCTCATTAAAAATAAGCATCTGCACACCTTCTGGAAGATTTAGGAATGCTTATTATCTTTGTGTGAAAGACATCTTGTTCTTTACTTTAACTGCCTGTTGGTTACAAGATACTTCCCAATACTGTTCCTTAAGCATCCTGAACAGCTGTTGTGCTATACCCCAGAAGTGGCAATCTTCTAGCTACAAGCCAGTCTCATTCAGGCCTTTCAGTCCCACCACAACAGCCATGGAAGCTCCCACTCTCTACAAGATGAGGTGGCAGGATTTAATCTGAGCCAAAATGTGGTGGTGTAATCTGCCATTTGATTCCTTTATATCTACAAGGTGCAGCCTGCTGAAGATCATTTGGAAGTGAAAGGGAAAGAAGTATCTCTTAATGGCTCAAAAACTAACAGTATTTTGATGGGTCTTCCAGTTGCCCTTTAAAGAGACTTCATCTTGGTTACAACAATATGCTTTCAACCCATTAAAGAATCCAGGATGCTTCCTAAGGGAAACGGTTTCTGTCTCCAACAGAAACAATTAATCCTCCCCAAAACCCTTGGGAAGCTTAGTTGAGCACAATGGTGAGAAGAGCTAAATCCCATAGGGTAGATTTACTTATGTGTAGAATTAAATAAATGAATGCAGTTTGAATGTAAAGCTATTGTAAAAGCCAACAAATCTAAAAATCTAAAATGCAAAAACAACAAAAAAAACCCATAGAGTAGAGAAAAAAGGCTAAAGAACAAAGCAAAATAACTAGACAAAATAACTAGACTTCCTTATTCAGAGGAAAATAAGCTTACCCCACAATGACGTGTGTAACTTTGCTGAAGGTATGAGGGAGATGCCATACAGGGCCGATACATGGAGTAAGAACATGAGGATAATGTTCCTCCAGACATATATAGTGGCAGGCTTGGGGCCCTCTTTCTCATGATAGCTCTCATCAAAAATATCATCTACCATGCCTCTCCCATCTTCTGTGTTCTCATGTGTGAGATGGACCTTCTTCGTGTTAGCTGCCCCATTCTGGGCCACATGAGCAAAGGCAGTGGTGGTGGAGAAATGTGAGGAGAGCTGGAATGAAAGACAAATATGAAAACAAAAAGTTAGATATAGAACAGTCAAACTTTATCTTGTCTAGTCAATAGTCTTAAGCTCTTTCAACTTAGAACAAATCCATGAGGCTACTGCATTTGTGACCCGTAAAGTACATGCTGGAAAGCTACTGCTATTTGCACTTGCTTGTAATTATCATATGTTATACCAACATGCTAGAGAAACTAAGCTTCCATTGCTTTTGCACTTCTACAATATTTTCATGACAATGAAAATATTTCATTCTGACACTATTCCACTAAAATGCAACAAACAAACAAACCACAAACCAGCTCTTGAAATATCCCAATAATGCCATGGTCCCTGACCTGAGGATCTACCACCTTAATAAGACTAACAGAAGAAAACTGAAGAAAATATGGTGTGCACTGTGCAGAGAAGGCACTATAAAAAGAACAAAGATTTTAATAAGGAATTTGAAGGTTTTATATATATAACCTTCTCCCCTTGGGGGAAGGTCCTCGAGGTGGCAGGGGGGTCCGTGGAGGTTCCCCCTCCCACTGCCAGCCTCCATTGTCACCCCTCCAGTTGGTTCGGCTGGTTCTTCGACCTGTTCGGGCCTCCGTAGTTTGGCACAGTGGCCATTTTGGATGCCACTGCACATGCGCAAATGGCCTCTGAAAGGCCTGGCATGACCCAAGGCCTTGCAGAGGCCATTTGCACATGTGCAGCATAATCCAAAATGGCCATGGCACTGAACTACAGAGGCCCGAACGGGCTGAAGAACCAGCTGAACCAGGAGGGGGGGCAAGAACCCAGGGGGTGACAATGGAGGCTGGTGGGTGGAGAGGAAACCTCTGCGAACACCACCACCCCCCAGTGCCTCGAGGACTGTCCCCGAAGGAGAGAAGGTGATATATATATATATACACACACACACACACACACACACACATATATATACACACACACACATATATACACACACACACACACATATATATATATATATAAAATGGGGGTGCCGGACCGAACTGGTCCAGTCAGGTTCGAGTTCGGTCCGGACTTGAACCGAACCGGGCCAGCCAGTTCCATGCACTTCCCTAAACATAAACAGGATCAGGCTGTAAGAGTCTTAACTAAGATCACACGTCAAGCTGTGGCGGGATAGAAAACAGTGCTAAAGTTATGTATGGAATATCATGTGCCACCGATCAGTTACTCTTCTATCAATTAATTAGGGTCACTACATTATTAAAGAAACCTCAGGCTTCAAGCCCACTGAACACAGTAGACTTACTTCTCAGCTATATATTTAATTCTCCTGGGTGCGCCTTAGAATGTGCGTCCTGGCGCCCAGCTGATTGGCTGGGCAGCGGAGGCGCCTGATAGGCTGAGGCGCACCCAGGAGAATTGGTCGTTGCAGTGGCCAGCCCATCCTGGGTAAGGGGGAAGAGGTAGCGGTGGCGGCAAAACCCGGCCTGGCCGCTGGAGGCAGGAAAGGGAGTGAGTGGGAAAGGGGGAAGTGGGGCGCAACCCCAGAGCCTGTTGGAGGCCGGGGAGAGGGGAAAATGGGTGGCAGGACTTCCCTGTTCACTGCCCGGGAGGAAGAACAGTGGCAGCGGGGCCCTTTTTGGCCACCCGCCACCCAGTAAGGAGGGCCTGTGGTGGTAGAAAATGGCCGCCCGCTGCCGTAAAATGCTCAGTGCGTGGGGGGGGGAGGGAGGGAGGAGAGGAACAGAAGGGGAGGGAGGGCAAGTAGGAAGGAGGGGGAGGGATGGCAAGAGAGTGGGGCAGGAGAGAGGGGGAGGGAGGGCAAGAGAAAGTGGGTCAGGAGGGAGGGGGAGGGAGGGCAAGAGAGAGTGGGGCAGGAGGGAGGGAGCAGGAGTGGGAGGGCAAAAGAGAGAGGGGCAGGAGGGGGAAGGTGAGTGAAAGAGTGGGGTGAGAGGGGGAGGGAGGGCAAGAGAGAGTTGAGGAGGAGGGAGGGGGCAAGAGAGAATGAGGCAGGAGGGAGGGGCAAGAGAGAGTGAGGCAGGAGGGAGGGGCAAGAGAGAGTGAGGCAGGAGGGAGGGGGCAAGAGAGAGTGAGGCAGGAGGGAGGGGGCAAGAGAGTGGGGCAGGAGGGAGGGAATGGGAGGGAGAGTGGGGCAGGAGGGAGGGGGGAACAGCCAGCCCCAAAGAGCGCACAGATGCTCTGTGCGGGTCAGCTAGTTTTTAAATAAATGCATTACAATCATTCATACAAAAATATGTAGAGTTGTACAAATACCTGAACATACAAAGCAGCATTAGTTTGTACTGTTTGAAGAGGGCTTTTAATTCCTTTCTTTTCCTGACCAAGGAGCCCTTCTTCAGAAATCTCCACAGCAGTGGCACAAGAAGGGCAGAGGGGGCCAGTGTTGAACAGATAGTCATGGGCAGGGCCCCCGGCACAGCGCCCCCAGGACACACACATACCCCACTCACCATGAGAGAGAGTGCCACCGCTCCTGCCACTTGCACTGCCGCTCTTGCCACTCCCTGCCACTGTCATGAGAACTCTCCATTCCCAATCGGCTCACAGACTGGTCAGAAACTGGAGGCCCTGTCTAGATAGAGGAATGGGGCCTCCAGCTTCTGCCTGGCCCACAAGTCAGCTGGCAAGTGGCAGTGGACAGCAGGGTGGCAGGAGTGGCAGCAAGGTACCACAAGTGGCAGTGGGCAGGAGTGGAGGCAGTGGCAAGGCACCACCAATGGTGAGCCTTCTAGATTCTGACTGACCTGTGAGCTGGCTGGCAAGCAACAGGGGGCAGCAGGAGCGGTCGCAACAAATAATGGGTTGGTCCCAGGCAGCCAGGCCCTGGCCCTTTCTGGGAGCCCTACGGCCCATCTTCACAGGACACAGGTGAGCAGCGGTAGCTACGCCCCTGCTCTACAGTTCCTAGCACTAGGCCCATGGAAAACTGAAGAAAGAGTCCTTCCTCCATGGGCCACGATAGTACGACTGGGGGAGGGAGCTGTAAATCATTGTAAGGTGGAAAGAAAGGAGTAAAAAATGAAAATATAAAATTGAGGGGGTGCATGGCTCTCTTTAAGCAACTCCAAAACAGCTAAATGGAAGAAAGAAGTGGACAGGGAAGGAAAACATGCTTAGTGAGCCACAGTGGCTCTGGTGAGGCCCTCTTACTCTAGTCAGGCTTTTAGTTCATAGTTTTAAAGCTTTGGTTTTAGAGTTTTTATTGTATTTTAGATTGTTTTAATAATTACATGAATGATTTAATGGTTTTATATTGTGAACCACCCAGGGACTCCTTTGTATGGGGCGGTATATAAATGTATAAAATAGCAAGTAAATATTGCTCTCTGATCAGTTGGGAAGAGAGAGAAATGGCAGCAGCATCATAAGAGGCCCTGTTTCCCGCACAAAATGACTCCCCCCACATCACCTAAGTTCAGAACTACAACAGTGAATGTGCTCTCTGCACCCCCACCCTTGTCAATCAAAGAGCCCTGCACAAACTTGCCCAGGATTGTTGTACCATCTTCATTCCACTAAAGGGGTCTACTGGCTCCCTCCCCTTTACCAATTAGCTGCTTGATTGCAGTCGCCTGGAGCTAGAGCAAAATGGCATGTAAATTACTTGCCTTCCTCAAGATATCAGGCTTTCCTCATATAAAGATTTAGGCATAGAGGTGAGGACCCTTGCTAACTGGGCAAAGAGGCACCTTTTAAGGTGGTGATTCTCTTTATTTAGCAGGGGGAGAGCAAACTGGCCCTATCCACCCCCAGCACAGTACCTCCGGTGACTGTTGCTGGTGTCTATCTTATGTTTCTTTTTAGATTGTGAGCCCTTTGGGAACAGGGATCCATCTTATTTTTTTGTTATTTCTCTGTGTAAACTACTCTGAGCCATTTTTGGAAGGGCAGTATAGAAATCGAATGAATGAATGAATGAATATTTCCACAGAGTGGTCCACCTATATCCTCTGGGAGGATCCTCTTTGCAGAGTTTACAGGGTGGCTGGTCTTAGGCAAGTGATACAAACTGTGTCTTGCTAATTCACTGTGCTGCATTTAAAATTATTAGAACATCTTTGTAGAACCCAAGGGAAGGAGTTGTGGTATGCAAAGACAAGGCATACCACAAGTGGAGTTGTTGAATTAGGAATATTAACAGTTTAATTATATATAGGGGGGGGGGAGTGCAGACTGCTCTTGCTGCTGGCTGTTTCTTAGCCCCGCCTGTACTCCAGGACTGGAACACAAATAACTAAAGTCCCATTCAAAAGTTGGCCTGGATCAAGGAATGGGTTAACAAAAACACCACAGTCCTCAATCATGTCAGTTCCATGATGAAAAAAATAAAAATAAAACTTATGACAAGTGTGCCAGTCTTTGAATTGCCAAGACCTTTTCCCAAGCATAATAAAAGTTGTATAGCATATGAATATTCACATTCATTTAGAATTCTTCCTTTCTAACCAGAAATAATCTACCGTTTTAATTCCACCTGTTTAAGAATTTGTTGTGAACTCAAAAGCCTGCATCGTTTTTCAACAACACAAATTAATATTAATATGGTATTAATATAATTATGATTTACAATACTCACATTGGATAATCAAGCACTTTAAAATCCCATTCATGTTAATGGAGAGCTAAGAACAATCCTGCTTAATAGTTCGGCACATGAAATCAATATGACTTAGAAGTACATAAATTGGTAAGATTGTGACGAGTGTTTTGATAATCTGCATTGAACTTCTGAAGCCTTGTGGCCTACTTCTACCAGAATGAAGGAATGAATGGAGGATTCTGTTACTAATATTATGTCTCATGGTGAACATTGGTGTAGAGTTGCTTGCCCTGATGGTAATAGAAAATACAAAGTGAATAAAGTGATGCTTTTTATTGGGCCACTTTATACTGATGGTGGTAAGCAACTGTTGTTGTTATTGTTTTACAGAACCTTTTGTAAAATAGATATACAGGAATTTGTAAAATAGATATATAGGAATACTTAATGATAGGAATACTTAATAAAAAATAGGAATACTTAATAATGTCAGTCCTTTTGTTTGTTCAGATGGATACTTGAGGAAAACATTTGAATAGTCTCTATTTAGACAATCTCCCATTCTCCATTAGAGACAATTTTAATGTAATCTACTTTATGCTGGTCAAAGACCATAAAAAAGTTTGAATGATTATAGACAATTTTGACAAATATAAAGATGTGAATACTCAGGCACAAACCCAAGCTGGACAAAAGAGGAACTTCTTTCCTATTTTCTTGGTCTTATTTTCTGGGATTGAAGGAGCATATGTAAATCAGGGGCTACCAAGAGCTGCTTTTCTGAGGCACATACAGTTTTGCACAGGTATTGCCAGTGGGAAAGCACATTGAGAATGACCTGGATGCTCCCTCAAGCAGAGCAAAGAGAACACGACAGGGGAAACCGCACTTGTAAAGGCCAGGGTGCCACCCTGAGAAACCTGTTCACATTCCTTGAGATAGCAAAAATTTCACTTAAACTTCAGCCCTATTCACACACTATGTTCAACATTCCTACAACAAAGCCCTGTTTAGGCATCCAGAGAGAACATGCTTACAGGCTGAAAGGGGGTCAGAAGTCCTGCCCTGGCTTATCACTCACTCTCCCATCCGGCTCTCTGAAGAGACTAAGGCTGGAATTGTGTCTGCCTCCATTTCCATGATCAGGAGGCTGGGGCACCCCAGTCAACACTGCTCTAAGTGTGAAGAGTGGGGTGGGAGAGGCTGGGGGCAGGACTTCCGACCCCCTTTCAGCCTTGTTGTAAGCAGGTTCACCGGTATTCTCTCTGAACACCTCAACAAGGCTCAAGTGTGCAGAGTACACAGGGACAGTTATTCACACATTATGGAGAACACAGGTACATCCATTTTCAGGGGCCTGGAGGCTGTTGATTTTAAAACAAGCACAGGCTCAGGCATTCACACAAAAACATGCACTTGTGTCGAGATATCTGTGCATTTGTACAACATGATGTCCGAGCAGGGCTCCCGTCTGCTATTTTTCTAATTTAGAGAGACAAACATCCCGATTCTAGCCACATGCATCTGGGAAAAAGTTCCAAAAAGTCCAAAGGCTTATATCCGAGTAAGTGTGCAAAGGATTACAACCGAATTGCCTTGCTCTTTCCTGGGATCTGCCTTGTGCTTTCAGAATACTGAAGCAGCCGCGGAGCGGCAAAGGACTGCAGTGGGACACTGGGTAAAAAGAAGATTCTCCCGTTAGTGATGGCTCCCCGCCATCGCGGCTGGATCGAGGGGCGCCTGGATTACGCTCTAAATCACGCATGGCTACGCTTGAAGCTTCCGGTCGTCCTAAAAACAAAGCCCTCGCGGGCGGCGCATCCGCGACCCCCGCCCTCACTCAGCAACTTAGTTTCAGATCCTGCGGAGCCCCCGCCCCCTCGTGTGCATTCAATACTGGCAAGTTAATATCGATTGCACTTGCTATAAGGCAAACTTCCGCACGGTAATGACATTACTGAAAAGGAACAATAAATTCAATGTACGTTATTTACATCCTAACAAACACACCCCTCTATTTTTCGGGAGGAGGGGGAACTTGGAAGCAAGCGATTTGCGTCAGGAATTATGCTCAGTGGAGCGCGATATTCCAGGCGCCACCGCGAAAGGATTAAGACGAAGAAAAAGGGCTGCGTGTAGAAAAGCGGGGGGTTCTCGTGGGTTCTTTGGCATTGGGATACTGGCATTTTGGGGGGGGGGGAGCGAATTCCTTGCGATCTAATGAGCATCCCCCAGGATGCTCCTGGCAGGGATCTGCCCTCTTGTCAACAAGGCTGGCCTTGTAAAATATGGCCCACCGACCTTCAGGCTTGCAGGTGGGTGCTCAGGTGCCCTTGGGTGGGTGAGCAGTGCGCTCTTTCGGGTGGGACACGCCTGAGCAGGGGGAAAGGGCTTCGTCTTACCTCCTCCTGGGGTAAAAGGGCAGGCATCGGAAGAGGTCTCGTTCTGCCAGAGGCTCCTTCAGCGGGGACGTGACGATGCTCTCTCTGAGCTTTTCACCACCAGTGGGGTATGCTGCTTCCTTCCTTCCTTCCCCGCAACCCACTGCTAGCAGCCGCTCAGCGGATCAGTCTTTTCCTGCTCGGATAATCTGCAGTTGCCGCTGCTGCCGCCACTGGCAGGAAGAGAATTCGTCTGCCTCTTCCCTGGAGGTAGGCGCTGCTGCTGCTGCTGCAACTTCTCAGTAGGACTCGCCACCCGGATTTTTGCCGCGGGGAACCTTCGCTGCGATATTTAAGCTCGACGCGTGAACTTGAGTAACCCGCTAAGAGGGTTCTCTATCTCCCTCCCTCTTTTTTTAAAATTGTGACCTTACTTTTTAAAAAAAATGGTTAGAGGCAGTAGCCGTTCAGGGTTCAAACACTCTGAAATTTTGCTCCTGAGCTGAAAAGGGCTGCCGGGGGTTGGTTGCTGGCGACGCTTAAGTGGCCGCGAGGTCAGAGGCTCAGGCATGAGGCGAACCCTAAGGATGATGATACCTTGGCACTTGGCAGAGGGCTCCTATTGGCTGGAGGAATTTTGGTGCCACCTCAACGCGTCCTCGGCATTGGCTGCCCGCAATCTGCTGTTGGACAGCGGCGATGCGCCTGCTGCTGCTCCCCACCCCCACCCCCACCCCCGTTGCATGCAAGACATTCGCAATTGCATGGCCAGCCATGTGACCGGCGCAGGATCCGCACCGCCCCGGGGCTTCAGGTCTGGCATGGCAATAAGAAGCAGGAGAGGCTTGCACCGGTTCCCGCAGCCGGGAAGGCAATGTCCTGTAGTTACCTTCACCAGGAAGTGGGTCAGGAGGTTCTTCTTCTCTCCGCGCGGAAGGAAAGCTCTCGCTTAGGAAAGCTCTCGCGGCTGTTGGATTAATCCAACATTAGAACGCCGGTTGCATCCCTGCTCACACAGTTTCGCACAGCAGAATTTCCCGGGCGGTGCATTTCAGTGGGTTTGTCAGGAGGAATTCCTGCTCCATTATTTAAATGCATTTATTTAATGATTAAATACTCGTAGATTTATTAAACTATTAAATACGCCATCCCGGGTATTTGCAAGGCTGTGCTTCTTATTCGGCTGCGCCACAGCTTGCTGCTGGGAGAGCGCGTCTTTGGCCCGCAGCAAGCCCCTAGAGGTTCATTTCTTCAGTGGGAAGGCTCTCGGCTAGGGAAACCTCTGCTTGAAATCCTGGAGAGAGAGCGCGAGCAGCCGCTGCCAGAGGAGACAATGCTGGCCTGGGATGGATGGATTGGTGGCGTATCCATGGGGCAGCCGCCTTGAAAGCTTAGTTTATACGACGAGGGACACGTGTGTGACGTTCGTTCTGCGGTTAGTGGCGTTCATTTTGCTGTGAATTCAAAATGGTCTGCTTTTCTGTGGGCATATGACCAATGGCAGACATTTGGTAATTCAGGCAGAGGCTGGGGTCCGGATCCTCACTCATCCCCCCCAGGACAAGTATGGCTCTTCTCTGTCATCATCCTCTTTCTTCCCACCACATGGCTGCCTTAAGGCACTGATGCCTGTAAACTGATGCCAACCCCCACTTTTAAGAAAATACAATACAGTATGACACACTATATTCATGATAAAAAGCAAGGACGTGTGCCTCTCTTTCCACCAAAATATTAACCAAGACTAGGACATACAGTCTACCTCATCACATAATAGCCCCAATCCAGGGCACATTAATCTGGGCACAGGGGCGTAGGCTAGCTAGGGGAGAGGGGGCTGTGTTCACCCCTCTCCAGTCCCTGGCAGCTCCTTGAAGGAGATAATGAAGAAAATACGGAGGAGTGGAGCTGGGGGCCCCTGAGGAGCTTTGAACCCATCCACTCTAGCTACACCCCTGCCTGGGCAAACGCCATCACCAAGTAATAAGGACATCCACCAGTGGCACACATCTTCAACCAGAAGGCCTGGAAGGCAGAGCATTGTGGTAAATATAAAAAAGAGGGCATGACAAAGACAATCTGAAGTTGCAGGCCCTTTCTGAGCATCTGTAGACTTCATTTCGCATTAGAATTCCCGATCAGCCTCCCTTCATCTCTATAAGAGAGCAGCCTGGCAAACTCGAGGTCTGAGGCTGGAAGGCTGCACTTTTATGTATGCACACTAATGTGGGAGCCAGTCTCATTGGACTGAGTAGGACTTACTTCTGAGGAAACATGCACAGAATTATTTTGCACCATACAAGGCTCTTCTATACTATTGCATTCCATGGCACAGAGTTGGGTAGGCACTGCCCAGCAAAGGCATATCGCTGCCACCAGCTGGCAGGTGGTGGGGTGGCAGTGACCATGAAGGCAAGCAGCAGCAGGGTCCATGAAGGCAGGCAGTGTGGGCTGCCACCTCAAATCTCACCCGAGGGCCACTTTTAACCTCACTAGGCCCCTGATTTGTGGGAAATTTGAGCCTGGCTTGTGCCACCCTATGATTGCCCAGTAAGCCATGCCATGGGCCCACCAGACTCTGTTCTTAGCCCCACCACTCCCTTGAACTGGAGTGTCTGTATTCTCATCTGTGGAATGTTGGAAGGAACGGAACTACAGGCCAAGGAGAAGGGTGCTAGCCCAGCATTCTCCTTGACATGCTAGTTTTCTGTGTGCAGAGTGTTTTTCATTGGGATGAGCATTTAAGCACTCGAGCCTCTCCTGCAGTCTCAAGTAGCATAGTCCAGACACAGGTTTCTCACTTCAGAGTAGGGGTGTGCACAAAACTGGGTTGCCTGGTTTGGTTTGAGTCTGAACTAGACTCAAACTGAACTGAGCATATTTGGTTCTGTGCATCACGAAACACGCCCTCCCCAATTCAGTTCAAGTTCGGGGGGGGGGGCTGCGAGTTAAATTTTTAATTTTTTTAAAAAAAGAAATAGAACACACCGCTGCTGCTCTGGGGGCATCTCCGAGACCGTGGGGTGTGTGTGTGTTTCTCCAGAACCTCCCCCTCCCCCCACTGGTTTCCATTAGCTTCCAAATCATCCAGTCTGGGCAGTTTTTGGCCCATTCAGGGCCTTACCCTCATTGCGGTGGCCATTTTGGATGCCACCGTGCACGCCCAATGGACCTCTGCATGGCCGGATCATGACCAGTGAGTAAGGATGTGCAAACAGAATCGAATTCGAACTGATTCAAATTCAAACCAGTTCGGTTTGAAGATTCCAACTCAAACCAAACAGGGCATTGAATTGGCAATGCTGGTCCAAGTTCGAACCAAACAGAGCTTGAAACTAGTTTGAGCCTCCAAAACTGGGTTGGGTGTTAGGCACCCATGGGTGCCAACTACCACCCAAACCCCAAAGCAATCGGACACTCCTATGCTTTTTGATGATTTTTTGATTTTAAAAATTATTTTTCTCATAGGATATAATGGGGACTCGAACCAGCTCATTATTCCCTATGTGGAGTACGTAGGGGCACAAAACTGGGGTAGGTGGTAGGCACCCAGTGGTGCCTACCACCCACCGAACACCAAAGCAATCGGACACTCCTGTGCTTATTAATGATTTTCTGAAGGTTTTTTTTTTCAATTTTTGCATTTCTCCCATAGGGAATAATGGGGTTTTGAGGATGCCCCATTACCCACCTTTAGGGGGTGCCAGGGCACCCCAAAGTGGGTCTGGGGGCAGGGCAGGTATGGCCTCAACTCCCCCCAGGCAGCCCCAAGTTTATAAGATTTATTTATTTATTTTAAAAAATATTTTTAAAGCATTTTTCCTTTCATTGCAATGCATAGGAGTCTCTCCCCATTCATATAAGTAGAACAGTGAGAGTGACCCTAATTGCTGTGAACTCTGAACTCAGAGTTCACCGCAATTTATTAAACCCATTTTTTTTCTTTATGATGAGAGGATATTCTAGGCAAGATGACAGCTGGGGCCACATATCTGAACAGGAACAAGGGTAACCCTAATTGTGCACCCCTCGGTATTGTTACAGTCCTCACCATGAGTTCCTTTTCCTTATCAGGTAGGAGCCCGTGTGCACACTGAGACAGCACATAGGACCTGGGAGAGGGCATTTGTCAGCCCACTCTCTCTCCTGCTCATTTCTCATCCCAATGGTTCTGTGTATGATGGCAAATTTCCAGCTGCTTCTGAGTGACCTGGGCTAACAGCACTGCCTCTTCCCCAGCAAAGCAATCACTTGGGCTTTGCTTTCCAAATACCCACCACACCCTGAAAGCATTGGCAAGAACCACACTGGTGTTGTGTAAATGGAGCCACATAATGGTCAGCATTGTTCTTTCT
This sequence comes from Hemicordylus capensis, assembly GCF_027244095.1. Taxonomy (NCBI): domain Eukaryota; kingdom Metazoa; phylum Chordata; class Lepidosauria; order Squamata; family Cordylidae; genus Hemicordylus; species Hemicordylus capensis. The sequence continues at coordinate 195,018,988 of NC_069659.1, read as the reverse complement.
GGCTATTTGCCCTCATCCAGGATGATCTCACAGCCCGCCCCCTTGGCCCGCTTCAGTGGCTCCTCGGGATCTGTAATGATGTGTCTTTGGACTTCGGCAAATAGCCCCAGAGGAAACACTGTACCCATTGTATAGCCTTGCTTGCTTCACTACTGTGCTCAGCCAGCATCTCTCCCTCTGCAGCATCACACACCAATAGCACAAATTGCTGGGGAGGTGTAAGCTCCACTGAAGTAAAAAAATTTTTAAAGAACAAGAAAGCACCACGGCACTCTTACAGAGCTCCCCTTCATTCAAAGGTGCTTGCACAGGACAGGAGAACTTCCCAATGGATTATACCCTAAATCAGGACTACTGCAATATTGAGGCATCACAGACAGCAGAAGGCCAACTCTAGGCTTCTTCTTTAGGCCAGGGGCCCAGAAAAAACACAGAAGCAACGCCAGCTCATCAGCAAGACTACTGTGGCAAATGTTGTTGTTGTTGTTATATCATCATCATCATCATCATCATCATCATTATTATCATTATTATTGCCCTCACAAGGATAACCAGGTGCAAAGGAGGAGGCCTGAGCTTCTGTACTTGGAACAGTTGTGTTTCCACAACTGTTGAATTTCAGCAGGTGCACATTTCCTCACTCTTCCTCGCCTCTCCGGCAGGATCTGACTGAGAAAGTGCAGCAGGTGGGGGAGTAGGAAGGAGCTGTAGGTCCATCTACTCAGGAGGAGCAGAGCTGTGGTGGCGGCAGCTGAGAGAGAACCATCCAGGAACAGACGTGTTTGTACTTCGAATCAGAACAAACAAGATAGCATCTTGTTACCACTGAGGAGGGAGGGAGGGAAGGAGGGAGCGCGAGGGAGAGAGCACCCCCCCCTTCACAGACTCTCTCTCTCTCTCTCTCTCTCTCTCTCTCTCTCTCTCCCTTCAGCCAGCCCAGCTAGTCTAGAGTTGTTGCCTGATTTGAGACCATATGAGGGAGCACAGAGGGAGGGAGGAGCCCAGGTGCCAGCAGCCTCCTCTTGCATGCGCGCACACACATGCACACAAGTCATATCATCCCGACGCCACAGCCAGCAGATTTTCTCAGCCTGCCACTCGGGGGGGGGGGGTGCAGCCAAGCCTTGCCCTGACAGCCCCCCCCAACACACACACACATGCCTTTCCCGCCCACCCACCAACTCAGACAGGCAAGCAAGCAGTGCAGGGAGGCAGCAAGGCAGAGGGGCACATAACGGGGTGATGCAGTCACCACCCCCAGCCAGCCAGCAGAGCTCCCTCTCTGTGCCTCGCTGGCAATGCGCTTTTGGTGGGGAAAGTGGGGAGGGAGCCTCTCACCCTCCCCACCATAAGCAGTACCCACTGCCCCCCTTTCCTGTCCCCCCAGGTCAAATAAAAATTATTTCATGAATGAAAATAACCTTCCACATCACTCCATGCGTGGTGCAGTAGTTAGAGTGCCGGACTAGAACCGGGGAGACCCGAGTTCAAATCCCCATTCAGCCATGAGACTAGCTGGGTGACTCTGGGCCAGTCACTTCTCTCTCAGCCTAACCTACTTCACAGGGTTGTTGTGAGGAGAAACTCAAGTATGTAGTTCTGGGCTCCTTGGAGGAAGAGCGGGGTATAAAGGTAAAAATAAATTAAATAAATAAAATACAGGGCAAGCCTCCCTTCAACAGAAAAATACAGCTACTTTCCTGTAATGCTATTAAAACATTATAGGGCCATAATGCATCAATAAAACCCAAATCAAGGCATTGGAAATATGGACACCTGGTGGCAGTGCAGCAACTGCGATGTCAAAAGAAGGGAAATGCAGAGGGGCACTTAGCAGACACGTTGCAAAACTTTTGCAGTGTGTAATCTGGAAAATGGCCTGGTTACCTTCTTTAGATCTCAAAGAGTATAGTCCTCATGCTAGTTTCTTCTTTTCAGTCCCATACACAGGCTCAGAGCTTGTTCATACAAAATGATATTTACTTTGTTACAAGGAGGTCCCCAGCCCACTCTGTTACCGAACAGGTGCCTGTTCATGCACAGGCACCTGCACACTTGCATGGGGTTTTAGGCAGATTTGTGCACTAGATTCACACACCATCACTTTTCATATTGTGACCATTACAGTTGGAAATGTCTGTCACAAATCCTCATGATACTGGCAGCAGCAGAAAAAGCAAAATAGTTTGTGACCATGTAACTTGGGCATCACTTGGATTGTTCTTCAGAACTGCTTGCTACACCCATGGGGCTGGTTGGCACCCTCTTTGCACTAGACCACCACTCACTCTGGGCCACCCCAGCACCCCACAAGTGGCTTTAAGGTTTTTCTCCATAGGGAAGAATGGAGGTTTCAGCAGCCCCATAACTGCACTTGGGGGGTCCTGGGGTGGCCCAGAGTGAGGGTGCCAACCACCTCTATGGGTTGCTAACTTCAAATATTCATAAAAAATCATAGGGGTGTCTGATTGCTTTGGGGTTTGCATGGTTGTTGGCACCCATGGGTGCTCTACAATAAGGAATAATGGGCTGGTTAGAGTCCCATTATATCCTATGAGAAAAAATAAAAACATTTTTCAAAAATTCATAAAAAACTGTACGAGTGTCCGATTGCTTTGGGGTTTGGGTGGCAGGTACCCTTGGGTGCCAGCTACCACCTACCAATTTTTGGGTGTCCAAACCGGTTCAAATCATTTCAAACCGGTTCGAATTCGAACCGAACCAGGGGGAGGTTCAAACAAAACCAAAACCGAACCACCCCCTCCTGGTTCGAATTTGAACCGAACCGGGCAAACCGGTTTTGTGCACATCCCTACTCAAAGACAGTGGCGGACAGACTAGTGAGTCAGAGGGCTAGAGGGTCAAGACATTGGTCATCCCTTCTCTACTGCTCTGACACTATCCCTTTGGAATGTAGATTGCTACTCTTAGGGACTAACTTCCTTCCTCCCTTCTCTTCCTGTCCCTTCTACCTTGCAACATGCAAGCAAGTTCCTCTCCCTGCACCATGTGCACAGAGAAGATGCAGAATCCATCTGCATCCAGCTAACTAGCTAGATTAGAGATCCTAACTCCTCACTTTCCTATCTAGAATGGAGTTCCTTAATAAATGCCTTATATATTGATTTAAATATTATATATTATCTATTTATATATTGATTTAAACTGGGAAGACCCGAGTTCAAATCCCCATTCAGCCATAAAACTAGCTGGGTGACTCTGGGCCAGTCACCTCTCTCTCAGCCTAACCTACTTCACAGGGTTGTTGTGAAAGAGAAACTGAAGTATGTAGTACACCGCTCTGGGCTCCTTGGAGGAAGAGCGGGATATAAATGTAATAATAATAATAATAATAATTTGAAAATATGAATTGGCTCCAAGTTACTTTACTCTCAGCATACACGCATGCCTAAGTAAATTCCGCTGTGTTGTGCCTCTGTGCACTCTGCTATAATGAGAAAGGGATTTTCTACCCGAGAGAATTCCCAACACATGTTGTGTATGTGTGCATGTTGCATGTGCACTGGGCACTTCTAGTCTGATGCGCGCTGAGGCAGCAAGGAGGTACACTGCTGCCCTGCAGGACTGTGTTTAATCACAGTGCTGGGGGTGGGAAAGAGTGCCCTCCCTGCTTCTTAAAGGTAACCTCCCCCCACTGTCAAACTGGCCATTGCTGGTTCCATGCGCATCCCTAGCTCTCAACACTTTGGTCCAGTACCACCTTTGGCTTCTGAGAACACTGCTCCATACCCTGTGCCTCCTGTGAAGCTGTGACACCCTCCCCCTTTCTATTACAGGCACATGGAGGAGGAAGAGGGGACTCCGGCACAGAATACTTGTACAATTGACAGCAGTCCATCTAAATCTTCAGAAAGTCATATCAGAAGCTGCAGCAGTCTGCTCTCTGCTGCCCCCCAGAGGATTATTAGGAGGGCTTGATTCAGAGGCCGAATGAACAAAATAAAATACTTTGCTGCCACCAGCTGGACAAAGTTCTTATTACATCTTATAGTGTGAATCTTTAAATTAAATTGTAAACAGTTTTATCAAAGAGAAGCTGCATGTCTTAAGAGGCTTCCTCTTAAGACATACAGTGCTAGGTTGGTAGGGAGTGGACTCATCCAGCATGAGCCTAACACCCTTTGAGGAAGTCTGTAGAGGTAGGCCAAATGATGATTTTTGAGAATGGTGAATGGCCAGCCCCTTTTGGTACCAGTAGAAATCTCCCCCTGGCAAAAGAGAGAGGTTGGGCCTACGTTACCTGGCAGTTATGTGTACTGGCAGTCCTCAGGCCTCAGCAGAATTATTTGAATCAAAATCCATCTCAGTAGTCACTTGCTTCTCAAAGAGAAACCGAACATCTACATCTTGCTGTATTTTCAGTACATGGCCTAGCAAGAGGAGAAATGTCTCTTCACTCTATGGGCTTGGCCACAGATGATGAGCAGGCTCTCTTGGCTCTGTTTAGGGACAGCATAGCATATGGGGAAAGGTGGGGAAACCCTGGGCTTCTGTCACATGGCCTGGCTCTTCCTCTCACGTGACTTCCTAGGGGGGCAGCTTGTGTGCTGTTGATGATGGTATGGCCTTCTGTTTTCCAGTATGCTCAACGTACACACATGTCTCCAACTCAGGAACAGCAGAATCCCAGCCCGGAGGGTGGGTGGGGGGAGGGTGGGGCCTGGTTTCAGTTGCTTAGACAGGCCTGCAGAAGTTGCGATCCACCACGCTAAGCAGAGAGCCCTGTCAGTCCAGCAGGAGCTTGATAAAGCTCTTGCTACTGCTGCCTGCCTGGAGCAGAACCAAGAGGGATGGCCAAGCACTGGGCAGGCTACAAGACAGGGCTGAGGTGCTGCATTCCGCTTGAGGGGGTCACAAACTGCGCAGGCCTGATCTCAGTGCCAAGAGGGCCACTGAGGGGCTGTGCTTGCTGCTGCAGCGCTTGATCGGCTGCAACAACAGTCTCATCATCCACTTCCTTCTGCTGCCTGCAGTGGGACACAGAGAAGTATTAGGCTCACTGCATAATCTGCTGTGAGAGAAGGGTGGGTGAAGAGACCCCTGGAGCAGCCCTTCGGGGCTACTGCTGCAGCTCTGTCACGGCCACAGCACCCTTGGAGTGACAGACAGAGTGCCATGGGAGAGGCCTGGCAAGCCAGAGCCAAGTTCTCAGAAATCAGGATGGCCTCCCTCCGGGGCATAAGAGCAGCCCTGCTGGATCAGGCCCAAGGCCCGCCCAGTCCAGCATCCTGTTTCACACAGGGGCCCACCTCCTGATGCCTCTGAGAAGCCCACAGGCAAGAGGTGGGGGCATGCCCTCGCTCCTGCCGTTGCTCCCAACTGGTATTTAGAGCCATCTTGCCTCTGAGGCTGGAGGTGGCCGATAGCCACTAATTAGTAGCCATCGATAGATGAGAGACCTGTCCTCCATGTATCTATCAAAGCAGGGGTGTCGCTATAATTGAGCAAATGGGTTCAAAGAACCCAAGGGCCCCAGCTCCTGAGGGCCCCCCAGCTCCACCCCTCCCTGTGTTCTGATTTTCCAAGGGGCCACTGGGGAGAGGGGTGAACAACACGGGCCCCCTCTCCCCTCGCTATACCACTGTATCCCTGCCCCTTTCAAAGCCATCCAAGCTAATGGCCCTCACCACATTCCATAGCAGAGAATTCCAGAGATTCATTGCACACTGGGTTAAAGAGTACTTCCCTTTGTTGGTCAGTTTCATGTGGTGACCCCTGGTTCAATGGTTGTGAGAGAGGGAGAAAAATTTATCCTTGTCCACTTTCTCTACTCCCTGCATGATTTTATAAGTCATAGTTGGAGATGCAGCAGTTGCTATGGGAGACTCCCTTCCTTTCCTGACTCCTCTCTCTTGCAACCTGATTCATCCAGAAGGCAAAATATGCAGAATAGGAGAAGAAAGATCCAATCGGAGCAAGAAAGGCAGCTGAGTGCTGACTGAGGGCAGCTACTGGAGCAATCCTCGGCCCTATTGGCAAGATTTTCCTTTTGCTTCCTTGGAGACATTAGAAACCTACTCTGAACCCATCTCAGGTGTTCAGAGCTGAAGGCCTTTAAGTATCTTGGGCAGGAGAATAGAAGGCCACTGAAATCGGGAGCTTTCCCAGACAGCAGGCTTTACTGCAGGTTTACTGTGAGTTCAGGGCATATATCGGATACGCCAATGCAAAAAGTGGATTTTTTTACCCTGGACATAAATCAGGCAGGATGAACTGACAGGATGAAGAATATTTTAAAATGGCAGTTCTATTACTCATCACCTTTTTGTGAGCTAACCATAGAACAGCTTGAAATGAACAGAGTACGTATAGGCTAAACATACTGGCCACAATTCAGCAGTGGAGCCCAACATGCTCAAAGGTTGCAAAGGCAAAGGAAAGCATCCAAAGCACATACAGAATTCCATCTGCCATGGGAAATCATGGGGTCCTCAAGTATATGGGGGTTCCAAGTCAATACATGGGGGAAACCCAAATCGTGTATGGAGTGCCTTCTGTTATGCTGCATGGACTTCAGGGTAAATCTGGCCAGTAGGGCACACCCTTAAAAGCCCCATCTGGGAATGCTCCAGGCAAGCCGAAGGCTGTAATCTGATGGCACAGAGCATTGAGCAACAACTTGGCAGCCTCCCTCAAGTTGCTCAGACTGAGAAAAGGCAGCTTTGGGCCACCCACTGGCACTAGACTGGCTTCTGGTGTCACCTGACTGACTTCTCCAGGACTGTGGTGGTGAGATAGATGGAGATAGCTAATGGACTGTGGTGAGAATGCCCCAGCTGGAACTGTCTGCAGTTCTCTCTGCTGGTCAGCAGCCCAGGGAGGAAGACAGTGTATGTCTCTCAGGGCTTCTAGTCTGGTGCCACCTGGCAGTCAGCCTACTCCCTTCCTTTGTCTTTAGTCTGTTGGGGCTCTGTGCCAATGCCTGGACCCTACTACTAGGTATATTTCATGAATTATATTTGGTACTGCTCAAACCATTTATTTCTTGACTTTGAGAGGCTTGGTTGAGAACACCTGGAGGAGGAGGAGGAGGAATAACTTTATTTGTTTGCCACCCCATAACAAATTGACCTCTGGGCAGCTATGAGGAGACAGAAAAGGGGCTAAGCAGTAGCTAGTAGCACTGGACTTCTTGGGTTGAAGAGGGCCAAAAGGCCCTTCATGGGCCTTAAGCTGGGGCCCTCCACACTTCTTTGACAGAGATGCCTTGGCTCTTTCTATGTTGGCCCACCCTGACGCCAGACCTCAAAGTTACGTATTGCCATTACTCCTATCTACAACATCCTGTCTCATCCCCCAAACCTTTTCCAGAATAGACAATATTATACTCCTCATTTTCTTTACAGTGGCCATCCTACAGCCAGGCAAGAGAAAGGAAAAGTGGTACCCTTTCCTCCACTTTTCCACAGCATTAATTATGTTTGGGTTACTTAACCAATCTTCTTCTTTAAACTTAAAAAAAAAATGTTTATTTTGCATACTGGACAGAGGGAAGTCTAGAAGCTGGTTTTTGCATTGTACCATATGCATGCCATTTAAACTCCCGCCAGCTGCTGCTCAAGCTCTCCTCTCTCTCTTTAGTATGGCGACAAAGAGGGCCCTGATTGGCTGACTCACTCCTACTGTGAAATTGTGGTGAGCAATGGCAGGGAAGAAGAGCAAGGTTGGTGTGGAGGAGAATTTGCACCCCACCCTGGCTCACCTGTCCCCACTGTGGCCTGGGGGTGGATGGTGGGGAGGAGGAAGAGATGCAGCAAGTGACAGCCATGAAGTGGAGGCCCCATGGCAGGCATGGCAGTGCAATCACACATGAGGAATTCTTGCTCTTGCTTGGGCTAGGCTGCTCCTAGTAGTGGGAGTAGTGTCCGATGGTGTCTGTGTATGCATGAAGAAGCTGTCCCTTTAAATAGAAACTGGAGAATCCAGACCTGGCTGCTTCCAGATGGAGGGCTCCTCTGCACCAGCATCTCCCAACTTGCACAAGGGCTGGAGAATGAGTCCACATGCTCCTCCCCTTTCACCTCTTTCTCTCGCAGTTCTCTGTTTTTCTGTCCACATCACAGCTCAGAATAATCCTGAATATAAGAGTTATTGGCTCCTCCCCACTTACTGTATCCCCTCTTCTTCCAGTGCCTCCCCCCACCTCGTGAAGCTGGGTGTGCACATGCGCAGCCAGCTTTCCCCAACCATTTTTTGCCTTTTGGGTGGGGGTGGGGGGTGGAGCAGCACTGGAGTCCCACAGCTCCACACACACAACAAAAGAAAAAGAAAGCTCACAGGAATTCTGCAGCTGAGAATTTGCATTTGTGCAAACTGGGAGTGTGTGTGTTGTGTGTGTGTGTGTGTGTGTGTAGCAGCTGTTTTCCTCTCTTTTTTTCTGTTCTTCCCCTCCATCCATCCATCCAGGCAGCCCCAGCCCCCACATAGCCTTCTCATTTCTGCTACTTTCCTCTCCTTTCCTCCAGTATCCTCGGCAGACGGCATGTGCACTCCCTCACATGCTCTTCAACCCTTCCCAGCATCCCAAGCACAGTGAAGCACAGTTGTTACTCCACTGGGTAGAACTCATGGTGGCGTCGAGGGTTGCCTGGCAAAGAAGTTGCAGGAAAGAAGTCCAGAGTCCCACATTTCCACACACAGCCCTAAAGAGACTTTTATAAAGCACTGGACTCCTGTAACTCCAAGAAGGACCAGATAGAATGAATGAATGAATGAATACTTTATTACGATCCATGACCAGGAGACAAAAATATACAACATATCCATCCATTATATCCAGCTAGTATTTTTATTTAAAGGATATCAATTACAAGAACCACAATTAATGGATCTACTCTTACAAGCAGCCACACATAATTTAGCTACTTTAAAATTCGTCTCAGGATTCACTCCAGAAAGTAAATAGCTGGCATAAAATAACTATGAATGCCCAGGGAAAGGCAGTAAAAGCAGAGTTATAAAAGAATTTTTTATTAACTGATAAAATATACAATTAAGAAGGACATATTCAATTGACTCAACTGCACCAGAATTACAAAGACAAATTCTTGCATCATATGGCATATTTCTGAAACTTCCCATACTTCACCGCAGAAGGTAGAGTATTCCAGTGAGCTAAGGAAAAAGCCCTGTGATGGCTGTCAATTCATAGAGATAATTTGCTGGTTTAAGTTGACTATTAATTCTTTCCAGGTTAAGGTTTTTTGGGACCAAACTAATATCCTTTTGATGCTCCATATAGCAAATCCTTTGCTTAGGAGCCTTCTTAGCACTATCAAAACCCAAGGATAATAAAAACTTAGGAGAAAATCCATAAGCCAATAGTTTAGATTCCAATTTTATACACCAGGTGAATCTAAAAGTATCTGCTAATATCAAAGGAGTTAAACCACTAAGGAAGAGGTTAAGTTTTAGCTAAAAGTTAAATTTTGAAAGCTAAATATTGGTTTCCAGCTTTAAAATCCCAGCTTCAAGTCTTAAAGCTACACTGGGAGCGAATTTAGCAATTTGAAAGATTGCTCTTTAAAATTTGGATTTCCCCAGAGAGGGAAGGTTTGAATAGAGCCCAAGCTGAGCACCATAAAGAAGCTGAGCTAGTACTTTGGCCTCAGAAAGCCTAATGGCTGCAGATATATAATTCCCACCTCTGGTTTGAAAGAAATTTAAAATGGTCGTTACACTCCTTTGTGCAGTCTGAACGAGATGGTTAACGTGTGCATTTTTGCTGCTGGAAGCTTAGAAGAGCACTCCCAGATATCTAAAACAATGTACTTGTTCAATCTCTATCCCATTTATAACCCATTTATGTTTCTTGGGCCTCTTAACAAAAAATGAAACTTTGGTTTTGTGACAGCACAGCAACCTCTTCCTGTGCTATTTTGCTGTGTTACGGATCATATCTGACATATTCAACCGCTAATATAAGAAAAGCTGTTGCTTTTTGTGTTTTATTTATAACAAAAAGAATTGCAATTAATAAACATTATTACAGAATCCCCATTTGTTCTGGGGTGCACTCATTTCTGAATGAACAGGAAAAAATTCAAAGGTGACATATTCAATATCCATTATTGCTATGGTTAGCAGTATGTTCCTACACTTTGCAAGTACCATGTTCCAAAAATCTTGTGTTCTGGGGCATTCCCACCAGAAGTAGAAGTTGAAACAAACACACCCACAACTCTTCTGGCATCTGGGAATGCATTCTACGTTGTTGCTCTGCATTTTCACCATGATAATACACCACCTGGGAGTTATTCACACATGCTTTCATCTGAAAGGTATCTGAAAAGCGAATCTGCTTCGCAGCAAATTCTCAAGATGTTTAATTCTGCGTATTAAATGAACAGTTCACATAAGGTCAGCTCCTCTCCGCAATGCTGGCAGATCTTTTTCCTGTGCGTTGCTCTGGGATTTTCCTCCAACCAATCACAAATCACATCACAGAGAGGAGGAGGTGAGAGAGCTTTTTTGTTGTTCGTTTGAGCTACGGAGGCAGAGGTGCACCTAGGTAATTTTGAAGCCTGGACCTAAAGGTGTTTGGAGGTCCCCTCACTGCAAGTTAAGCATCATTTTTTAACACGTAGGTTCTTGAGGGCACAAACCACACCACCCTGGACAGACTAAAGACTATTTGGGGGGCCCCAGGGAGTGTGGAGGCCCTGGACTTTGGCCCCAAAGTCCAGGGGTAAGAGTGCCTTTGTACGGAGGAGTGGAAGTTGCCGGCACAACAAGTTGCCAAAAGCTTGATCAAACAGCAGGACGCTTAACCCTTGCCTTTGTGAGTGACTGCCATCATCCCCTCATGTGACTGCCTTCATCAATGCCCCCCCCACACACACACACACCACGCAGGGAAGTTTAAAGCAGAAATCAGAGCTTTCTCTCTGTCATGAAGAAAATTGCAGGCTAATGGAATCAACACGGGGGGGGGGAGGCTCAGGTTGCATCAATTCTGCATATCTAAAGCCTATGTAAACTCCTCTTCACTGAGTTTTGAAAAGCTGAATTACTGGCATGACCACTCCACACATCAAGGGAGAAGCAGTGGACATAACAGAAGCCTCGTATTCCTCCCCGGCCACAAAAGCTGCTGAAACTAGAGGATTTTTTAAAGCTGGACATACTTCGGGCTAAGCCAGAATGTGCAGCCTCGATTCGGGGGGAAACAGAGTCCTATCTGTACTGGTCCCTGATAACCCGCAGCTACTTCAGGGTAAATGCAGCTAATATGTGGACTGGCCCACTCCATTCTGGAGGAGACTAAAAGTAAAAGCCCTGTATGTAAAGCCTCCTGGATATTTATTTTAAATTTGCAAGTTAATACAATCTGTTAATCCTGTATTCCCAGGATTTCTCCCATAATCTTCCCTCAAATCCAACTTCTAAACCTGTGTATATGAACGTTTTCCTCGGGCATTTGTAGTATCTATGATCTTATACATTAAAAAAACAGTTATTTCGGAGTTAACAGCAACTCTTGGAAATGCATTTGAGTTGAGTCACTTCTTGATTGTTTGATTTGAGATTGTGTAAGTGCTTAAATTGGGGATATTGGAATGTTAATTGGTAATATGGAATCTTAAGAGCTGCTTCTCTCTTTTGAATATCAATAAGTGACACTTGTTTCTTTCTTGGTGCATTACTTTGCTTCTGACAGATTTAGTTTAGATACAATTAATAAACTAATGGAGGGGAGCCATCATGGGGCCTAAGTAAGAATGGGATTTGGTAAAGGGGAAACATTTGGAATAACTCTAGTTCTCCAACTTTACTACGATTTGAGGGTGTCTAGTATTACAGGATGCTGGTGTTGTCAATTTAGCCCTGTTCTTGGACACATACCAGACATGCACATCAAGCAGGGTCAAGCTGCTTTTCGGTTTGTTTTTAGTGTGTGCTATTGGTAGTATTTGGCCAAAACACAATGATGGAAAATTGAGCTGCCAATAGTACTCTTAGATCTGGAACTGCTAAAACACCATTACTACAATGCTTTTGTAAAACAGCTTTTTAAATCCATGGCTTTTTATGTGCCCAGCAAAATGTGGATATTATTTTTTGCCAGTTTAATTGGTTACAATCCGGGGAATGAATAGGAAGTAGTTGGAAGAAATATTCTTCTCTATAGAATGCGAATTCCTACTTCAGCAATTCTAGCTATGTAGGATGAGTTTTTTAAAGGCCAGTCTTTTAAATCTTGCTCTGCTCAGGCTCAGACTGGCCTGCCCGGCAGGAAGGCATTTGCCCGATGTGCCCTGAGGCCCTCTGAGTATGAGCGCCCTCCCGTCTCCACAGCGCCTGCCTCTCTCTTGCAGGACGCAAACACCAGGAAATCTTGCCTCTGTGTGTGTGCGCGCGCCCTGCTGCTTTCTCCGAGAGAGTGTGAGCGGCGCCTCCTCCCTCAGCCCCAGCCCCTAGAACTGCGGAGCTGCGGTCCGGCACTTTAGAGTAAGAGTAAAGTAAACTTGAGAGAGAGAGGGTGGCGGGAGAACCCCACCTGAACCAAAACCACCCCGTGTCCGGACCAGTCTGGAGGCCTTTTGAATGGCCTCTGAACCGGTCCGTGCACATGACTACCAGCCCCCTCCCTGCCTCTGTTGTCCTGGCAGCTCCCAGCAGCGCCTTCCTCTCTTGCAGGGCACAGCCTGTGTGTGCGTGCGCCCTGCTGCTTTCTGAGAGTGTGAGCGGCGCCTCCGCCAGCCTGCCTGCCTGAGCGCCCCCAGCCCCCTCCTGCCTCCGTTGTACCAGCAGCCGAGCCAGCGTGCAGCGCCTTCCTCTCTTGCCGAGCGCAGCAGCCTGTGTGTGTGACTGTGCCTGCGCCCTGCTTCTAAGAATGTGAGCGGTGCCTCCGCCATCCTGCCCGAGCCCCGGCCCCCTCCTTCCTCCGTTTCACCAGCACCTGACTCTCTCTCTCTTGCAGAGGGCAGGGAATCTCTGCATCCAGGCAGGTTGCTGCTGTGCTGCTCAGAGAGTCCATTGAGGGAGTCAGGGCAGCGGGCTTCCTTTCATTCATTCTCCTTGCTGCCCTCCTCTGAGTCAAGTCAAAGTAGTTGCTTAATTTGAACGTGGCGCCTCCAAATCGCTGCTATTATTAACTGCAGAAATAAATGATTTCAGCCTCCAGTCATGTCTCCCAAGCGCTGGGATTGGGAACCTGGTCCCTCTCCTTACTAATCAAAACATTAGAAAGAGGTGGTCTCCTCCCACTACTACCTTCCTGCTTCCTCCTCGCTTGCTCTCTCACTCTGTACGTGCACAGACTCACTCTTCACCTCAGTCACGTGAGTGAGGTCAGAGTGAGGAGAAAGGAGACATGGGGAGCAAGAGCACACGCACACACAGTCTCATCCATTTCAAAACAGTAAGCAATGCATCATTTCAATCATTCATATTTCAATCAGTAAGCAAAAATGGAGGGGGTGTGGTGCATGCATATGGGGGATGTTCTGTGCAATGGAGAGATATCAGTCTGTCTGTGATTCTGCTGGTGGCTGTGACTGAGTGGAGAAGAGGGGAGAAAGAATTTCAGAAAGTGAGCAAAAATGGAGGGGGATGCATGCATATGGGGCCCCATTGCCCCATATGCATGCATCCCCCTCCATTTTTGCTTACTTTCTGAAATTCTTGGGGGATGTGAAATTTTATTTATTTATTTTACATTTTATATCCTGCTCTTGCTCCAAGGAGCCCAGAGCAGTGTACTATGTACTCCACACAACAACCCTGTGAAGTAGGTTAGGCTGAGAAAGAAGTGACTCTCTCAGAAATGGGGAGGTATCAGGCATAAAATCACTCTCTGTGTGTGATTCTGCTGGGTGGCTGTGATTGAATGAGGAAGAGGGGAGAAAGAATTTCAGAAAGTAAGCAAAAATGTTGGGGGATGCATATATGGGGCAATGGGGTGTGTGAAATGGGGAGATATCAGGCATAAAATCACTCTGTGTCTGTGATGCTGCTGGTGGCTGTGACTGACTGAGTGGGGAAGAGTGAGGGGGGAAAGAATCATTTCCAAAAGTAAGCAAACCTCTAACAGAGATTTTCAGATGTTGTTGACTACAGCTCCCAGAATCGCCAGCCAAATGCAACTGCAGCTGAGAATGCTGGGAGTTGTAGTGAACAGCGTCTGGGAATCCCTGTTAGAGGGAACAGTGCTCTGGTGTCACTGAGAGGGAAGAAAAGTGAACTTTGAGAATAGTCAGCACTGATGCTGCTCTACTATGAAATGTCAGAGAGCTTCTGGTTTTCTAGAGCATGAAATAAACCTCATCTATAAGTATTGCCTTTTTATAGGACTTCCATTATGTTTTGAATTGTTCTGGAGTTGACAGCAAATGTGAAGGCCTTAGGGGATGGCAATGTATTGAGTGCAAAACATGCAGTGCCTGTAGAATCCAGGGCAAAAATGCAGTACATTTTAATTCAAAACCTAGACTTTAAAACTGACTCCCAAATGAGGAAACTAACCAAGGGATTTAATATAAGGGCATGTCCAGAAATGGCCAGCAGATGTCAGTGTTCAATTCTTAACAAGGAAGTCAAACCAACCTTTCCGGTGAGGGGAAGTGTACAGTTCAGGAGCATTTTGGAACTGGTGCACTCAGATGTTTGTGGGCTGTTACCAGTCAGTTCAGGTGGAAATAGGTATGTCCTGACTTTCATTGATGATTACTCCCGATTTTGCTATGTGTATGTTCTAAGAGAGAAAAGCCAGGTGTTTGAGAAATTTAAAGAATATATTGCACTGGTGAACAACAAATCTGGAAGAAAGCCCTAGTGTTTGAGGTCAGACAATGGAGGGGAATATATGTCAAACCAGATGAAAGAATTTATGAAATCAAACGGTATCTCTCACCAGACTACCCCTCCATTTACTGGACAGCTCAACGGGGTAGCTGAGAGAAAGAACAGATCTCTAGTGGAAATGACCAAATGTCTACTGCATGATGCCAATTTAGCAGACAGGTTCTGGGGTGAAGCAGTGATGACTGCTAACTACCTGCAAGACAGATTGCCAACCAAGGCAACAAATAAGACACCATTTGAACTTTGGCACGACAGAAAACCTTCCCTAAGACACATCAAAGTGTTTGGCTCAATGGCCTATGCATATATTCCCAAAGCAAAGAGGACCAAACTCAATTGCAGATGTGAACTGGGAATTTTTGTTGGCTATGAATCTAGAGGATACAGAATCCTTAATCCAAAAAGTGGAAAGGTCAAAGTGTGCAATGCAGTGTATTTCGATGAAAGACAAAGACCAAATAAAGGTGAAGCATCAAATATTTCCCCAGAAATCCAGATGAATAAAGAGCCATATGATTGGACTCAAATGGATCTGGAGTCAAGCAGCGATCCTGAGGAATCAGTGCCAGATTCAGAAGGGGCTGCACAACCAGAACCAGAACTGAGGCGCTCACAGAGGCATAACAAAGGGGTTCCACCTAACAGACTCTCACTCATGGCTAAAGGAGGAGAGATGCAAGAACCCACTACGTGGCAAGATATAGAAAGGTTGCCAGCTGATGAAACTGAGAAGTGGAGAAAAGCAGCAATGGAAGAAATTGACTCCTTGCACAAAAATGAGACTTGGAGACTTATGGAACTACCCGCTGGAAGAAAGACTGTGGGATGCAAATGGGTCTTCAAAGTCAAGCAGGATGCAGAAGGGGATGTACAGCGCTACAAAGCCAGACTAGTAGCCAAAGGATACTCCCAAGTCTATGGTCAGGACTATGATGAGACTTTTGCACCAGTCGTGAAACACACGTCAATTAGAACATTGCTCAGCGTGGCAGCAGCCAAAGGGATGCAAGATGAACACTTGGATATAAAGACCGCCTTCCTACATGGGGAAATCGAGGAAGACATCTACATGCAACAACCACCAGGCTTTGAGGAACCTGGAAAGAAGTGGCTAGTGTGCAAACTGCAAAAGAGCACCTATGGCTTAAAGCAGGCATCCAGAGCATGGAATGAAAAACTGAATCAATTACTACTTAAGGAGGGGTTAACGCAAGGAAAAGCTGACCCCTGCCTATATTCTAGACTCAGAGACAATAGATGGACTTACATTCTGACTTACGTTGATGATTTTATTCTTGCACATGAGGAAATGCAAGACAGTCATGAAATTGTACAACACCTGAACAAGGAAATAGAGGTGAAGGAACTCGGAAGCATCTCATATTACCTTGGCATCCAAATAGTAAGAGAAGAGAATGGAACATTCCTTCTCAACCAAAAACAGAAGATAAAATATCTTCTAGAATGCCTGGGACTGATAGATGCCAATAAAGTCAGCACGCCAATGGATGCTGATTTCTGGAAGCAAGATGAGGACAGCCAGCCTTTACCAGCCAACAACCAGTACAGAAAGGCAATTGGAAAACTCTTGTACATAGCCACAGTGACAAGGCCAGACATTGCCTCAGCTGTGGGAATCCTGAGCAGAAAAGTGAGTGTGCCAACGAACAAGGACTGGATAGCGGTCCAAAGACTGGGAAGGTACCTGAAAGGTACTGCACATTATGTATTGGAGATCCCAGCAAACAGCAATCCCAAACTTGTGGGATATGTGGATGCAGACTGGGGTGAGGACAGAACGGACCGCAAGTCCACAAGTGGACACCTGTTCCTGTATGGAGATGGAGCCATAACTTGGAGTAGCCGCAAGCAGTCACTTGTTGCACAATCATCCACAGAAGTGGAGTACGTTTCAGCAAGTGAAGCATGCAGGGAAGCAGTATGGATACACCAACTACTATTGGACTTTGGCATCGAGGAACCAAAACCCACAGTGATGTTTGAGGACAACCAAAGTTGTATCCAGATCTCCCAAATGGAGAAAATGAAATCTCGAACTAAGCATATTCCCATAAAGTACCACTATGTTCGGGACTTGCAAGAAAAAGGGGTGGTCCAGCTGAGGTACTGCCCCACAGAAGAGATGCTGGCAGATGGATTAACTAAGCCATTATCCAGAGACAGATTCCAGATGCTTCGTGAGAAGATGGGAGTTGTGACCAGGTGCGACAGGCGATGAGAAGGGGTGTTGGAGATGAACTTCCAGTGCATCGACCTTTTTGCACCAACTGTACTAATGACCACTAGGGGCATTGGGAGTAGAGACAGTGAGTAAGGGCCTCCCTAACTGTCCCTACTCTATGACCCCTGAACTGACTCTGCAGCACTTCCTGTGCTGAGTCACAATCCTTCCTTTCTTCCTAGAGAGCAGATGGAAACATCTCTCTCTCTCTCCTTACCTATCCACTATGTAGTCCTTTAGATTAGATATAGGTCTTTCCTGTCTAAGTGTATTTAACCAATAAATGTTTAGTGTTTAGTCATACAAGGATCTCCATGTGTTTTCTCTAAATAGCTGCAATATCCAAACCATCCTCTGCTACCTACTCTGTAACTGGAGTGTGTGCTCATTCCTTAGTGCTCTGCTGTTTTACCTATTGTGGGTAAAAATCAACAACCTCTAACAATATAATGGATTAAATTATTAGTGTACATTGTCATGTCATGTTCTGCTCTGTTCCTCCACCACTCAGTCTTTCAATCTGTGAATTGTTTTGAAGTGCCATGACAGTGGTTCTATAGGCAGACTAAACAACAAAGGCAATAGGTAAAGGTAAAGTGTGCCATTGAGTCGATTTTGACACTTGGCACCCACAGAGCCCTGTGGTTTTCTTTGGTAGAATACAGGAGGGGGCTACCATTGCCTCCTCCCAGGCAGTATGAGATGATGCCTTTCAGCATCTTCCTATATCGCTGCTGCCTGATAATACCATTGGGGATTCAAACCAGCAACCTTCTGCTTATTAGTCAAGCATTTTCCCTGCTGCGCCACTTAAGATGGCTAAAGGTGATAGAGGACAGCCTTATTTTGATGTATACCATATGATGGGAGCTGGTTCTTTGCTGTCACCATGACTTTGAACGATGAATATCTATCTTTAAAAAGTTTGAGCCCCCCCCCCCCAAGTTCACCCACTGTCTTGAAAACGTTTGAACACAGACTCAATATTTCATTCTGAGTCGCAGATAGCAGATGTATTTCTATTCCATGTGGTCAGACGTTTTCTTAGCACCTACTAATATTACTTCCAGAGGATGATGAATTGACCTTTGGTCATATGGATAGCATTTAGTGTCCTACAGATGTTTCCCATCATGACTATAATGGGGAAATGATTATAAATAATCATATATGCTAAGAGTAAACTCAGGTATGCTATATCCATTTTGAAATTCAACAGGGCATCCCCGAATCAAGGTAGCAGTTTCTGGTAGTGGAATGTAGCTGTATATACAGTAAAATATTTGTAAATTAAAAGAAAAAGGGAAATGTAAAATCTCCAAAATGGCCCTATGGACTGACAGGGCCTCTGGGGTTGCCAGAACTTTCAGAAGGTTGAAGGAAGATCGCTTCTTCTTAATGCAACCTTTTAGTTGTGCGGGAGGGCGGACGTTGCTGCTGCTGCCACCATCTTATCATCCTGAATTTCTTCATAGTTACCTGCCTGGAAAGAGGGGGAAGGATCTAAACAAGGAACCAGAAGTCCGGAAGGCTGTGTGAGTCTTTCACACAGCTTGAGAGTAGTTAAAACATGGGATGTTGAAGGAATCAGCTGTGAGGAAATTAAAGGCTCCTAGGAAATGGAGTAAAGGAAGGAGGAGAGAGACCTGTCCAAGTCCCTAATGGATGGTTTGGAATTGGGGAATGTGCACTATGAGGTTAAAAACACTTCTCTTGCTGCACTATATAGAGATTTTTCAGGAGAGAAGACACCATTTCACTCTCCATACAACCACATGTCCCACCTAGTTTTATCTGGCCCTGCTACCATGGTGAAAATGTCCACAGACCCTACGCTACTTTGATCAAAGCGTCCAGACGGCAGCAGTTCCAATGGCTGGAAGACAGCAGTCTCAAAGACAAGCCACTTTCTTTCTCAGCCTCAGCCCCTCTCTACAATATGGTGAAAATACTGAGATTGTAAGGAAGAAAATGTACACAAAGTGTTTGTACTAAGTGCTCTACCAATACCAAGTGCTATACTAGAAGCTCTATACCAAACGTGAAATATTATTGAACAGTTGCTTCCAGCAGGCATTTGGAAGGATGGTGCATTATAGGCTGGCTTTAACAGTCCAAGGAGATACAAAGTGCAGGGTCCCTTCCTGGCATTCCACAAGGAAACCCTTGTCTGACTGGTGTGCACTCCTGGATGGAATGAACATTAGGTTCCCCTCCCCATTTCCAGCCCCCTTGGCAGGATTTCAGTCATGGATTGACTAAAACCGCTGTGGGTGTCTTGGCCGCAGTGTAGAAAGCTGCCTTTTGCTCTCTTACATAAGGTAGGTTTCCTTTTATGTCCTGAACATCATGAGCTAATGGCCCATCAGAGCTTTCACACCTTGCCCAATAAATCAATGCCAGCATTTTCAGGCACTCCCATGTAACCACCTGCTGATGCACTGGCCCTTTTCAAACATGCTGTTTAATCCCACTGTTTGCAAAGCCGGAGACGGGCTGCCTCAAGACAGTGCAGCAGACACTTCTAGGTGTGGGTGGGGTGGGGTGGGGTGGGGTGGGGGCCCAACCAAGAGGAGCTCCTTCATGAACTCTCCCAGGGTGACTGGAGTAAGCAAAGGAAACCACCTCAACAAGTTCCTCCCTTGTGGGGAAATCACCTTCCAGCAGTAGTCATTACTCCAGTTGATAAAGAACCCTTTCCCGACTAGCATGATGGTCGCAGATGCTTTGTTGTGAGGAGGATGTCCGGCCCCAGTGTGACGCAAGGGCTTGGATGGAACTGAGACCAGCCCTCCAAAGGATAGCCTACGACAGATGGTAGGTAACACTAGCCCATTGCTGGATAACTGTGTTGAGAGCAATTGACTCTCTGATTATGGAGAAGTCAGCAACATGGGGCCATCATGGATGAAAACCTGGAAGACCTCTGAGGCCGCGCTCCTCTGAAGCAGTCTCCACCCACAACAGTGCTAGTTCTTAGGGTTAGACTGTTTGATGTTGTGCTTGCAATCAGCCCTTGTGGGCATTACCGATGTTTTTGTTTGTTGGAACCTGGGTTTTTATTTATTTTTTCACTTACTTACTTACTTACATTTTCTGCGTGTTTTTATCCATGTATAGTGTTTTGTACTTGTATATTACATATTTTAATATCAGATTGTTTTTATATTTTTAGCTAAATACTTTTAATTTATTTTTATTATGTGTTTTAACTTTTGTAAACCGCCTTGCGGTTGTTTTTAATGAAAGGTGGTATATAAATCTAACAATCAATCAATCAATCAATATCCTGCTCTTCCTCCAAGGAGCCCAGAGTGGTGTACACGATTATGTTTATCCCCACAACAACCCTATGAAGTAGGTTAGGCTGAGAGAGAAGTGACTGGCCCAGAGACAGTGAGTTTCATGGCTGAGTATGGTTTTGAACTCAGGTCTCCCAAATCTACATCCAACACTCTAACAACTACACCATCCTGGGAGGGGCCCAATCCAGATCAGGACTGCAGCATGGAGGTGGGCTGCAAATGGGAGTTTCCCATTCAGGGCAAATAGTCAGAGGTGGGATTAAGATCAGGGCTGTGACAAGGGGCAAAGGGTTATTCTCCCTCTTCTTCCCATACTGCATTCTGATCCAGATTGGGCCCCCTCTGGCTAGTATTGAGCAACAAGAAGAAAACACCCACAAGCATGCAAGAGCTTAAGATTTCACTATATCCTTAAGATTTTACTGCCTTGATGCTCACTGAGATGAAAAACCTGGATCTGAGCTGTAGCATTTCTGGCTGCAAATGGGGCTCGCATGGCTGAATGTTCCTTCACATGAAATGCCCAGGTTGCCTACCCACCTGGCACGCCAGCTGCTGCTGAACTACAGCTCCTATCACCCCCAGGCACCATTCATTGTGGCTGGGGGTGGTGGGAGTTGTAAATCAGCAAAAGCTGCCTGGTGCCACGGTTGCTACCCCTGCATGAAGATTTCCCTCCACATAGAAGCTTGGTGGCAGACAGAGGATTCAACCCTAGCTATTCTCTGACATGCCTGATTCTAGGAGCCGGGTGTGTGTGTCTTTTCCCTATGGAGGAGGGGTACTCCATCTTAGGAGCCCTCACCTACAACCTGAGGTGGGATAAGATGCAGGGCTCAGCTGTGGCCTTCTAGAACAGGCCACAATAGGTGCTAAAGCTCTCTTGCAGCAGCCAGCCCCAGTGAACAGCCTGGGCCAATAGATTCTGGAATTCCTGCACAGAGCCAGCCCATGGAGACTGTATTGCAGTAATCTAGTCTAGAAGATACCAACCCACCAGGCTTTTCTTAAGACTCTGAGAAGCCTAAGAACTGAATGTTAATTTGAGCTCCTCTTCTGCATTGGAGTGTTAGTGTTTCTCCGTGCCAATGTGGCTGCCTTCATGTGTTTGAGGCCTGGGGCAATTGCCCTCATTGCCCACACCCACAGACACACCAAGGATCTGCAACCTATATATCATAGTTTACCAGTCTCTATTGATGCAGATATGCCCTGAACTCCAGAGAGAACTGGGAAGAAAAATCAAATGTACATCGCAGCCATTGCAGGTTTTATATTTGCACTAGGATATGGCTTTAAACAAAGTTAATTTCAACCCTACCGGTGCAAACCCAAGTGTGGTGTTTAAGAACATAAGAACATAAGAACAGCCCTGCTGGATCGGGCCCAAGGCCCATCTAGTCCAGCATCCTATTTCACACAGTGGCCCACCAGATGCCACTGGAAGCCACAGGCAGAAATTGAGGGCATGCCCTCCCTCCTGCTGTTACTCCCCTGCAACTAGTACTCAGAGGCATTCTGCCTTTGAGGCTGGAGGTGGCCTATAGCCCTCCAACTACCGTGTTTCCCCGAAAATAAGACAGTGTCTTATATTAATTTTAGCCCCAAAAAATGCACTAGGGCAATTAGCGGTACATCAGAAATTACTGCTAGGTCTTATTTTCGGGGTAGGTCTTACTTTCAGGGAAACAGGGTAGTAGCCATTGATAGTCCTCTCCTCCATGAAGTTATCCAAGCACCTCTTAAAGCCATCCAGGTTGTTGGCTGTCACCACATCTCATGGCAGAGAATTCCACAAGTTGATTCTGCGTTGTGTGGAAAAAAATTTTCTGTAGCTTAGGTAGCATGATGTTTAACTCAGCTGTGGCTAGAAATGTACTTATGTGAATGAAAGCTGCACTAAAGGATACATTCCTCTTTCAGTCAGGGACACAAAGGCATCTTCCCATCCCCATCTAGTACAAATGTTCAAAGCTTTGGGATAGCAACCCACCCCTGGGAACATGGGTAAGGACAGTGGAATAGCTAGGTAGTAGGCAGCCTGGGGCAAAATCTGGGGCATGCAATCTTACCCCTGGACTTCCACGCTGAAGCAAGGGCCTCCATACCCTCTGGGACCCCCCAAATCCTTTTTAGTCTGTCCCAGATGGTGTGGCCATGTTAAAAATGTGTTAAAAATTCGGGGGGGGCCCCCCAAAAGCCTTTAGGTCCAGGCTCCAAAATTACCTAGGTCCACCTCTCCATGCACTACAACAACTGCGTCTGCCCCTGCGGGGCAGGAAGGGTAGAGACAGTGGGACGTGTTGTTACGCTGTAACGTCTACAACCAACTTCGCAGCAAGCTAAATCACCCATTTCTCTCACAGTTGCCAGGTCGTTCAGAAGAATTTTATGTGTCTTTTTAATTAACAGAGAAGCAATCAGTGATAGCTTATTCAGTGGAAAACATTTGCACTATGGCTAGCAGCGTGCATCATGAACTAACAAAGGAATCCTCCAGTCTATAGTAGGGTGAACTGAGTAACGATAAACTATTGAATTGAATTGGTCTCTGTGCACAGTTTGTTTCAATTGATTATATTTTATTCTATCGTTATTTGGAGGTGTGAGTTCTTTGTTGTACTGTTATTGCATGTTGTACGGTTGTATATATGGTTTGTACTTCCTACTGTTGTGTCACATTTTGCATTATATTATCACTATGTTTTATTGCATCTGGTCAGAAACCATAATAAAGGACTTAAAAGAGCCCTTGGTGGCGCAGTGGTAAAACTGCTGCCCTGTAACCAGAAGGTTACAAGTTCGATCCTGACCAGGGGCTCAAGGTTGACTCAGCCTTCCATCCTTCCGAGGTTGGTAAAATGAGTACCCAGAATGTTGGGGGCAATATGCTAAATCATTGTAAACCGCTTAGAGAGCTCCGGCTATAGAGCGGTATAGAAATGTAAGTGTTATTGCTATTGCTGTTGCTATTACTTACTGGGGCATGCCCCTCAACTTGGCTCCTTGCTCACAGTTTTGTTGTTGTTTCCCACCATGCTGCACTGCGCAACCAAGTTGGTTTTTCTTGCTTTCCTGCCACTGCCCAGCATCCGGTACGTCTGCCCCACCATGCTGCCTAACCCTCAGCTAGCCAAGGCACATTTACTGCCTGACCCTCAGCTAACCAAGGCACCATTTAAGGGCTCGGCACAGCAAAAACTTGCTGACCCATCACCCTTCAAATGGCTCTCCCCGCCAGAGCTGGGGAGAGCACAGCCACGAGGGCTGCAAAGGTGCGGATGAGCACCTGGGTGGCCCATGTTCAATGCTCATGTTCTCCAAAAGGAGGTGATGCCCCTGGTTAGGGGACAGGGTTGGAAGAGAAGATCCAGAAGATATCCTTCCTATAATTCTGAGGTCAGCAAGAGGCTTCCATAAGCCACAATGCTGGGTCCTCAGGGAAGCCAGAAAAAAGAACTGAGTTTCTGTATGACCAAGCTATACATTTTCCATCTTATCTCTACAGGCATGCTTTCCCACATGTAAACACCTAAGCAAGGAGACAAAAGGTTAAAGCTATAGAGATCCTTGCAATAAGATACCCATAGAGCTGAGGTTTCTCTCAGGATGACTGGTGCTGGGCTGGCAGGGGGTGGGGGGCTCTTTACTGCAGCTACCCAGTTAGAAGGATGGATGTCTGTCTTCCTCCATTTACAATTCTAACTCTAAACCTAAATTTGCTATGTGATGCTAACCAATTTATGATAACATAGGGGAATAATAGAGCAAGTCCTATGATGTGTCTATGTGGCTTTCGATTGGTTGCTATGAATATCACAGTAAAATATTTGATGCTGGTTTCCCCCCGAAAGTTGCCAGTGCACAGGGCAAACACTGCCATATTGGATACAGGTGTAATGAAGGATCCCAATTAAATTTCATCTCAAAGAAACAATGTCAGAGAATCTAATCTCCGAAAACAAGCCTAAATGGTGATTTTCAGTTCTCAAGTGGTCTCTTTGGTGCAGCTCTATTTAAAACCTAGTACTGGGATTGTGCCAAGCACCACTTCGCCTGCAACTGAAGGTGTCCAATGAATGTCCTGCCTCTTTCCCCCCTCCCTCCCTCCCCTTTCTCCCCATGCTGGTTTTCATGACTGTTGTTTGCAGGGAGGGAGAGATCCTCCCCTGGGTGTAGCTGTCCTCACTGAAGAATAGAACTTACAGCTGTTCCCAACAATGGCCTGTGCCTCCATTCTGTACCTGTCATCCAGCGAACTGGTATAAAAGGGGCCTTTGAGCAGAGTGCCGAGCAGTCTAGTGCTCTCTCTGTCTTAGCCCCTCTCCAAGATACTCTTCTGAACAAATCAGCCTCAGCTACTTGCATTCAAGAGAAACTTCTGCTTGGTGTATAGTCATGAGCTGTTCCCGTCTGAACAACCGAGCTGAGAGCCATTTCCAAGCACAAGAAGAACATGAGCTGGAAACTCTGGGAAAGAAAGCATGGGACAACCCTGTTTATAATGGTTCACCTTCTTCCTCCCTGAAAATCAGGGCCATCTACAACCCCAAGTCCATCCTGGAAAATCCCTATGAGAATATTGAGAAACTGACTGACTCCCTGCCCTACCAGAAGGAGAAGAAGGCGGAGGAAGTGAAGTCCTCCCCAGGGTGCTGCTTCTACATCTTCAAAGGTGTACGAGGTAACCATGTGGGGTGGAATGAGGCTGGGTTTGCCCACTTGGGGGAGGGGAGGAAATGTGTGGCAGATTCGCCTCCAGGCAGGGGGCAGCCAAAAAGTAACTTTTGTATAAGATTACTGTGGGAGCTTTGTGCAATGAAATGGCTATTGTCAGGTGTTTCTCTGTACTGTGCCAACTGTGCTGTGTGATCAGCAGGCTGCAAAGCAGAAAATTGGAATTCCTAATTCTGTGGAGTCCAGGGGTGTCGCTATAATTCAGCAAATGGGTTCTAAGAACCCAGACTCCTGAACTCCTGAGGGGCCCCCGCAGCTCCAACCCTCCCAATTTTCTTCATTATCTCCTTCACTCGGAGGGGCTGCCAGGGAGAGGGGCAAACGCAGGCTCCCTCTCCCCTAACTTTGCCCCCCGTGCAGCCTGTCATCTCTTGCAGATCATTACTCTTTCCTTTTTAGTAGCTGGGGAGCCTAAATCTCAGGTGTCACACGCCTCACCTGTGGAAGTAAACAGTGCCAAGGTAATTGTCCTGAGCCTTGAAGTAGCACAAAGCAGCAGTCATGCACACTCACTTTGAAGTAAGTCCGACTGAACTCGGTGGGACTCATTTCCAAAGAAAAGTGCATTGCATAGCTGTAAATCAGCTTGCTTCCAAGTAACTGGGCTTAATTAATATGGGTATTACATGCAGAAAAACTGGCGTATCAAACAAGCCAAATTGAATTTTGCTGTTGACACAAGCTGGACATGGAGCACATGTCTGTGATCATTTGGAAATGAGTGTCATTTTATTACCCTTTTTGGAATGGTCGGATCCACATGAATATTAGTATAGAGGAGAGATGTTGAGAAGGCAGGAGAGGTTGGATCAGAACTTGAGACAGGGTGTCTAATGCTGTGTGATAGCTCTTTGGAAGCTCTGCAGAGAAGTTTCAGTCATATGGTTGGATATATTTGGGGCTAAGAGGGAAATGTAATTTCCCCTTCTGATTGGGTAATCTGGTTTGTGTCTCATTTTGTGTGTGTTGTTGTTTTGTCTTCTGTCTACAAGTATGACCTGACTCACTTTCTTGTGCTATCTGGAGCTATTTACCCTGCTGGCCTCTTTTCTGAAGTGCACCTATGCTTTGCTTGTAGCCCTGATCAGACCTTAGGGCTCTAAAGGACTCTGCCGGGTTCTCTCGAATCTGTTTGGCAAGATCAAGGGGCTGGGTGCTAGTATGCTTTGCATTTGCTAGGTAATCTCTCACAGCACATTCTACAGCTGTATCCTATTTTACACCCTCTGAATCTGGCAAAAAAAGAGGCTGGGGCTGCATCGCACGATGGAATGAGTCTAAAATGTGGTGGCAGGCTGTGGTCCAGCAAGATCCAGATCAGCTTGCTAGGGAGGGGAGGGGGAAACAAACCACGGTGCAAAGGGGGAAGGGGGAAAGCCATCTCTGTCCTGTTGGTCATTCCTTTGGTTAGGGTGGGCTCTGGGCTGGGGAAACCGGGGCAGCTGAAACCATCTAAGTAGTTCAGAATGTCGGGTTTACTGTTGATGGAGTGCCAAGTAGGGAGTGTTCAGTGACAGGGCTGGTCCAAAACATTTTGCTGCTGAAGACCAGGGGCAGCTGGTACAAACAAGCAGGGCTGTGTGTGGAAAATGAGCCTCAGGTGCAGCCCGTGATGCTCCCATTCTGCCTTGCCCTCCACTACATCTCTCTTTCTCTTGTCTGCCCTGCCCTGACTCCAGCAGGCTGGTATTTCATCTGGCTGGAGAAGGGATTGAAATCCCAACTACCTTATTGGGAAATTCAATCCTGGAGTCAGGGCGGGGCAGATGACAGAGGTAGCCAGGACTGGGCAAAACAGGAGGGCCATGGGTTGCACCGGAAGCTCGTCCACCTCCCAACCCTTGCTCGTTGCCCCTACTTCCCCCTGTTGAGCAAAGAGGAAATTATTTAGCTGGTGGTTCTCTTCTGTTTAGCAAGGGAGAGCAACTATCCCTATCCAATCTCAGCACAGCAACCCTCCAGTGGCTGTTGCGGGTGTCTACTTTATGTTTATTTTTAGATTAAGAACATAAGGACAGCCCTGATGGATCAAGCCCAAGGCCCATCTAGTCCAGCATCCTGTTTCACACAGTGGCCCACCAGATGCCACTGGAAGCCTACAGGCAGGAGTTGAGGGCATAACCTCCCTCCTGCTGTTACTCCCCTGCAACTGGTACTCAGAGGCATCCTGCCTTTGAGGCTGAAAGTGGCCTATAGCCCTCCAACTAGTAGTCGTTGATAGACCTCTCCTCCATGAAGTTATCCAAACCCCTCTTCAAGCCATCCAGGCTGTTAGCTGTCACCACATCTTGTGGCAGAGAATTCCACAAGTGTGTTGTGTGAAAAAGTACTTCTGTTTGTTGGTCCTAGATTTCCTGGCAATCAATTTCATGGGATGACCCCTGGTTCTAGTGTTATGTGAGAGGGAGAAGAATTTCTCTTTATCTGCTTTCTCCATGACGTGCAAGATTTTATAGACCACTATCATGTCTCCCTGCGGTCATCTTTTTTCTAAACTAAATAGCCCCAGGTGTTATAGCCTTGCCTCATAAGAAAGGTGCTCTAGGCCCCTGATCATCTTGGTTGCCCTCTTCTGTACCTTTTCCAGTTCTACAATGTCCTTTTTTAGATGTGGTGACCAGAATTGTACGCAGTACTCCAGGTGTGGCTGCACCATCATTTTGTTTAAGGGCATTATAATATTAGCCGTTTTATTTTCAATCCCCTTCTTAATGATCCCTAGCATGGAATTGGCCTTTTCCACAGCTGCCGCACATTGAGTCAACACTTTCAACGAGCTGTTCATCACGACCCCAAGATCCCTGTACTGGTCAGTCACCGACAGCTCAGATCCCATCAACGTATACTTGAAGTTGGGTTTTTTTGTCCCAATGTGCATCACTTTACACTTGTCAACATTGAGCTGCATTTGCCATTTTGTCTCCCACTCACCCAGTTTGGAGAGATTCTTTTGGAGCTCCTTACAATCTGTTTTGGATCTCACTATGCGAAAGAGTTTGGTATCATCTGCTAATTCGGCCACCTTGCTGCTTACCCCTACTTCTAGATCATTTATGAATAAATTAAAAAGCACCGGTCCCAGTACAGATCCCTGGGGGACCCCACTTCTTACTTCCCTCCATTGTGAAAACTCTCCATTTATACCTACCCTCTGTTTCCTGTCTTTCAACCAGTTAGCTATCCACATATGTACTTGTCCCTTATCCCATGACTGCTAAGTTTTCTCAGGAACCTTTGATGAGGAACTTTGTCAAAAGCTTTTTGGAAGTCCAGGTATACTATGTCAACTGGATCATCTTTATCCACACACTTGCTGATGCTCTCAAAGAACTCCAAAAGGTTGGTGAGTCAAGATTTCCCTTTGCAGAAGCCATGCTGGTTCTCTTCCAGCAGGGCCTGTTCTTTGTGCTTTACAATTTTATCCTTGAGGATGCTTTCCATCAATATGCCTGGAACGGATGTTAAGCTAACCAGCCTGTAATTTCTCAGATCACCCCTGGATCCCCTTTTGAAAATCAGTGTTATATTTGCTACTCTCCAGTCCTCCGGTACAGAGCCTGATTGTAGGAATAAGTTATATATTTTAGCAAGGTGGACGGCAATTTCACATTTGAGTTCTTTGAGGACTTTTGGATGGATGCCATTCGGTCCTGGAGGTTTTACAGACAGGCCCCCCCCCCGAATCTACTCCTGATTGGAGTGTGCCAGTCCACATATTCGCTGGATTTAACCTGACCTCCCTGTGGGCTATCATGGACCAGGACAGACAGGGCTTTGTTTTTCTCCGAAGGGAGGCTTCGGATTCTGGCTTAGCCCGAGTTATGTTCGGTGTAAAAAAAACCCTCTATTTCCAGCAGCTTTTGAAAAAACAAACTCCGGGGCTTCTGCTTTCTCCGAAGGTGTTGATGGAGGTGTTGATGGCTATGCGAATAGTCCATATAATCCCTTGATGCCTCAAATCTTCTGCGAAGCAGATTTGCTCTTCAGATACCCCAAGGCATAGAGCCATGTGTAAAAAAAACCTCCTGGCCATTTGCTAGTTTTCAGTTTTTCCAGACAGTTCAGAACATCATCTCTTGTCCCTTCTATCTTTAGCGTCCATCCCCACAAAGCCTGGTTCAGGAACAGGTATATGCTCAGTATCCTCCACTGTGAAGACAGACACAAAGAACTCATTTAGCTCCTCTGCCACCTCCATATCCTCCTTAATAATCCCTTTCACTTCCTCATTTCACTTCCTGGTCTAATGGTCCAGCCGCCTCCCTGACAGGTTTCCTGCATCTGATATATTTAAAGAAGTTTTGTTATTCCCCTTGATGCTTTTAGCTAAATGTTCCTCAAACTCTCTTTTCGCCTCTGTCACTTTGCATTTCTTTTGCCAGAGTTTGTGTTCCTTTCTGTTCTCTTCATTTGGGCAGGCCTTCCAATTTGGGAAGGAAGTCTTCTTCCCTTTTATGGCTTCCTTGATTGTGAGCCTTATGGGGACAGGAAAGAGAAGCATCTTTATTTTTCTATGTAAACTGCTTTGAGAACTTTGGTTGAAAAGCAGGATATACATATTGGTTGTAGTAGCAAGGCGAAGAACAAAATAACACAAATACATGCACATACCATCTGTGGGTGGGTGCTCAGTCTTTTGAGCCCATGCTGCCAAGGTTGCAAGGCAAGCTGCAAGCACTCTCAGGTTGTGTCACCAAGCCAGGCATTGGTGACAGTGGTGTTTTTAGCTCGTGTGTGTGTGTGTGTGTGTGTGTGTAAAGAGGTGAGCCTGCAGGGGACAACAGGAAGGAAACGAACAGCATGCCTCAGTGGGACAAGGAAGGGTGATGCAAGGAAGGGTGATGGCAGAGACTCTGAACTTGCTGTCCCCTGTGCACCTTATAAACTGGACCTGCACCTTGTTTCTCTCCAGAGATGCTAATTGTTAACAGAAGGGGAAGCCCAGGTCTAACCCAAGTCCCCTGGCATGTGAGGCAGTAGGGTGAGGCGTCTCTCCATTTCTCCTGTGGATTCATGCTTAGTTGCACCAAACGCTGACTGGAAGTGCAGACACCCCTCTACTCTTGCCTTCCCTTCGCTGGTGGTCTCTGAGCTGCTCCTCTCACTCCTGCTTCCTGGATTTTTAAAAGGAAGTGGGGCCGAGGAAGCCCATCCTCCTCCTCTCCTCCATGCAGCCTCTTCTGCTTCATCCATTCCCCTCCTCCTTCTTACAATCCAGGGAGCAGGAATGGGAGGAGGAGAAGGAGTGATGGCTGACGTACCATCAGGTAAGGGACTAGACAGAGACCAGCAAGAGGCAGGCAGAGGTGGCCAGCAGGTACAGGAAGCCCTCTGGCAATTTGACAATAGGTCAGGGGTGCCTGCTCTTAAATCGGAGGGGTGGGGTATGTGCATAAAAGACTCCTGAATGGCTGGAGAGAGTAGTAGGCCCTGCCATTGTTAACAAATGACTCCATGATACAGTGAGAAAAGTAGGCTGTCAATGACACCATGGCATTATTTTGTTTGTGCAATATTATTTGACCTGACAAAATTGTGCAATTTTATTAGACCTGACACTTGACCTTGACCCTCAAGAATGGAATGGAACTTAGTCCTGATGAACTTTTACTGGATTGCATTTGGCGCATGTAAACTGGGTATGAACAACACAAGTTTTCTGTCTTTTATGTATGGAACAATCCTCTCGAATATGTCAGATGGCACAGTTATCACACAGAATCCTGGAACTGTGAATTGACCACAGATGTGAACTTCTCCAGTAAAGTTTCATACATTATGATGTCCTCAGTGCAATCCAAGGGGTTTCTTCAATACTGAGAAAACTCTAGGTACTAACATAAGAACAGCCCTGCTGGATCAGGCCCAAGGCCCATCTAGTCCAGCATCCTGTTTTGCACAGTGGCCCACCAGATGCCTCTGGAAGCCACAGGCAGGAGTTGAGGGCATGCCCTCTCTCCTGCTGTTACTCCCTCTCCAAATCAGCTTTGCTAATATAATTAGTCCATTTTGCATAATCTGTGCTCTGCCAGCCAGCGTGGTGTAGTGGCTAGAGTGCTGGACTAGGACCAGGGAAACCCGAGTTCAAATCCCCATTCAGCCATGGTACTTGCTGGGTGACTCTGGGCCAGTCACTTCTCTCTCAGCCTAACCTACTTCACAGGGTTGTTGTGAGGAGAAACCTAAGTATGTAGTACACCGCTCTGGGCTCCTTGGAGGAAGAGCAGGATATAACATGTAAAAAATTAATTAAATAATAAATTATGAGTGTTCTGCTGGTTCAGTGGCACTGAAAATGGAAATACTCCTTATAGACAAATTTCCATCTTGCTAAATGGTGTATGTGACCTTGTTTTGAGAGGGTGTGTTGTCATCTCATCTCTCTAGATTTTGTTTAACATGCCTTCCAATTCAAACCTTCCTATTCTTTGTTAGAAAATCATTCAGCTTTACCAGGCAAATATCTGCCATGCAACATCATCAGTTTTCATTTTTGTTGGAAATATCTGTGCCTGACGGTGTGTAATTCTGGGCAACCTGAAAATTTAAAGATTAATTTGCCCAATATTGCCTTACTTGTGTTTGAATATTTCATTCATTCAGTAGGTCAGTTGGTCAAAAGGTCAGTATACCCTGCAACAGGTCAGTAAACGTATACCCTGCCTTTTGATTAGCATGTTCAAAGTGGCTAACAAAATTAACACTGCATAAAGCAGTTCCATGAAATAAATACAAAATGATAAGAATCTTTTAACGACTTATCAGAAGAATCTGATAGGGAATTGAGGGCTGCCCCCTCTGTCTCTCTGCTGTGGGCAGCTGACTATGCTAAGTGGCTGCAGCAGGAATGCCAAAGAGAGGGCTGGCCTTGGATAAGCTGTGGACCATCTTCTTGTATGTCAAACTACATATTACATTAAACTTAAGGCAGACATGCCTTTCCCCCTCTTTACACAATAGCAACCAGTTTGGGACCTCAGTGTGGTGGGAGGGGCATTTTAATTCTTTGCTCTTTCCCTCCCCACATGCATGCATGGCAGCTATTTGCCCTCAAAGGAATGCGCCCAATGGTACCAGTGTGGGAATGGCACCGAGTGACACAAAGAGTGGAAGACTAAACAGAGCTTCCAGAGGTCAGGACTTGGAGGCTTTAGTGCTTTTGTCTTTCTTGTACGACTACTTTTCCATGCCTTTTCCATACCACATCATGAAACTATCGATAATCTGGCCCAGTAGTCAGTAACTGGGCCAGCAATCCCTCCCCTCTGCCACCATCAGGGATGATTCAGCATATGGACTGGAGGGGATGAATACAGGCTGAGTCCAGCTGCCATGTGTCCTATCAGTGTACCCAATGCACTGATACCTCAAGTAGATGTACTTGAGAGTGAGCCAGTGAACAGTATTGGCTAGAGTCTTGAGCTTAGATGGGTGAATTAAATCACTGGGTGAAGTTCTGGGCAAACTACTGTCTTTTTCAGCCCAGCTTGGGGAAAGTCCACATGCAGTACTATTTGCTCAATGGAGGAAGATCAGCATACAAATATATTTGAGGAGGTTATCCTCCATGTCCTGCCTCCTTTGAAAGTTAGATTGGTGGCTACATGGGTGCCACCACAGCTATGGAACGTCCTCTGTCAGGGGACCCATCAGGCCCAGTCTTTGTGCCCCCTTGTGAGATTGTGAGACTCGCCTCAATGACTGACATACTGCAAAACGTGATGTGCAAGTTGTAACATCCATGCAGTAGCACTGTTGCTCTAAATGCAAGATTTTGTGCAAATACAGTTGCACATTGACTACCATTATTTCTAATGGCTGTCAGTTGTACAATGGACTTATGCAATTCTTGCATTTATTGCAATGGCATTCTTGTGCAACTGCACAACTGTTACGTTGCATCATGCATATAACATTGCACAGCATGTCAGCCAATGGCATCTGAGTTCAATATTTGTTTGTATTTGATAACACAATGGTATTTTAAATTATAATATATTCAATGCCGTGAATATACAGTATAAAAATTTAGAGAGGAAAACTTTGAGGGGGATTTTTGAGAGCAAAATCATTTGAGCTCTGATGTTTTGTTTCTCTATCTGAGATTATTGCCTTATAGGAGAAATGTTGTATGTCATAGGAACATAGGAAGCTACCATATACTTGGTCCATCTAGCCCAGTATTGTCTCCAC
Source organism: Hemicordylus capensis (assembly GCF_027244095.1). NCBI lineage: Eukaryota > Metazoa > Chordata > Lepidosauria > Squamata > Cordylidae > Hemicordylus > Hemicordylus capensis. The sequence continues at coordinate 194,985,685 of NC_069659.1, read as the reverse complement.
ACTCTGGCAGCAGCTTGGAGATGCCCTGTCTTGGAGATGCCAGTGAGGGAACTTGGAACCGAGATGCATTTCCCAGAGAGGCTCCACCCCTTAAGTGATGGACTTATACACATGCAGTCTCCCATTCATATGCAACCAGGGCAGACCCTGCTTAGCTAAGGGGACAAGTCATGCTTGCTACCACAAGACCAGCTCTCCTCAGAAAAAGGACCAAGGCGTCAAATGGCTTGATCTCAGCTTCATACATTACTTGGAGAAAGCGTGCATTCTACAGTATAATGATAAACTAGCAGCATGTACTGTATGTCTTTTACAAAACATTGAATGAACGGGAACAATTAACATATGAAGTAGGCTCTACTCTCTCAATTTAGTAGTTTCTAAGGGGTGGGGGGAAGTGTTCCAGAGTTAAACCTATTGATTTCAAAGGGAGATACTTAAGTGTGTGCATCACTCTCCCACTGAAATCTTTCAAAGATACCCAGTAAAATTTAGGTTGCACAAGTAAACATTAAAGGAGCCATACCGTGTCTGGATTGTCAACAACTGGGGGGCAAATATGTGCCCCCCCAAATGATAAATCATATAAAATGTCCTCTCAGCCCTCAAATTCCTAGCATTTCAGTAACTTAAAACCTCAGCTTCTAGAAGAACAGTTTGGATCAAACAGGCAATGGCGACTCTAGGGAGCTTCCCAGATTACCTGCTTAACAGCGGCAGAATGCTTCGGTTCAGACAAATCGCATTCAAAATGTAAACAGCTACCAGTAGGGGAAGCAGTCTTGCGAAAACTAACAACTGAGAAATACAGCAAACTTATTTGTTTGTTTGTTTGTTTAATTTTTACATTTATACCCCACTCTTCTTCCAAGGAGCCCAGAGCGGTGTACTACATACTTAGGTTTCTCCTCACAACAACCCTGTGAAGTAGGTTAGGCTGAGAGAGAAGTGACTGGCCCAGAGTCACCCATCAAGTCTCATGGCTGAATGGGGATTTGAACTCAGGTCTCCCTGGTCCTAGTCCAGCACTCTAACCACTACACCACGCTGGCTCTCTTTATGCTGGGCATACAACGTTATAGCAATAAATTGCCGTGATTGAATCCGAAACAAGGCATCGGAAATGTGAACAGCTCCCTGCTGACAGTGTAGGGACTGTGGTGTCACAACACAGGAAGTATGGAAGCACATTTCGCAGATACATCCTGACCCCGTTGCAGGGTCTAATCTGGAAAGCACCTTGAAGGGGGTAAGGGGGCAAGCAGCACCACCCAGAAAAGTGCCATGCTCCCACCCACCCCTTTCTGCTTCAGAAATCTAATATGTGGGGCACAGCTTGCCCACCCATAAATACTTTGCCTCTTCTATGCCCCCCCCCCTCAAATAGTTTCTAGTGCCGTCACTGCAAACAAGACCCATTCAGATGATGTTGGGTGTGAAGTTTGAACACAAATCTTGGTTAATAGGGGAAGAATTGACAACCCTAAGGGTTTGCAGCTGGAGGAAGGAAAGTGGGGGGAGGGGTACTGTTGCTATGCTCTGCAGAATATTAGGAAACATAGGAACATAGGAAGCTGCCATATACTGAGTCAGACCATTGGTCTATGTAGCCCAGTATTGTCTTCACAGACTGGCAGCAGCTTCTCCAAGGTTGCGGGCAGGAATCTCTCGCAGCCCTATCTTGGAGAAGCCAGGGAGGGCACTTGGAACCTTCTGCTCTTCCCAGAGCGGCTTCATCCCCTGAGGGGAATATCTTGCAGTGCTCACACATTAAGTCTCCCATTCAGATGCAACCAGGGCAGACCCTGCTTAGCTATGGGGACAAGTCAGCAGCAATGGTGGGTGTTATTAATGATTCTGTAGTGGGTAACCCCAGGGGGAGTGCAGCTGAGCACACTCTAGCAGCCTAGGCTCTGAGAAGCCGAGAGGGAGCGAACAGACTCTCTGAGACCCAGGAAGCCTGACGAAGTCCAGGCAAAGTGGAGCTGGAGCATGATGTCTGAGGGGAATGGTTCTTCCTAGTTTATTCAAGCAGTTGAAAAATATATATATATAATCTTGATTAGGTTGGGTATGATGTACCTGTCACACCTTCCTAAGGCTGTCAGCGAATTTGAGCTCTTTATTTTTTTTTTTTAAAGTAAGCTTTTGAACCAGAAGTAAGAACCAGAAGTGGCTCCAGCCTACACAGTATCAATGCCCAGCAGTCAAGCTTTTAGCCTTCTCTCTGTCACAGACCATTCTGTGCTGTTCGGAACTGAGTGCTTTCGATTAGGGGTGTGGAGCAGTATCCATCACTCAGCTCTGAGTCTGGGTGTTCTTAGGGCTGAGCCACTTGAGACTATATGAAAGGAGCAGAAACCCTTTGGATATTGATGTGGGCACACCCTCTCAGCTTTCAAATGGAAATTTACACACATATTGGATGAAAGTTTGAGTGAGAACAAGAAGTCATTAGTGGCACTAAGCTGTTAAGCCCTTTAATGCTGTTCTGTAGCAAATCGGCACTGAGCTGATGGAAGAAAAGTTAAGTGATCACATTGGGGAGCCCAAGCCATGAAATGAGGTCCTTGGGCTCAGATTGAAACTGAGCCCACCACTGAAGACAATGGAGAGAATCTTGTTTGGACCACAATTTGAAACTGAGCACAAGATTATTGCCCCTATCCAGCTCTATATCATCCCCCTTACTCTCTATAGTACTTCACCCCTTTTTGACAGTATTGCCTCTTGGAATAGAGAACCTGTGTCCCTCACCCTACCTCTCCTCCACTTTCACCACTGACTAGAAGGCTGTTGCTGAAGTCAGTGGCAGGAATACCCAGGACAACTATTCCACATCTGTCCAATGCCTGGGCCAGCCCTGGAGCACATTCATTCATTCATTCATTCATTCATTTATTCGATTTCTATACCGCCCTTCCAAAAATGGCTCAGGGCAGTTTACACAGAGAAATAACAAACAAATATGATGGCTCCCTGTTCCCGAAGGGCTCACAGTCTAAAAAGAAACATAAAATAGACACCAGTAACAGTCACTGGAGGTACTGTGCTGGGGGTGGATAGGGCCAGTTACTCTCCCCCTACTAAATAAAGAGAGTCACCACATTAAAAGGTGCCTCTTTGCCAAGTTAGCAGGGGTTGGGGTGGCTTGTCAACTGGAAGGAGAGCTGATTTGGGCTGGCATGGTATTACTTCCAATGCAAAATTCTCAAAAGGCTCCAATACAATACAATACAATACAAATAAACAAAATAGGCAGATTTCCTATTTTGCATAATTTCTAAATGTCTGTTCTGAGCCCAGCCTCTGAAGCTCTCATCAAACCGCTTGAAACAGAGTACGCAGTTCTAATGTCAGTTGAAGTCCCATCCCCACCAACACCAACATGGACATGCCCCCTCCCACCAACTATGACTACAGCATTTGTCTGAAGAGTCAAACACTATACTTTAGGAGAGATCCTTCCTGTGATCAAGAATGCTAGGGCACCATGAGGGAAGAACCAGGGCTCCTGCAAAGCATCACCTAGATAGTTTCAAATATATCTCAAATATATCTGTGAGCTAGAACCCTGCTTTTTAAAAAAATTTATATTCTCAAGACCCCAAAACCTCTTCCAGGTTTTGTGTAGAAAGCATACACAATATAGGAAAACATGTGAAGTGGCCCACTTAGCCGACTTCAATTGACTTCAGTTCTAAACAAATTTTCATTGAAAATAAATAATATTGGGCTAGTTCAAACAATAAGCATGACATGAAGAAAGAGGGACTGACGTGAGAGCACACGCATCAGTACATCTTCCATTGATGTCCCATTGCCTTCCGGGCGCGTCTCTTGACTCTCGTTAATCCAAATGTCCCCTAAACAGGCACTATCAATACTTGTTTAAACATTCAGATGAATGGCCCCCACACCCGATCAAGAGATGCACTGGGAGGGCACTGGGACATCTGTGTAGAACCTCCCAATGGTGGTTCTAAGCCCACCATACATGTGCTAGGCCAGTATCATTTGAAATAAACACATATCTGTGCTGTGAGCTCAGCTGGATAAAGCTGGACACATTTCCTTAATATTTGAACATTGGGCCTTTCATACCAGGTATGTGAACTTCTAAACACAAGTTGTACAGGTACTCATTACAGGTACTCGGTCATTAGTTTCAGTTAGTCTCTTAAGTGAACCATTCAAAAGAGGAGATATACCATGCCCAGGATCCAAACATTGAAAGCTGCCATGTACACTTTCTGGGGTAGTTTTGTTCATTTCAGGGTGAGTCCTCTGGAGTGAGCAGGTTCTGGATTGATGCCTAAAACAGAGACAGATCTACCTACCTACCTACCTACCTACCTACCTACCTACCTACCTACCTATTTATTTAAATTTATATGTCGCCCTAATCCCATAGGTCTCAGGCTGGCTTACAAACAATAACATACAAAGCAACACAGTTTTATAAAATACAACATACATAACATCATAACCACAGCCCCATACAGTACTCATTACAAGACATAATAACTATGGATTACCAGATCACTCTATGACCAGCTATCTCAGCGACCAAACACCCGACGGAACATTTCCATCTTGCATGCCTTACGGAGAGCCAACAAATCATGGAGAGCTCCGATATTATCCGGGAGACCATTCCATAGAGCCGGGGCCACCACTGAGAAGGCCCTGGCTCTTGTTGATTGCAGTTTAGCATCCCTAGGGCCCGGGATCACCAAGGTATTACTTGTGGCCAATCTCAGGACCCGGCGAGGAACATATCGAACAAGGCGGTCCTGGAGGTATGGAGGGCCCATATAGTGTAGGGCTTTAAATGTTAAAGTTATTAAAGTTGTGTTAAAGTTAAATGCAGATTAATGTTCATTTGTTCCTTTTGTCTTTTTCTTTACAGGCCTTTGGGGCACAACTCTGACTGAAAACACAGCTGAGAACCGAGAGCTTTATGTAAAGACCACGCTGCGTGAACTGTTGGTCTATATTGTATTCTTGGTGGATATCTGTTTGTGTGAGTAGTACACTACATGTACACTAAATAATTTATAATTAGGGTGCTTGTGGAGTGCTCAGCCACCCACCATCCAGCTCAGCCTCATATTTTTTTTTCTAAGCAAGGAGACAAAGGCCTACGCTTCCAAGTCAGCCAATCATCTGCTTTCCACTTCTTCTAGTAACTGGGAAAGGCAAGGAGTATTACGTGCATGCTCATTCATTGGGCCTGTGCTGAATATTCCTGATTTTGGGCTCAAAAATGTTCGGTGTTACAGTTTCCCTAGAACTCATGTTGCTTTGGCGCAATTCTTCTTCCTGGATCAGTCACAAGGGTGTAGCTATAATGATGGGTTCAATCATAACAGCCATAACAGATGGGTTCAAAAAACCCGGGCCCCCAAGCTCCAGAGCAGGGCTGTCCTTAGGGCATGGCAAGCAGGGCGGCCGCCCCGGGCCCTGCTCTTTTAACCCCAATTAGAATTAACTGGAAGGGGGCCCCACACCGGCTGATTTGCCCTGGGCCCTGCACCCTGCCAGGCCCCCCAGCTCCACCGCTCCCTATTTTCTTCACTATCTCCCTCACTCTGAGGGGCCGCCAGAAAGAGGAGTGAACACAGGCCTCCCTCTCCCCTAGCTATGCCCCTGATCAGTCACATGAGTGATCCCCGCTACTCAGGGATCACCAGCCTTATACATGACAAATGACTGTGTTTAAAGAATTGGAAGGATAATTCTTTCAGTCGCTGTTTGCCATGACAGTTATATAGAACCACCATATTCAGAGGCAATGGGTACTTGTTGTCAGGAGAGGCCCTTCCATGAGGTGAGGTGAAGCGGTCACCTCAGGTGGTAGATTTTGGGGTACCAGCAGGGTGGCATGAGGCCATTGTCTTTGGGACCTTTGCAAGCTTTGCGAGGTGCACCTCTCCTCACACCAGTGGCACACGTAGGTAATTTTGGCACCTGGACCTGAAGGGCTTGGGGGCCCCGCCCTGCTGCGAGACCCCCTTTAACAAAAATGAAATCAAACCTCCATCCTGGGGGGGGCGCTCCTGGGGTTGGCAGTGGCTGATGGCCGGCACAGCAGCAGGTGGGCCCATCTGTCTGCACCTAGCACACCTGTGCAGTTAGAGTATTGAGCATCACAAGTGCATGATGTCACAGACTTGCAATGCTTGATACACCCACTGCACAGGCATGCTCAAGGCCCAGACAGGCCTGCCAGCTGCCACCGCCGCCACCACCACGGGGGAAGCCAAGGCCTTCTCGGCTCACCCCCCGTGTGCACATGGCAGCAGCAAAAATGGAAATGATGGGGCAGCAGTGGGGTGGGCACAGGGTGGGCAGGGTGGGCAGGAGGGCCTTCCCCCAGGACATTTAAAGGGGCCCCCGGGACTTAGGAAGCCATGGACTAGAGCCCCAAGGTCCTGGGGTAAGAGCGCCTCTACCTCACGCTCCTTGCAAAGCTTGTAAGAAGCGTGAGGAGAGAAAAGGATGCTGCTGGCAGCCTTCCCCCCTCCCCACTCTGTTACACTTCCAAGCTTGCAAGGGTTGGTTTGGAAAGGGGGCTGGCCCCCACCAGATGTGGGACAACGCAGCATTTGGCACCTCCCTCCGGCAATGCAATCCCTCCACTTCCCAGCACTCTGTGCACATCCTCTCAGATAGTGCAGGGGCTCAGGAGGAGCCCCTTAGGTGCTGGGCAGAGTCTTGCACTGCATGGTGGGGATGGCCAGGGGAACTGTGCAGAGTGCGCCATTTTGGCCAAAGCTTCACACAAGGCCAATTAGTCAGGGAGCCGCCCTGAGGGTGGATGGGAGCTGCCACTGGCCCTCAGGCCTTGACAGTGAAGAGCACTGATGACCCCTTGTTCTGATTCTCTTTTTTTCATGAAAAGGATGGTGCTATGTAGCAGATTTGGGCTCTATGATAAATCATGGAAGGCGGGTGAAGTTTATTGATAAATTGGTAAATGTCAGTATATCTTCTAACAGTGTTGGAGTCATTTTTACCGCAGTTGCATCAACTCTGCAACTGAAATTAATTTGCTCCTGTTTCTTTTATTTTTTGGAGGTACAGAGATTTCACAGTGGCAAAGTGTGATTTTTTTCCTTTCTTTGTTTTGCATTTTATATTTGTAATTGTTGGAGAATAACAGGACTAGGTATTACAAAAGATTACCAACCCTAGAAATTATCTGGGGTACCTGCAGCTAGCATGGGCTTATTGAATGATAAACTTAGTGGTTTGTAGTAAGCCTAGGGCCAAACTACATGGGCTATAATGTTCAACCTATCATTAACAGATGGGCTCAAAACAGGAAGTGGACTGAAAGTCTCCCGGTTTTATTTAAAAGTGCCATGGGTGTGGGCTGATCTGACTTGACATGGAGGAGAGGGGGTGTTAACACTCTTCTCTTGTACTGTTTTTCTGCCCCGCCCCCTCCCATGGCTGCTTGCCTTCAAAGCAGTTTTGCAAAAAGCTGCTTCGGAAGGTAAATGGCCATTTGGTAAAGTGCTGTTGAGTCAGTGTCGACTCCTGGTGACCACAGAGCCCTGTGGTTGTCCCCAGTAGAATACAGGAGGGGTTTACCATTGCTTTCTCCTGCACAGTATGAGATGATGCCTTTCAGCATCTTCCTCTATCGCTTCTGCCCGATATAGGTGTTTCCCATATGCCAGCGGGGATTCGAACTGACAACCTCTGGCTTGCTAGTCAAGTCATTTCCCCGCTGTGCCATTAGGTGGCAGCCATTTGGAGGGGAGGGGAATTTTCTGTGGGAAAACAGCACAGAGGGAAACGTTAACATCCCCAATCCTAAAGCTGAACTGGGCCCCCTAAGCTGCTTTTTTGACCCCTCCAAAAGTATACTTCTGGGCCACTTCCTGTTTTAAGCCCATTTGTTGATGATGAGCTCAGTGTTGTATTTGTTTGACCCTTTTAAATCTAAACTCAGATGACTATGAATACAACAAATATTTATATATGGCTTTTCAACAAAAGTCCCAAAAGCGGTTTACATAGATATAAATAAATAAAATGGCTCCCTGTCTCCCAAAGGGCTCACAATCTAAAAAATCTACATAACTGTTGGCACAAATTATATCATGTTCTCATTTCATAGGAGCATTAACATTTTTCTGCAGCTTCCTGGAATTTAAGGTGTATAGTTAAAACTTCCAGAGCACTCTGATTTTCCCTTTAAATCCCAAAAGGTTATGCAGGAAGGGTGGTCAAGAAGATAACATAGATAACAGCTGCTATTGTACTCTCTGGGCAGATTTAATGCATGCTAATACTAAGGCACTTTGTGTGGGCAGAACAATGGCTGTTTGTTTTAGGAAGATTCATTGTTATCTCAAAGGAGCACCTGTGGTGTCTCATAGGGCAACAGATTATATTTCATGCACTCTGCAGCAGAGCAGGTATGCCAGCTGTAATTATCACTTGTGAGCAGGAGTACAACACTCCAATCACTCTTCTCATGCAGCAATGATGTTCTGACCTGTGCTAAACAGAAGCTTTGAAAGTTTGTTGTTTGTGTAGGACGCCTGTCAGTTTTATTTTAAGAACCCAGTGATTGATGTTTCAACTTAGCAAATGCTTGCGTCTCTTTGTGGGCATGCATGCATGCGATAACTTACATCCCACTCACAGATCCCACTCTTTGTCGCATAAGCAGAGCTGGGTCAGTCTCCACTGAATGGTGAGACATTTGTCCTGGGAGCTGGGACTGCATCATCAGCTACTGATATGTCTGAGGCTGGAAGAGTCACTGCCAATTCTGGTTGTTCCGGTGCTCCTGTCCTATTGCAGCTGCTGCTACTGCTGCTTCACCTTCCTTCCTTTCCCCAATTCCTCTGCTTTTTCAACCTGGGGGAGAAAAGGTCAGGCACATTACCCAGAAAACGTAGGGTATGGGACTCTACCATCTTCTGGTGGTTGGCAGCAAAGCAGGTGGTAAGGCTAGGATGGGGGATTTTTTTTCAGATTCATAAATGGAAGGCATTTGAGGGTAGGGGGGAATAATACAAATTTCATCCACTATCAAAATTAGCACCACCAAGATGAATGTTTCAGTTCATCTGAACTGAAAATGTCAGATGAGGTTCAGTATTTGCTGCAAAAATATTCATGGGAAAGTCCTCTGTCCACTTCTAGATGCATTTTTTTCACCCTATTCGTACCCATCAATCCTCATCTGTGGTGCTTTTTTTAAAACTTGGAAGGGCTTCTTCAATGTGTAGTCCCAGGCAATCAGGGATCATATAGCAAAGATGATGTCACAGCAGCACCATATGATGACACAGCATCATATAGGCAGTTAGATTTGACTAGTGATGCCATCACTGAAGGCAAAAAGCCCTCCCATTTCTCTCATTCTAAATGGGGCAGCACGGGGAGAGAGGACTCCTTGCCTTACCACACTGTACTGGTTGTACTGCATGACAAGACTTTTGCCCCAATCCTGCTTTAGTCATATTCACATGACTAGTTGGAGCAAAATGTAGATGAGGATGGATGCAACATCTGAATATACAACCCATCCAATATAATGCAGATCAGATGGACAACATTTGCATTCACATGTGCATCCAGATGCAGATGTCAGCTATATAGCACACTGTTATTCACCTTCATCTGGATGCAGATTCTGATGTGCATCTGAATGCTCATCTACAACTGTCCCTCGGAATCAAATTTACACAACTGGATTGGAGCAAAGCAGCACTGATCTGGTTGCCTTGGCAATGGGGATATGTCCCCTCTTCCCCAAAGCCTTGTATCTCAGTCTCACCACACTCACTCTCCCTTATAAAGCCAGTCTATTGAAAGCAACTTGGAACAGAGGTGCACTTTGGTAATTTTGGAGCCTGGACCTAAAGGCCTTTGGAGCCCCCCCCCCTGCAAATTAAGTATCATCATGTTTCACATGATGGGCGACCACACCACCCAGGATAGACTAAAGAGGATTTGGGGGGGCCCAGGGGCTATGGAGGCCCTGGACTTTGGCCCTGAAGTCCAGGGGTAAGAACGCCTCTGACTGGTAATATTCAGCATTTAAGATTTAAATATTCAGGGTTTAAATATTTGCAGCTCTGATTGGACCATGCCCTCGTCACTAAATTTTGCATGTAAAAAAATTAAACTTAAATGGCCAGATGTTGCAAAACAGACTCAAGCATGCATCCAGCCTAACCTCTTGTGTGGTTAGGCTGGATTAGTTTCACTTGGTGGCTCCTAATGATGTGGACAAGCTGCTCGGTACAGCCTACCACCTGTTTCCTTTCCTTAACCCTTGTCCAACATGGCTTATAGTATCTGACAGGGTTGTTGTTGTAGAGGGCCTCGTAGATATTATAAATGCTTCTTTGAGGGAGGGCAGGATGCCTTCCTGTCTTAAGGAGGCAGTTATTAGATGTCTTCTGGGAACGCCTGTTTGGAGCCTTAAGAGTTAAGCAATTATAGGCCTGTCTCCAACTTTCCATGGCTGGGCAAGGTAATTGAGAGGGTGCTCCAGTTCCAGGCAATCTTGGAGAAAACTGATTACTTATACCCATTTCAAACTGGCTTTTCGGTGGACTATGGGGTGGAGACTGCCTTGGGTGGCCTGATGGATGATCTCCAATTGGGAATTGACAGAGGGAGTGTGACTCTGTTGGTTCTTTTGATCTCTCGGCACCTTTCGATACTATCGACCATAGTATCCTTCTGGAGCATCTGAGGGGGTTGGGGGTGGGCGGCAGTGCTTTGCAGTGGTTCTGCTCCTACCTCTCGGGCAGATTCCAGGTGGTGTCAATGGGAGACTGTTGCTCTTCAAAATCTGAACCCCCAGGACTCTGTACTGTAAAGTTCCAATTTATGCTGAAGAATTTCCACAAGAAAGTCGTGTTGAAGAAACATACAGTTTGTATTGCTGTTTTCTTTTCCTGTACATTTTTGGACATGGTGCAACTTTGCAATCCTCTACACAAGAGGAAGATGGGACCATAGAGAGAACGCACCCACCCCAACATCACTAAGGGGTGTACTGACGCAATCTCAGCATATCCTCTAATTGCAAATGGGGGTGTTCATCGGAATCATCCCTCTATGGCCACTGAAAAGCCATGTTTAAACATATGCCTTCCTGAAGAAGTAATATGCCTTCATAAAGCACAGTCTCGTAACCTGCACAAATGCCTTTGACAGACACTTGCCCCTGTTCCCCATGAAAATGCATTGCAACTAGCATAGAACCTGCCATTTCTACAAGTTGGTCCCCAGCCAAAAGAACAGAAACATTCTTCAGTTATCTTTATAAGCCAGGCCACAATCATAGGGTAGAGTAATGGAACAAATTCAGAGCTTAATTTGTGCTGGTGATCTTTGGTGAGAGGATCTTTTCAGATGCTGCTGTCCAGTCACAGAATGGCACCCTCTCATACTGTTTGTTAAGTGGACTGTTTCTCTCTGGACATGTTTCTTTCTTCTGAGCATGTGTAGAGTGTATTCTTCTTACAATCCACCAGCCTTCCTGCATCTAGGGTTGGGGAGGTGAGAAGTATGGATCCTGTAGAATCCAAAGCAAGGAGTAGTGGTACGCAAGGAAAAGGCAGTGGAGCGGAATCAGGAATATTCATTTAATGAAATACAGCAGATATTATGCACAGAGAGGCAAGTGCAGACTGCTTTTCAGTGCTCTTGCTGCTGGCTGTTATTTTAGGCCCACCTCTACACTAGGACTGGAATACAAGGAACTAAAGCCCTATGCAAAAGCTGGCCTGGAGCAAGGAATGGGTTAACCAAAAACACCACAGATCCCATGAAGTTTGATTCTTAGCACTTTCCTTTTATATAATCACTGCAAATGCTTGTAGGCTAAAGGATATATCCTTGATGCACCATTGCCCTTTAAAAGATTACTTGAGTTTTTCTTATTTGTTGGAGACTCCAAACAAATATGTTAGGGATAAGTTCCTAGTGTGGAATATAAAGTTAGCAACATTTAGCCATATAAAGGTAGTGTGCCATCGAGTCAGTGTTGACTTCTGGTTGTCTTTGGTAGAATACAGGAGGGGTTTACCATTGCCATCTCCTGCGCAGTATGAGATGATGCCTTTCAGCATCTTCCTATATCGCTTCTGCCCGATATGGGTGTTTCCCACAGTCTTGGAAACATACCAGTGGGGATTTGAACCAGCAACCTTGCTAGTCAAGTCAATGGATTGCTAGTCAAGTCATTTCCTGCTGCATATAGGCCAATCATATAGGTCACTCTGTGGATCTGCCCTGGAAGGTGCTCATGATATTTTGAGAGGCCTTGGTCAAACGTGGAAATTCTAGATTTCTTTCCCATGCATTCTTTTTTCATTTGTTCAAAACTAGAACACTATTGTGCTGGCTTCAGCAAATATATCATAGCAAATAGCTAAAGTAAGAACACAGGAACATAGGAAGCTGCCATATACTGAGTCAGATCATAGGCTCAGTATTGTCTACACAGACTGGCAGCAGCGGCTTCTCCAAGGTTGCAGGCAGGAATCTCTCTCAGCCCTCTCTTGGAGATGCCAGGGAGGGAACTTGGAATCCAGATGCTCTTCCCAGAGTGGCTCCATCCCCTGAGAGGAATATCTTATAGTGCTCACACATCAAGTCTCCTATTCATAAGCAACCAGGGTGGACCCTGCTTAGCTAAAGGGACAAGTCATGTTTGCTACCACAAGACCAGCTCTCCTCTCTTATAAAAAAATACAATCTTTTATTTTTCTATTGATGGGGATGTAGTCAAGATTTCGACATTGTTGTAAAATTTTGAAATTCTTGGAAATAGATAAATATTGTGTGATAAATATTTTCCTGTAATCCAAGCCCTTTCATATTACTATGCCAACAGAAATTGCCCCAGTAAAATACATTGCTTTCCTAAGATAGTATTGCATATTTTTAAGTCAGTCTTCAATGTGGAGTAAATTATTTAGAAGTTTCCTGTTTTCCCTTATTTTCTCTAGTGACCTATGGGATGACAAGTTCAAATGCCTATTACTATACCAAAGTGATGTCTGAACTCTTTTTGCAAACGCCATCAGACAGCGGTGTCTCCTTCCAGACCATCGGAAGCATGGCTGACTTTTGGGGAGTGAGTACCAGTAAGCTTGGGATGCCCTGTGCTTCCTGTGTCAGTTTTTGTAGACAAATTTAAAATGGTTGCGCTCATTGACTGACCTAAAGCAAATAAAGGGTCCTGATCTGGCCGCTTTGAATCTGACCAGGGAGCAGCCCCCGCAAGGCCAATAACTGAATCCTGACTGGGCTGCTTTTTCCATTTGTGCAGACATTAGTAGGCTTGCACTTAATGTGCATGTGGGGACCCAGATGTGTGAATCAGCCACTATGATCTTGCACAAGGTGGTTTATATATAATGAGTTATGTGAGGAAATGTATACAACTCACATATGTACATAGAACCCGTTCACTTCTTTTCCTCCAGCACACACAAGAGAGCCCTTGTTCTTGAGGTCCATCCCTCCTCTCATCTGCTCCCCCTCTCACCAACAGACCAGGGGCATAGCCACCAGGATTCACACATTAGGGATGTGCATGGAAACGGCAGGGGGTCGTTCGAAGGCAGGGGGGGCATCCCTTTAAGGGTGGGGGAGGGTGCCCTTACCCCTCCCGCCACATTTCCCCTGCAGGCACTCCATTTTAAAAATCTCCGTTGTGACAGCAGCATACCTCCCTGCTGCCCCGGTGTCCTCCTCCGCCGGAAGTAAAAAGAAGTACCCGGTGCATGTGCGCATGCCATGCTCGATCGCTCGCACATTGAACTGCCGGTTGTTCGAACCGGCTCAGAGGCCCATAAAGGGCCTCCAAACCAGTTCCATGCCCATCTCTATCACACGGGTCTTGTTAACCTGGGCCCCCGGGAGCTGCCGCTGCCTCCCTGTCTAGCCTCTGAGGGCCCTCTTTGCAGCCACCTCCTTCCTCTTTTTGTGGCTGTTAATCTGCCCACTGTTGCAGGGGCAGGAGAGGTTCCCTCACTGGTGTGAGAGAGGAAACCTCCTGTTGTCTCTCCTCACCTGCTGCTCTAGGAACCTACGAGGTTCCCAGCAGGTTCTTAGAGGGGCCAGTGACTGGGAGAGGATGTGAGGCTTCCTCTCTCGCATTGGAGGGAAACTTGCCTGGCCCCCCCTCCAAATAGTTGCAAGAGGAGAAAGGGGCCTGGACTGTGAAGGGGCAGCAGGGAAGCTTCCTTGCTGGTGCTAGAGGAAGCCTCTCTTCTTCTACCCTTCACTGGCTGCTTTAGGAGACTGCCTGGAGTTCCTGGCAGGCTCCTAGAGCAGAGAGCAAGGAGAGGGGACACGGAGTTACTTCTCTCGAGGCAGTGAGGGAAACTTGCCTGTCCTGCAACAATGGGCAGATTGAGGCAGGAGCAGTGAGAAGAGCGGGCAGGAGGCGGTGGTACGAGGAGGAGGTGGAAAGGGGGCGCTCTGCATATGAATGGCGGGGGATGGCAATGGGGGAACACAGGCTGCCCTGGGGCTTGCTATGCCCCTGCAACAGACACAAGGCTATACTCCAAGGAACTGTAGACAGAGTTGGCTTTTCTTCCCCTTCTATTCCTTTGCTCTGGTCTGTGCAAGGAGAACTGTAACCACTTACCCTTTTCAAACTGAGAGTCTCCTCCTGCGTAATTAGAAGCCTATTATATAGGGGTAAGTAATATTTGTTGCTCCAGCTGTTGTTGAACTACAATTCCGACCATTCTGAGCCACCTGTGGCTATGGATGATGGAAGTTGTAGTTCAACAACAGCAGCTGGAGTGCCAAAGGTTGCTACCCCTGCTATAGAACTAGCCCAACCATTCCCATTTAGGCATATGAGAAAGACAGGTTGACTTGACACTGTGTATTTTTCTAGGCTTGAGATTGGTTCCCCTAAGGTCATTCTGTGTTGGGTGGCTATCCTAAATCACAAATCTTTCTCATTTCTGTATACCTCCACAGTATACACAAGGCCCCTTACTGGATAGCTTGTATTGGACCAAATGGTACAACAATGAATCTCTGGGCCATAACACCCAATCATATATCTATTATGAGAACTTGCTGCTTGGTGTCCCACGATTGCGCCAACTGAAGGTCCAGAACAACTCATGTGTGGTGCACGATGACTTCAAGGATGACATTTCTGGCTGCTATGATGTATACACTGAGGACAAGGAGGACAGATCTCCCTTTGGGCTTCTCAATGGAACAGCGTAAGTGGATCATAACCTCTGCCATATTTGATTTCAGAAGCTAGTTTTGAAGATCCTCTCCATCCTAGCAATGTAAAATGGCAGTCTACTTATTTTATTCTCTGTTTACTAGAGATTAGTGGGTTACTAATCCAAATGAATGCATCAAAATATACTTTTTAAAAAATCCAAAGCCAAGAATCTCACATTCACCGCTGTCATGGATAGCTGTTTCCAAATGGTCATGGGAACTACTCTGCTTTTTCCCTAGGGAATAAAAATATACAGAGAAGGCCCAGCCCTGCATGAAGTCACATCCTCTGTGATTTCTCCTTAATCATGAGGGAATTTTGCTCTTCACTTGCTCAGAAATACTCTTCATTATTGCTTAATAGGCCCAAATAATTCAGTCACCCCATTATACATGCCCTGCCAACCCCTTGACTGGACTCTGCACCAAACTATTCATAGAAGTGCCCATGATAGCTGTATGGGAACTTTGGTTAGTCAAGGATGCAGCAGGCAGAGTGGTAATGGGTGTAGCTGCCACAGGAGCATGTTACACCAATACTGTAGGATCTCCAGTACCTTAAGATTAGCCTAGGAACCATTGGTTTTTACCTTTAAGCCCCTATATGACCTGGGTCTAGAATACCTGAGAGCATCCCTACTTCCTGCAAATGAGGCCCTCCCTGTACCAGAAATGTAATGAACTACACCTATAATGGCCACGATGGAAGTAGCACCAGGAGGATGCTACAGAGTCATTGGGATTGCAGCGTCCAATGAACAGCCCTAGTAGTCAACACTTGTTTTTTAGAGTTAGAGTCAATTTTTTTAACTGCTGAAACATAACCACTCTCTGTGCCAGTTTTAAAGGCATGCTGTCCCACAAAGCTCCAAAGAAGTGAAGCAAGGAAATCCCAGAAACCATTCCTACCCAGTGCCAACAAATGATTATTGTTGTATAGAATGCTCATGAACATGGAGGTTCTACATGAAAGCCAAACTGCCTGTGAATATGGAGGCTTCATTTCTTAAGTATGGTGTAGTGAACGGCCCCTCCCTCGCCTAAAGAGTGAACTAGAAGTGAACCCTGTCTTGACTGACAGGCAGTGACCTCTAGGGTTCAGGCACTCAACACATGGTGGGCAGGACCTAGAGGGCCTTGCGGCAGGAAGAGAAGGGGTTTTTTTTGCTCAGTAGGAGCCAGACTGGGCTATCAACAGGTAGGCTGGCCAGGAAATGGCTGCAACCAGGAGGACTGCAATCCTGGGAAGTTAGGACTGCAGGGGCCTGAAGTCTCTACCATGGATTTGGTGAGTTCAGGAAGAAAGCCAGGGCTTTGGTTTATTTTACTTTGGTGTGCCTTGCATGACCTTGCAACTGTTTTACTGTTTTATCTGTAACGTAACAAACCAAGAGAAACTGAGCCAGCACCATTGCAAAAGTCTCTGTAAACTCTTAAAAGGGGCTTTTTGTATTTTCTTATATCTATGTTCTTTGCAACTGGGTAACCACGATATTTAAAGTATGTCACCCCAATATCATCTGAGGGCGCTTTTTGAAGTATTCCTGTAGTTACTGAGTGTTTCTTTTACCTGTAACTAAAAGCTGAGAAAGCCTCAGATGGAAGCAGTCTGTAGTATTTTAAATAAAGTTTATTTTCCCTTTTGTCCTTTGCAATTTTAACCAGCCTTTGTGAGTGGATGTTTAACTCAGGAAAGGGGGGTAGGAAAGGGGTTTTTGTCTCTGGTGCAATACACATCTCAATTTGATTGCTCAGCAACTCTACAAAGTTTTCTCATCACATGTAGGCTTGCATGTGTACTTTTGTGTACTTTTCCAATAGTAAAGAGAAGGAGAGTTCCCTGGAATTTCTCCCTCATCAGAGAGGGATTAAACTCTGTTAAAAAGTGGGCAAGGTGGCAGCAATTGAGCTACTAGAGGAATAGTTTAAGTTTAAAGGAACAGCCTTTGTGGGTGAATGCAAGAGAGAGGATGATTTAGCATTTTTCTTCCCTTCACGTAGACTTGCTTTGAGGAAAAGGCTGGGTTAAATCTGCTACATATGGCCAAGTAAAGCTTCCATATTCACTGGCAGTTGGGCTATGATGTAGAACCTCCATGTTCAAGAGCAGTCTACACCAGAATGATGGTTTCTTTGTGCTGGGTGGAAATGGTTTTTAAGATTTCCTTGAGGTTCCTTCTTCAGAATTTCCTAGCATGGGTTCCTTGGTCCCAATATTATATATTTTTACTCAGAAGTAAGCCCCAGAGAAATAAATGGGGTTCCCCTTTCAGAAGGATTCCCCCCTTCTATGTTTTGCTGAGGGGCTGGGAGGAAGAAGAAAAAAGAGAATGCACATTCTTGCTTAGGATCTCTGCTGGTCCTGATTCCTATGTGTTTTTACTCAGAAGTAAGCTCTAGTGGAATCAATGGACTTACTTTCTAGCAATTTATTCCAAGCTTTGCTGAGGGTCTTTGCTTCACCCCCTTGATGGCACTGAGAGAAAGGGGAGAAAACAAATGTGTGGGAAATGGAAGAGAGGGGGAAGAATGGTTGTTTAACTATACAAGTGCTTATAGAGTGACTGTACTTATGGGCACTTATATTCAGAACCAGGAAGTCATTTGCTAGACATTCCTAGGCCTTGTCCCTTCCAACTTTGGTGTCAGAATTCTTAATGGGCAGACTCAGTAATGCTCTTAGCTAACTTTCCGTTCATTACTTTACCTGTTATTGTGGGGATTTTGAACAGAAATTACTCAAAAAATCACTAGATTGATGTTTTTCAAACCAGCAAAAGGCACCAGTCTAGTATGAACCTGGATTTTGGGGGAATGCTAAAAATACATCAAACATATTAAAATATACATTATCTGTGGTGAAATAATGTCACCAACACTTTGAACCCTCTTTTTAGGAGTTAAAACCCAAATTGCTGTATCACAGCCATTTTGCAGTGGATTTGCACCAAATTTGGAAAAGCTGTGTCCCTTGTACCCTAGTAAATTTGTGCAAAATTCCATGGGGATTGGATAGATACTTTTGATTTTTTAAAAACAATAGAATGTTCAGGGCTTATAATGGCAGAATGTTGAAAATATTCCTCATTTTAACTATACTGGCATGACTGTGCCAGGATAATCTGTGTCTAATGCACACATAACATTCTGAACCTGAAACAGATTGCATTTTCAACCCACCTATTAGTTCCACTGTGTCTTTCTCTATAACACTTTCCTTGTGCAGGTGGCAATATCACACAGAAAAAGAGCTAGATGGTTCCTCTCACTGGGGCAGACTAACAAGTTACAGTGGAGGAGGGTATTACATAGATCTCAAGATGACCCGGGAGGAAAGTGCTGATGCTCTTCAAGTCTTGAAAGAGAACTTGTGGCTGGATCGGGGAACTCGTGCGATTTTTATTGACTTCTCAGTGTATAATGCCAATATCAATCTCTTCTGCGTGCTCAGGTAAGTGGCATCTATCTTAACTAGTAATTCTAGCTCTTCTCTCTTCAAAGAATATGATTTTCTGAGACCTTATTTTGGTGTTTTGCTCATCTTTTATAGCCCCGTTCAAGCCATCACAAGGATGTTTTATAGCTGCTCTCCTCATAAACACAAAGTAATCTTATGTATATTTGATTGATTATATGCCATCAAGTCGGTGTCAACTCTTAGCAACCACATAGATAGATTCTCTCCAGGATGATCTGTCTTCAGCTCTGCATTTAAGGTCTCTCAGTGCCTCCATCGCTGTCATAATTGAGTCCATCCACCTTTTTGCTGGTTGTCTTCTTCTCTTTTGTCCAACTTTTCCCAGCATTATGGACTTCTCAAGGGAGATGGGTCTTCACATAATGTGTCCGAAATATGATAGTGATTTTGTGGCCATTTCTCATAACTTGGCCCCTCTGGTGAGGAATTTTTATGTAATCTTCCACCCAGAGAGTGACCACTTTCCCCTTGCTGTGAACTTTCTGTGGAAGGGAACACTTTATTTAGAGAGTGATCAGATGCCCGGCACAGAGATGGGCTGCGGGCCACTTAGAGCAAAATGGTCTGCTGCTCTAGATTCACGCCTCACTGTACTATTTAACTTGCCCAAAGCTCGATCTTTGTGGGTGGCAATTATGGTAGGGCCTTCAACCATTGTGGATGGCTCTCCACCTAGAAATCATCCAAAATTTCCCGCTCGCCCATGGTTTGATACAGACTGTCAGGATGTGAAAAGGAATTTAGTTAATGCATTTACAATCTATGCGGAAGACCCATCGAAGATTAGGGCACAGGAGGTTCATACTATGAGAACACAATACAAGCAATTATTAAAAAACAAGAAACTACAGTTAATTAAGAAGAATTGGGCTGAATTGATAGAGGTGGCTAAAATGAAAAACCAGGCTGCCTTCTGGCAGCTTGTCTCTCCTTCCCTGGTTAGAGAGCCCCCTCTTCTCCTTCCTTCATCATTTCTGCAGAAGTTTGGGACCACCATTTCCTTACTTTATATCAAAGGGTCGATCAGATGGTGGTTCATATTGATTCAAACATCGAGGAACTACCATGTTGGAATCCAGCCTCTGGCTCAGAAGTTGAAGATCTTATCAAGCAATTTTAAAAAGGCAAAACCCCAGGAAGTGATTTCATTACCATTGAGGTTTTGAGGGTCAACTTAGACTGGTGGGTTCCAGTGTTAGCTTCCCTCTTCACCTTCATTGATAACACGACAAAAAAATCCTTATGATTGGGGTGTAGCAATTATAATTCCAATCTATAAAAAAGGTAGAAGAGAGGAACCAGCAAACTATCGCCCTATCAGTCTTTTAAATATAACCAGTAAAATTTATGCCAAACATCTATTAGTCAAGCTGATTGACTGGATAGATATTAATAACATTTGGCTCCTGAGCAGACTGGTTTTCGGACAGGACACTCTACTATAGAACAGTTTTTAGAAGAAAAGTATACCCAAAATCCAGGTTCTGCCCTACAGGTATATGTAGCCTTTATAGATTTAAAATCTGCATTTGAGCTCATTTCTAGAGAAAGGCTATGGCAAAAGCTGAAAGACCTTTCTATTGACAAGTGGCTTCTGCTGCTAATTTCTTCCTTGTATGAAAATACAGTTTTGAAGGTCTGATCCAATTCGTCTGGTTACCTGTCTGCAGAGATTCCAACTTTCAGAGGAGTAAGGCAGGGTTGCATTTTAGCTCCTATTTTGTTTAATTTATATATCAATTCTGTGGTGTCCTGTTTAACTGATCTTTCCACACACATCCCGAAACTAGCACACAGGCATGTTTCTATTCTGCTGTATGCAGATGATATGGCTATCATGTCTCAGACCTCCATTGGACTGAAGCACGCTCTTGGCTTACTTAGCTCCTTTTGTGCAGATGGGTTTACTGAAGTTAACTACCAAAAAACTCAAGTCTTGTTATTCGCCAAACGACCTAAGTTCTATAACTGGGCCATGAATGGACACAAGATTGACCAAGTCAATTCCTTTAAGTACTTAGGCGTAGTTTTCCATTCTTCAGGTTCCTGCAACGCTCACTTAAAATCTACTATGCAGAATGCGCAATCATTGATAAATTTAATCAAATTTATCCCCCTACCACTTTATGTAGGGGGCCTCCTTTATCCCTGCTGCAATTAAGCTATTTGTTGCTAAAGTATAACCACAACTTTGTACAGAGCACAGTTGGAGCCGGTTAGTAACTTCTCCTTGTTGGAAGCTATTCAGTCTAAATTTATAAGATCTATACTACAGGTCCCATGCTGTGTGTCTAATGCTGTTGCTAGACGAGAGGTAGGTCTCATTAGATTGGAGTCATGTTATTGGAGATGTATCATTTTGTCCTGGTTAAAATTGGCTCTCACACAAGTGGGACTGGTTTCTTTAATAATGATTGACAGCTTTAATTTTAAATGGAAATCCCTGGCTAAAAACAAACTTTCCCAATATGGACTTACCCAGGACAAACTTATCAGACTAGGGATAGACCAGGCCAGGAGGGCCATTAAGCAACAAATTTTAGATATGGAATTGCACTACCATCGGCTGTATTGGAAGGTTTCCCTTTCCTCCAGCTTTTCTCTGTGCCACCTGAAAATAATAATTTTGTTGTTGTTATTATTGTTGTTGTTTACACAGTCAGACAGGTGTTATTGACTGGTTTGTTTTATCCAGACATCGAGTCCTTCCCAAGGACCTGGGATGCTAGAATTTTATTGTCAATGGTTATAGATATCGTCGCAGAATATAGGCTGTTCCCAGTAAAGCTGCTTTTTGTAATTGGCTGATGGTGATTTCTGTGGCCCCTATGGTGTTGAGGTGCTCTTCAAGGTCTTTTGGAACTGCACCCAGGGTGCCAATTACCACTGGGATTATTTTGGTCTTTTTCTTCCACAGCCTTTCAATTTCAATTTGTAGATCTTTGGTTTTTTGTTTTTGTTGTTGTTGTTGTTGTTGTTAATTTGATTTCTATACCACCCTTCCAAAAATGGCTCATGGTGGTTTACAAAGAGAAATAATAAATAAATAAGATGGATCCCTGTCACCAAAGGGCTCACAAAAAGAAACATAAGATAGACACCAGCAACAGTCACTGTGCTGGGAGTGGATAGGGCCAGTTAGGGTCAGTTACTCTCCCCTGCTAAATAAAGGGAATCACCACATTAAAAGGTGCCTCTTTGCCAAATTAGCAGGGGTTATGTCTCTGTGAGCAATATGACCCTCAGGAACAATTTTGGGTTGCACAAGTAAACAAGCACCTTTTTAAAGTGGTGATTCTCTTATATTTCGCAAGGGGTGGACAGTTGTCCCTCCCCTTGCCACAGCACCGTATCCTTCCTATTCAGCAATTCCTATTGCTGGAATCTACTTTATGTTTCTTTTAGACTGTAAGCCTTTGGGGACAGGGTTAAGGAAATCTTATGTATTTTTCTGAAAATTGCATGCGTGCACAGACACACACACAAGCACCCATGCTTCAGAAGGGGGGCCACAGCCATAGCACACATGCTTCTTTTGCTTGCACACATGCAGTCTTAGTATTTCAGCCACAGTCTTTGATATATATGTATATGGGTTGCCATTCTGCTTTGATGTATGTCAAGGAATATGCATTATCACCTTTTGCCCATACCTTCCCTCTCCCCTACTGCTTAGGCTGGTGGTTGAATTCCCAGCCACAGGTGGAGCCATCCCCTCGTGGCAGATCCGAACAGTGAAGCTCCTCCGGTATGTCAGCACCTGGGATTTCTTCATTGTGGCCTGTGAAATAGTCTTCTGTGTCTTCATCTTCTACTACGTTGTGGAAGAGATTCTAGAACTGCGTATTCATAGGCTCCAGTACTTCACCAGCATCTGGAATATCTTGGATATAGTTGTCATCCTGGTGAGATTACTTACAATTCATATTAGGAAAGAAGAAGGAAGAAAAGTACCAACAAATTATGTGGGTCATAGAGACCAGACCTGGAAGAATCTGTTGGTCAATTCATTAATTGATTGCCAATTTTTTATTATGCAGTATGTATTTATTTATTTTATTTACAACATGTCCTATCTCAAAAATCTGAAGACAGTAATAATAATAATAATAATAATAATAATATAAATATTATAATAAATATTATTATTATTATTCCAGCAATGTATCTGGTGTGTGTGTGTGTGTGTGCACATATACAGCCGTCCCTCGCCTATTTATTATTATTATTATTATTTATTTATTCAGTTTCTATACTGCCCTTCCCAAAATGGCTCAGGGCAGTTCACAAAGAGAAATAACAAATAAATAAGATGGATCCCTGTCCCCAAAGGGCTCACAATCTAAAAAGAAACATAAGATAGACACCAGCAACAGTCACTGGAGGTACTGTGCTGGGGGTGGAGAGGGCCAGTTACTCTGAGAATCACCACGTTAAAAAGTCCCTCTTTGCCAAGTTAGCAAGGATTACTAACTGCACTTATCAGGGATATTACGGGTTTCCCAATCGTGGATTTGAGTATCTGAGATTGGGAAATTGTTACCACCCTCGCCAACCAGCATGGTGTAGTGGTTAGAGTGCTGGACTAGGACCGGGGAGACCCGAGTTCAAATCCCCATTCAGCCATGAAAACTAGCTGGGTGACTCTGGGCCAGTCACTTCTCTCTCAGCCTAACCTACTTCACAGGGTTGTTGTGAAAGAGAAACTCAAGTATGTAGTACACCGCTTTGGGCTCCTTGGAGGAAGAGCGGGATATAAATGTATAAATAAATAAATAAAATAAAATAAACCGTGACTCAGGTATTCGTAGCTTGGTGCCATTTTTTAAAAAATTTGGGTGGTTGGGGTCATTTCCAGGGGTCAGGGGGTCATTTTGGGGGGTTAGGGGGCAGTTTCTCTATTTTTTCTTTATTTTCAGGTATGTTTCCAATCGTGATTCACCTAACCCCATTTCCCATGCAAGTTAATGTCTCGCCTACCGTGAATTCACCAACCGCAAGGGTTTCCAGGAACAGAACCCTTGTGGTTGGCAAGGGACGACTGTATAGTGAATAAAATTTCTGGAAAATAAAAAAGAAAGTAAGGCACTCTAATTTGATCTTAGTGTTTATGTGCATCATTTATTTTCCTTTCTTACATTTGAGTTTGTCCCTCATTGTTTCTCTGCTGTTCTTTAACCTTAATAGGTTAACCTTTCAGTTAACCTATTCATACATAATTACTGCTGTTTGAACTGTGGCAATTTCTAATTTATAATAAAGCTTAAATTGTGCAGAGAAAGCTGTGCAACTGTACACCCGCAATCACCTGGAGTGCAAGAAAGAGAAGCCCATCTTTCTGATTAACAGTGCAACCCTATACACCACTTATGCCACCTATAGGGCCTTATGATACTGACTATAGGCTGATTTTCATGATGAATCTAATGATAGCTTGACAGGAATCAAAGTTCCCTGTAGTGTGCACACTGCTGAGCATGTCATGTGAACTCAGAATGTTTCACCAATCTCCAGTTGGCAATGTGCTGACCTGACATGGACCTGACATGAATCTGAGTTCCATAATCAAGATTTGAAGTTGGCTTGACCATGTCAACCAGAGATTGGCAAAAAAAATCCTGAGTTCACACAACATGCCCTGCAAGGAGTGTGCACGTGGCATCTTGTGAGCCAGCCCTGTGTCTTTTGCACTCCTGATTTTGAAAATATGCCTATGTTGAAGATCTGTACTGGCTGGAGTAATATCAGGGTTACACTTTGGTTTGTCCAGTGCCAGTACAAATCTAACTGTAGTCCAGATTCGGTGGTGGTAACACATGCACGTCACCACCATGGAACTTGTAGAACTTGGTATCCTAAGCTCTCAACAAAAAGACCCTTTAATTACACACACAAAGAAAAACAAAAAGTTGGTAAACATGAGACGTTTTGGTGTGACAGACCATCCTCAATTTAAATAAAACAAATGAGCACAGATGAAAACCTTGGTTCCCCAGCTGTTAAATTCCTTAGACATGATAGCACAGTTTCCTGACTGGTGGAAAGATAATGAGTGTGTGGGGAGGGGAGAGAAGGGGGCAACACCTAATTCTTCTCAGAGGCAAATAAACTTCATAGCACTGGCCAGTGCCTCCCAAGCATTAATGTCAGGCCTCAATTTCTCTATAAATAATGCTTCCTTGATTTTCCTTCTTTGTAGGGAGGAAAGCGCGCAGGGCGTACTGGGGAGATCCCTGGAGCTGGGAGGTGGCTGTTCGCCTCCCCTCTGGGGGTCTACTTGTGAGTAGGCACGGCGCGAAGCCATGTCGTGGCTACTCGCGATTCTAAAAGCCAGGTTTACAGAGCACTCGCGGGGTTCTTGAGCGGGTTACCCGCTTCAGAACCACCGGGCTTGCAGCTGAGCCCGGTGGTTCTGACTATTGGCAAAAATCGGGCTAGTGAAGGCTAGCCCGATTTTTGCCGATCGTCCAAATAGCCCCCTTGTCTTTCCAAGGTTCTCTGGGTTCACCATGTAAACCTATCAGTAACGAATGGTATTTTATCCTAAGTTTATATATGTTTTCAGTGTATTTAATTCCCTGAGACATTGGTCTGATGGTGTAATGTTATGCTGGCAGAATAGGTGGTGTGATTTAAAATATTCCTATTGAACTCAATGGAGTGTTTGGTGGGCCAGGGGCACATTTTGTAAGCTTCTGCACTGCACTCAACCCATTATCCACAAGTCCAGTAAACTGCCATCATCTTGCTTTTTCAGCCACGGGCACACCTTACAAATACTGTATATTCTTATGAAAATAACAACAATATTGTCTACATTTCAGTCTAGCTTTATTATCAAAGTAGGTATGTGCACAAATCAAGGTTCACGCACAGGCTCAGCTGAGTTTGGATGCGTTCTCCCAAGTACCCCTGCAGGGCACCACGTGGGGGTATGTGGGACAAGCGCCTCTGCAGTAGGAAGCTGCATGCGGCAGTGGAGAGCAGGGAAGGACCTGCTCTCTCTTTTTTTAAGTTCCCACTCACCCTCCCACTGCCCGCAGTGCCAAACCTGTGCATGAACCTCGGTTTATGCACATCCCTATACTAAAGCAATGATATGAATAAGAGTGGCTTGAAAAATCCAATACACTGGATTGTAATATAAAAGTAAGTAATTTTATTTGATGGGCATAAACCAAGACAATAATGAAATATCAAAACAAAATCCATAATCAACAGTACGGGCATACGCAGATGTCCTTGAATCATAACCAAAGCCAGTATTTAATCAGTAGGATGTTAAAGCCCATGCATCAATCAATCAGTAAAACAGTCTACTATATGCACAGAAAATACTTTTGGCATATATGCTCCACCACCAAGGCACAGGAACTCTATATCTATTGTTGCCTAACCAATATTCAATTTTTTAATTGATTTGTCCAAAAAACAGTGCTGGCAAGAAGCTGTTCTAGGGATATACATTTTATCTCTTTGTAAACAAGGCAACAAAAAGTGCAGCAAATCTTTCATTATAGAATGATGACATTCTATAATGTCATTTACCCACATTTCAAAAACCTTAAACTGAATCAAACCCTCTAAGAGGCAAACTGTGTGTTACAAAAGTCATGCGACTGTATTAGTGTGCTTGCTCTTTCTGATGTAAGCAGTGCATGGGAGTGCATAATCTAGATTGGGGCCATGATTGGGGTAGGGGAACCTTAACCCTTCTCCCTGCTGCAGTCCCAGTCCAGATAGCATCACCACATTTGCTATGTACACACTGGGGTGGGTGGGAGCTTCCATCAGCTCAAATGGAAATGTGTGTGTGTGTGTGTGTGTGTGTGTGTGTGTGTGTGTGTGTGTGTGTGTGTAAATATGGACAGGTGTGTTCCACACTGGGACAGAGCAGAGAGTGGGGTTGAAGTTGAGCTGTCCCATGCCACAGTCCTAGTCCAGATTGCATACCCCCAGCCCAACCTGCAGCAAGCACACTGGATCCAATGACATGACTAGTGTCACTTGTGGTTTGACCCTAAGACAACAGATGGCATTTGGTAAGGGTCAGTGTGCCCTTACCAAAGTCAATGCTTCCTTTAGTCTTTTCAACTACTGCAGGATGCCTACCAATATGGGAAGTCATATGACCGCAAGCAAAAGCTGAGCAATCTTATGCAGTCAGGAGTTTCCCCTTAGTCCACTTGGATAATTCTGCTACTGGAAACAGAAGCCCTGTTCTTACATGATGTTCAGCCTTCATGTCATTAGTATATAGTTTACACAGATAGAGTTCTGTATACAGGTAGTTAGTTATTCACACCAGGGATGTAGGAAAGTTGGCAATGGCCTCTCCCCCACCACCTCCCCCCCCCCGCCCGCTGCCCACCTGTTGGGAAGGGCAATGGGCATTGCATCCAGGTTTCAATGCTAGCCACATCCCTTGTGCCAGCATCAGCATGTCAATGCAGGGGGTGTGGCCAGTATCAGGGCACAGCTGCACCACCCATAGCCCATCCCTCTCCTAGTCAGCAAGCAGTTCCATCGCCGGCTGGGTGCTTAAGTGAGCAAAGCACCCAGCTGGTAAAGGCACGAATGCACCAGCCA
The DNA here is from genome assembly GCF_027244095.1 of Hemicordylus capensis. Classification (NCBI taxonomy): domain Eukaryota; kingdom Metazoa; phylum Chordata; class Lepidosauria; order Squamata; family Cordylidae; genus Hemicordylus; species Hemicordylus capensis. Next base: position 194,958,357 of record NC_069659.1, on the reverse strand, counting down.
CCAACTACAATTTGATTTTCTAAGATGTGATTAAATTCGTTAATTCGTGACAAAAAGATATTACCTCCCTATAATGATGTTTGTTTTGGTGATTTCCCCATTGTTTTGTGGATTTTTTGAACTCTGGTTAATGGGATTTTGCCGGTGAAGGTAGGAGTTAGCAGCACTTCCTATCATGAATCTTACCCGAGTTAATAAGTATTCCTTATTACTACTGACTGGGGGAATAGCTCCATTGTTCTGCCCAAGAGACTCCACTCTTGGCTGAATTTTTATTGAATCCCAGATCTTTTCTCAGCTTTCTATTGTAGCCATTGGATTCCACATCTTTCGCACCATTGAAGTCAACAGGTTGATGGGGCAGCTGCTGAGAAACCCAGGCATCTATGCAGATTTCGAGTTCCTGGCTTTTTGGCAGACTCAGTACAACAATATGAATGCTGTGAATTTATTCTTTGCTTGGATTAAGGTATCTTGCTGGGTTCCTCTAGACCCTTCTCTGCTTCTCAAGTTGCTTATGGTTTTGGTCACTATCTGAGGGCTAAAACCTTTCCTCCTCCTAAGGAAGCAGAGGTGGAAACTGTAAGAGGCATAAAGTACAAATAAAACATGAGGGGGAAATTATTAGAGGGGATACAATGGTGTAGAAGAAAAAGCTGAAGGACAACAGAAAAAGAGAAACAGAGTTAAAGAGAAGGAGGTTGGTTGTTCATGATATTCAGTGAGAAGCTGATGTAGTGCAGTAGCTAGGAAACAAATCAGGAGGTCCTGGATGGACTTTTGTCTCTGCACTGAACTCACTTGGTATCCTTCAGCAAGCCAAAAGAGCATGGAGGGGAAGGTGAACCCAAGCTGCTATGGTAACTTAAGGGGGAAAGTGACTCGGGGGGGGGGGGATCCTGTGGTATTTTTATCTCTAACTCAGAGACAACTATGAATTAGATAACACAAATCAGAATCATTTCAGAATCAGAATCATTTGTTATCTTTGTAACAGCAAGAGTGATAAAATATTTCAGAACTGTGTTTTAGTAGGGGTGTGCACAAAACCAGTTTGCCCAGTTTGGTTCAAGTCTGAAATGGACTTGAACCAAACTGGGCATGTTCAGTTTTGTCACCCCGAATGAGGGACCCAGCTTGACTCGAATTGACCCAGCTGGTTCAGGAGTTCTAAAATTAAAAAAATTATTTAATTTTTTTTACTCACTGCCAGGTTCAGCAGTGGCCTTGGGGGGTGCAGCTGCAGGGGGGGGTTCCCTCTCTTCCCACCGGCCTCCCCCAGTCTCCAAAGGGCAGAGGCGTATCTAGGGAAAATAGCGCCTAGGGCAAACACTGAAATTGCGCCCCCTGTCCAAGCATCTGACACCCATCTTTCAGATAACTTTACCATAATATCAGCTGAAAAATACAAGTCAGGCTCGTTAATCTTTTAATATTTCAAAAACTATTTTAGCAGTGGACTTAGCCAGATCAAAAAATGCTGGAAAACTACAAATTTCACTATGCTGGGGCTCATCAAATACCCAAATACTATGTGGAGGTGTGCTTGGAAAACTAAACAGAAGTGCCTGTCTAATACTCTACTATGTATTTTAGCATCACCATTACATAAGTTTTAAAAATAAATGGAGAATTTGACTTTTCCCAGATACTCTGTAAATAATTAAAGGATATGCAGAGTAAACTGTGTCACTGCTTGGAATATATTCTAGTCTTTCAGAAAGACAGTTAAAATGAGAGAAAGAGAGCAAGAAACTCCCAGTGGGCCTTAAAACTAAGGATTTCACACTGATTCAAAGACAAACTCACCATTAATAGCCATATTAGCAAGACATCACATTTAAGTCACTTATCACAAGAAGCAAAGTAAGAGCAAATGAATGCAATCCTAGCTCATAAGCATCAGCTCAGTATTCACAAGCCCTGATTCTCTGTACATAGTGCCAATCTGAATATGTGTACAGTGACTTATATTATATATTATTATTATTTTACCTGTAGCCCCTTTGGGGGGCTTCCTAAAGGCTGGGGGTGCAAAGGTTTGCAAAGGTTCCTCCTCCCCCCACTGGCCTCTAGGGCCTCGCAGGGACCATTTGAGCATGTGCAGTGGCCATTTTTAAAAATCTTTTTTTTAAAATGGCCACTGAAAACAAAATGGCCACCGCGCATGCTCAAATGGCCTCTGCAAGGCCTGGCATGACCTAGGGCCTCACAGAGGCCATTTGAGCATGCATGGTGGCCATTTTGTTTTTGGCAGCCATTTTTTAAAAAAAATTAATTTTACAAAATGGCACCCCCCTTCAAGTGGCGCCCAGGGCACGTGCCCTGCCTGCCCTATCCCTAGATACGCCCCTGCTGAAGGGCAGTTTCAGCTTGTTTTCTGGCCATTTTTGGCCCTTTCTGAGGTGGTGGCAACCAGGTCACCTGGTCATGCAAATGGCCAGGGTGCATGCACGGTGGCCTCCAAAATTGCCACCACTACCTCAGAAAGGGCCAGAACAGCCCAAAATAGCCCTTCAGAGACTGGGGGAGGCTGGCAAGAGAGGGGGAACTGCTAGAAACCCCACCGTGGCAGCATACACATACCCAGGCCACAGCCAACTCAGAAATGAGTTAAAATCCAATTTAAAAACCTGTAGAATCCCCAAAGCAGCCTAAAGCTGGCCGAGAGGCTACCTCAAGGTTGAGCCGGTTCACACATCCCTATATTTTAGAACTGTATGATTATTGGTCAAGGACTGTAATAAAATATGTATCTATGTTTGTATCTACCTATCATATCATGCAGTATTCCACTGAATGTTCAATAATATTTAACCTTGTTATGAGGATCGAGATTGATGCATCCATCTAAGATTAGAAACCTTTAATACTGTATGGTGGGGTCCAAAAAACCTGACCCCAGCATGCTATTATAAAAAAAATAGTGTGTGTGTAACTATTATATTATATATACTCCTATAAGTATAGACACATGTTTTGATGTGATTTTTGAATGATTAAAGATATATTCTGTGTATTAATGTTTTGATCATATTAATTCAAAGATCTTGATGATTCTGTGGAATATTGTTATGACAGAATATTAATTTTTTATTTAACTTGCAGTTACCTCTGAAGAAGCATGAGATCTTGAAACATTCCAGGCATTTTTTTATTTTTTGCCTTATCTCTTTCTTGGTTTATATTAGTGCTAATTCTTTTTCTTTTCCTCCCCCCTTTTTTTCTTTGCCTCTCAGCCTCATCCCCTACCAGCTGCAATATAGGGATAAAAAATGGGGGAGGCAGATTCTCAAACACATGCTATGAGGATAATAATACTTACCTGCCTTACTTGGGTTTTGTAAGGATTATAAAAGATAATTTATATGAAGCATTTTGAAGTGCTATAAAAATACATTATAATCATAATGAGACATAATACAACCACAAGTGCAGAATGGGTTGGGACATCGGGGGGGGGGAAGAGAGAAACCCAGTACTTTTCCATCTGGAGAACCACCAGGTAGCATTGTACAGCCCACATTGGTCCCCTATTAATCATGTAGAATGGTGGATCCATTTTCTGATCTCCCAAATGAGCCCTTTGCAGTTGTTTGTTAAGTAGGACACAGGCTATTCCTGCCAGACCTTTGTTCTCACCATTCCATCTCACATAAAAGTGCTTTAGCTTTGCCAAAAGATAGTAGTATTAGATGGCGACCCTTGACTTGCACCTATCTTTTCTTTCCCATCCAGATATTCAAATACATTAGCTTTAACAAAACCATGACCCAGCTCTCCTCCACTCTGGCCCGCTGTGCCAAAGACATACTAGGCTTTGCCATCATGTTCTTCATCGTCTTCTTTGCCTATGCACAGCTCGGATACCTTCTCTTTGGAACCCAAGTGGAAAACTTCAGCACCTTCGTTAAATGCATGTGAGCATACTCCCCCTTCTTCTTCTTCTTCTTCTTCTTCCTCTTCCTCTTCTTCTTCCTCTTCTTCTTCTTCTTCTCTCCTCCTCCTCCTCCTCCTCCTGGTCATGGACAATCCACAAGAATCGATAAGAAATATATTGTGGGACACAGCACTCAGGATTTGTACTTTCGGCACAGTGTGATCTGGGTATCGTAGGATTGGTGAATGAATAGCCCTGTCCCTGGGACAGGAGATCAAACTAAATGGTGACCAGCTGGTCCACTGTTACACTGAATCTTGTAACATGCAGCATCAGTCTACCGAATGAGTGGTTACTAATACTGACCATTAAAACAGCAAAAAGAAACACACAGAGGTTAAAATGGCAATGAACTGTACTTTGCCAATAAATGCTGCAAAGATCCAGCAGTGTCTAAAATACCAAGAAGTCATCATAATGCTCTGCTACCTCTATAATGTTATGTTATGAGAATGTGAATTCTGCAGGCTTGTATTAGAGTATCATAGCTTTATTGATACTTGGTAAGCATTGCAACGCTTGGAGGTATATGACACCAGTGATGCTGATAAAAGGAGGAACTTATTGCAACATTTTATTCAAAATGAAGCTTTCTTTTGTCTCTTGAATCTATATTTGTAACATTCTAATTCTGAATATTTGTATACTGAAACCCAAGTTTTAAAATTTAGATTTAGCGTAAACATTGAAATTTTGCTCCAGTATGTGTGTTTTATCACTTATATGTGTGTTTTATCAGGTATAAGCATAAAACCTGCTAACTTGATCCAGAGTTCTTTGTAGAAATTCAAAATATGAAGTTTTAGTTTCATATTTTGTAGAAACCTGAACCCAACATTCAGACTTAAAATCGTGTTAAAATTCTGATTCCAGTTCAAATCTTGTTTAACCACATTTCTCTTACTTAAATTGGTTTCAACAATGCTAGTTACTGATAGGAGTAATTTTGTAGTAATTGTCCCCTGCTTGGTTTTATTTAAATTGTATTTAATTGTTTTATTATTGTTTTGACTTATTTTTCTGTAAAACACCTTAATATCCCATTTGGGTAAGGTATGATTGAGAGGGTGGTGGCCTCCCAGCTCCAGGTGGTCTTGGAGGAAACTAATTATCTAGACCCATTTCAAATTGGCTTCCGGGCGGGCTATGGGGTGGAGACTGCCTTGGTCGGCCTGATGGATGATCTCCAACCGGGAGTTGACAGAGTGAGTATGACTCTGTTGGTCCTTTTGAATCTCTTGGCAACCTTCAATACTATCGACCATAGTATCCTTCTGGAGCTCCTGAGGGGATTGTGGGTGGAAGGCACTGCCTTGCAGTGGTTCCGCTCCTATCTCATGGGTATATTCCAGATAGTGTCTCTTTGACACTGTTGTTCTTCAAAATCTGAACTTTCATATGGTGTCCTGACCCTCAGGGCTCTATATTGTCTTCGATGTTGTTGATCTACATGAAGACTCTGGGAGAGATCATCAGGAGATTTGGTGCAGGGTGTTATCAGTATGCTGATGACACCCAACTCTATTTCTCCATTTCAATCTCATCGGAGAAGGCATAACCTCCCTAAATGCCTGCCTGGAAGCAGTGATGGGCTGGATGAGGGATAACAAACCGAGATGAATCCAGATAAGACAGAAATACTTATTGTGCGTGGTCAAAACTTGGGAGACAGGGGTGCTTCTGGATGCAAACCTCTCCCTAGTGTCCCAGGTTGAGGTGGTGGCCAGAGTGCTTTCTTTCGGCTTTGGTTGATATGCCAGTTGCGTTCATGAGATGAACTACCTCAGAACAATAGTACATACACTGGTAACCTCCAGACTGGACTTCTGCAATGCGCTGTATGTGGGGCTGCCTTTGTACGTAGTCTGGAAACTGCAGTTGGTACAGAATGTGGTGGCTAAGGTGATCTATGGGTCATCTAGGATAGACTATATTACTCCTATGTTGAAAGAGCTATACTGGCTGCCGATAAGTTTCCGGGCAAAATACAAGGTGCTGGTTATTACCTATAAAGTCCTAAACAGCTTAGGACCTGGGTTTTTAAGAGAAAGAGCCCCATCACCCGTACATCTATGGTTGCCACTGGCTTGTCTGATGGCTACTCAGGAACGGGCCTTCTCTATTGCTGCCACTGGGCTTTGGAATGCTCTCCCTGTTGAGATTAGAGCCTCCCCATCTCTGGCAACTTTTTAAAAGGCACTGAAGGCGTATTTATTCACCCAGGCTTTTAATTAGAGTTATAGTTTTAATAATTTTAATGTTGGGTTTTAAATGATTATAATGCTAATGATTTTAATATTTAAATGATTTTAATTGTAAACTACCCAGAGATGCGGGTTTGGGGCAGTACAGAAATATGCTAAATAAATAATAATATAAGTGTGGTATACAAATGTTGTTAGGATTAATATTATTAACAATATCAGTATAGCAGTTTGAGACTGATGGAGGTTGATAGGGATGTGCTGGAACGGGATTCAGCTGTCTAAATCATGAGCACCTCCCTTTAAATTTGAGGGCTCACTCCGCCCCTTGAAAGCAGCGGAGAGCATCCCAGTCCTCCCCACCCCCATCCCCCCGCAGCTCTGCCTGTGTGCCAGTGGCGCATCTCCCAGCTGCCCTTGTATGGCTGCTGGCCATGTGTGTGGTGTCAGCCCTCGAACCATGCTGACCGTGCACTTGGCCACTTCACATGCACAGAGGCCATGTGCATGCCAGTGCCATACAGAGGCAACTGGGAGATGCCCTTCCAGCACGCAGGCATAGCTGGGGGGAGCGCTAGGTTGCCAGTAATGGTGGCAAGCAGAGGAGGAGCAGGTTCGTACCTGCTCTCTCCTCTGCTTTAAAGGGGCTGTGTAAGCCCTTGAATTTAAAGGGAGATGCCCATAAGTCAGCATTTTGGCACATCCCTAGAGAATACGACAGTCGAACAGATAAATGTAGAACTTTTTTTAAAAAATCCACCTCCATCTTCAGGTAGATTAAATGCTGAATGAGGTAGTAATAAACAAACCAAATCAGATGTTGTTCAGATGTCACAGATGTTTACAGGTACGTTTAATTCCACAATAAAGTGGGAAAGTGTACAGAGATTACTCCTCTATCTTTACTTCTAATGTGTCAGGGGAGCAGAGAAGGTTTCAGGAGGATGAATAAGGGGGGAAAAGGTGTCAATTTCCACTTTCCCCCTTCCGTGAGTCCCAATCAGTGCTACAAAGCTATAGTTTCCATATGACTGTATGGGGAGGTTTCGTGAGTGGGGGGAGGAAAAAGGACACCTTCCTTTTCCATTCTCCCGAAGCCTACTCTCTCCTCACTATCAAACAATAAACTGCTCAAATAGAGCACTTGTAGCCATACCAAACAAACCCCTTGATCACTATATAGCACAGCAGGGAAAGATTCAAGAAGGTGGGGAGGGGGGAAACTGACCTTTTGAGTCCTGATCACCACCACTATATGCTTCTGTTCGATGCTGCTCTAAGAATACTCCTGCTAGGGTCTGTGGATGCAATGCAACATTTTGTTGCAGGTCACAAATTCTTTAGCGTTAGTTATCACTAAGTCATCATTTGTTTGTTTGTTTGTCAATCATATTTTTATACCGCCTAATATGTACTTCTCTAGGTGGTGCCTAGAGTCATCACTTGTAATGTCTAGTCCAACCTTTATGCCATCCAGCCATATAGTACTGACCACCACCAATTTCTACTCTCTAGCTTCACCCAGTTTCGAATAATTCTTGGTGACTTTGACTACAATGCCATCGACAATGCCAACAGGATCTTGGGGCCTATATATTTTGTCACCTATGTCTTCTTTGTCTTCTTTGTGCTGTTGGTAAGGTTTTTTTATTAGCATTATTTTTAAAAAGCTTTCCATGTGCAGAGATTGCTGTTGTTCTTTGAGTTAGCTTAATGTCCTACCGGAGATTCCAAAGAGATAAGAAGGTAACTTGGACCACAGACTATGCCAGCACCAGCAGTAGCCAGATTTTCTCAAAGTTCCCACTAGAGGGCACAGGCTCCTCATGGTTCCAGCATGTTCAGGGGACTTTGGTGGGCTCCCCATCCTTCTCTGAAGATTTCCCATATAACTCAGGCTATGGGAGTTGGGGACAAACATTAGAGGGGGTTATTGCATGCATGCCCTGCTTATGAGCTCCCAGAGGCATCTGGCTGGAGAGAAGGAATAACCACATTCATATGTAATGTGGGACTGCAGGTCCGATAGTTCTCCCCTCCTCCGCCCACTGACCTGTCCGCCTTTGGATATAATGGGTAGGATCTGAACACCAGTCTGCGAGACTGCAGAGAGGAGGGGGAACTGGCTGTGCAGGCTTCCTTCTGGCATGAGGACAGCCCCGGCATCCAATTACAGCCAGAGAGAGGGAGAAGCCTCTTTACTCCCATTCATTCAATGGAGTAAGGCAGAGAGCTTATCTGTATCTCGGTCATTTGGACAAGTCCATTTGATCCTATGTATTCCTTTCTACAGAACATGTTCTTGGCTATTATCAATGACACCTATTCCGAAGTCAAAGAGGAGCTTTCAAACCAGAAGAATGAACTACAGCTCACAGACATCCTGAAACAGGTTTGTGCATTCATTTAAAAATTCTTTGGCTGACATTCAAATGAATGAAGCGCTGGTACAGTGACGCTGCACTGGTGCCACCTGGGGAAGGGTGTTCCCTGATCTTTCCTTCCCTCTGAAGGGTCGCGAAACCTGATGGTCACACAGCCCTCAGGGACATATTTTTGGAAGTCACAGTTAGCTTCAAAGGGAAGGGGAGATCCGCAAGAATTGCCCCTTCCCCATAGCACCAGCACAGCATAATCTGGACGTTAACCATTTACATTACATACTTTTGATTAGGTTTGGGAGGGCTTGTACACTGAGTGAATGTTTGCTACAATCCTTTTGGAAAGTGATAGTTAATGGGAGAGGAAATGCTGAGCTTCTTGTATGAGTTTTATCAATGCAAGACATGGGAACAAACTTGACAGAGGAAAACAGAACCTGGATTAAAGTGAATGGCAAGGAGAGAAGGACCAAGAAAGTCTCTTCTTCAAGTGGCCAGTCATCATGTACTTTGAAATTCTGGCTGAGGCTTTATGCAACTGAGGAAAGCCAACAGAGAAACTAGAGGGGAGAAGAAAGTGGATTGGTTCAGACATCTATAGCTAACTGCCAAGCATGTGGTAGGAGTGAACCAATTTTGACTGAACCAATTCATGAACAAATCTGGGTCAGATGGGGCAGGCTGGAGGCACAAGTTCTAATGGGAGCTGATGAACCAGTGAAGAGCTAGCGATATCTGAATGCCTTTATGGCTTATCGGGTCCTGACCCTTCCTGAACCTCTAGGGTAGCCTCCTCCTGAGGAGGCACCCAGATGAGTCTCTCCCTCCTCCTGAGTAGACCCATTAGGAGGAGAACCCCAAACAGCCAGCTTTGCCTTCAGAGTTGGTGCTCTTTCCTGGCCCAGCATTGCCTCTTCTCCTGGGGACCCAGAAGTAATGGAGGGGCTCAAGAAGAGGAACCAAAACCCCATCAGGAAGCACTGGGTCCTCAGGGCATCAGGGTTCCGCAAGGGGAGCAGCTGGCTCTGGCTGCTCCAGTTCTTATGGTTCCAGGAGGTTGTTATCAGGGGTGGAGACCCAGGCCAGGGCAGGCTTCCCCTCTTCCCTTGAATTGGTCTCCCCTGGGTCAGTGTCTGGTGAACCCCAACAGGTCACCACTTTCAACAAGCAAAGTATTTGCAACTTCCCTGAAGCATCTGTATTCAACCCCATTCAATGTGGAATGAATGGAAAACTGGGCAGAGAAGACTTGTGAACTGAATTCCATGGCCTATGAAGGATGGTGTTTCAGATTCTGACTTTAATGTCACCATGTTCCAGCGTGTTAATACTGCTGCCATTCCTTTTCTCTGTCCGCAGTGAGACAGTAAGGCTTAACTGTTGCTTGCATCTCTTGGCTCCAGGGCTATAACAGGACACTGATGCGGCTGAAGCTGAAAAAAGATCGGATCTCTGATGTGCAGAAAGCTTTGCAGCAAGGGACCAAGGAACTAGAATTTGAGGATTTTAAGAACAGCTTGAGAGAGTGAGTTTTTAAGCAGTTTCAAAGTCTGCCATGGCCTTTCCCAGCTGTCCACCACACCGCAGACTGGGATCTGCTTTCAAATATTTTCTGATGCTAGAGTTTCTCACATTGCATACAAAAGGGGTTCCCAAACCCGCTTGTCAAGTCTTTCATTTGGAATCTGAATGTTAACTGTTTAGACCTGGCATCATCTCCTTGCATTCTTACTCTTTCTCCTCCCTTAGGCTAGGCCATGCTGAGCATGAGATCACAGCAGCCTTTGCAAAGTTTGATAAAGATGGTAACCAGATTCTAGATGAAGAGGAGCAGAAGAGAATGAGGAATGACTTGGAGGAGAAGAGGGTAAGGTCCAAAGGGGAAAGATCTATTCAATCAGTACTGGCTGACAGCCTGACTAAATGTCCTCAGGGAAGTCCCATTGTATTTAAAAGTACCAGTTAGGTACACAACTGAAGTCAGTCACTGGTTATGCTCCAAAACACTGATTTGCAGAGCCCATGTTGCAAGTTCAGGCTCAGGCAGTAGGTTAGAGTTAGAGTGGAGCACTTTCTCCAGTTTTCCTTGGGATTGGTGCTTCTGGTGCTAAAGAACAATGGAGGTGAAGTGAGAGAAATAATGGACAAGAGGCTCTTGGTGAGATGTGAATGAACGTTCAGCAACCTGCAGGGTCTTTGAGTTGCAATTTTCTGAAAGGCAGAGTAGGGCTGATGAGAGCCAGAGAACCCAGGCAATGGTCAGCTGGTGCAGTAGTGGAAAGAGCAAGCTATTGGGGCAGAAGATGTCAAAGCCCAGGTGTGATGGTTGTGAAGGGCCCACTAGATGTAGGAGCTTCAGGAACCAACTGATGGGTGTTGTGATGGTTGGGTAGAGCAGCAAAATACCCAAATCTTGGCCTGCAAAGCATAAAAGTATTTCTCCCTGCAAATAAGACTAATGAAAGCTCAGCAAGAAACATTCCATTAGAAACAAAGCAGATGTGAATCAGTCTCTTGGACCCATGACTATGAACTGGAGTTTTAAAAACATTATAGCCAAATCAGAACAGGACAAAATGACCAATCACCTTTCATTTTGCAGGTTGCTCTCAATGCAGAAATTGAGAACTTGGGGAAATCTTTCCAGGGCAGCAGTTTGGAGGATGCTCCGCTTGCCTTGACAGAGACAAAGAACAATCAAGCAAACCAATCCAGCTTGGTGTCTGAGGAAGGATTTAAAACGTGTGTATTATTAGTGCAGAGACTGAGGACTTTCCTTTCCTCCTGAGTGCCTCAGGCAGCCATTCTACAGTGCATGGGGCTAGTGGGAGGGAAAGGTACTTGGGAGCCATAGGGGCATCAGGTCTCCTAAAACTCAGCCCCTGAGATAGGGGCCAGAAACTGGGTGCTAAAATGAAGGGAGTTGGGTAGGGGGAAGTGAGGTATAGTGGCAAGTATGGTGGGGACACAGATATTACCTGGCTGGTCAGGGGAAGAGCCTGGCTTCTACCTGGTACTTGAGTAGAATGTGATAGCCATGGGAAGGGCCAGGGGACAGAGTGAATGGCAAAGGTTCTCAAACTAAGCTGAAAATAGTTTGTCCCATCCCCTTGATTTTGGTCCCTCACCCTGAGATTGTATTCCTTTCCTTGATGATCTTCAGAAGAAGGAGACTTCTTCAGAAGAAGGAGAATTTTAAGTCAAATTCAGACCTGGCAACCCCAGTTGGGGGAATCTCCTTACCTGTGAATTGCTGATTTGCGAGCTCCTCCTTTAATTCCCTCTGATGTAAATAATTTTTTAAAAAAATTATTATACAGTGCCATTGATGTCCCACATACAAAATATGAAAGGACAAGTCCCTGCCTTGAAGGCCTTACAATCTGCAGTTTGACACAGGGAGACAACAGAGGACGGGGAGGGAAACTGGGGCAGGGATAAACAAGGACAGAATATCCACTTTTCAGTTACACATACTTATGCTTAGTTCAGGCACAACTGATGACAGAAGGTCCAGGATGGTTAGGGACTTCCTTAACTAGTGGCAAATCCAGCGTCACACCCTGAAAGAGGGCTCTGAAAGATGCTTACTTTCTTCCACAGACTCCTGCGGCGGGTGCTGCAGTTGGAGCAATCAGTTGGCAGCATCATGGCCAAGACTGAAGCTGTCGCGAATAAGCTAGAGGGCCTAGAGAGAACCAAGCCAAAGGAAAAAGACCCAATGGGCAAGTTTCTTGACAACAAGAGCAAAGTAGGTATTCTAGATCCAGGTCAGTGCTCCTTCTAAGAGGGATTCCCAGATGTTGTTGACTACAACTCCCATAACCCCCAATCAAAGACTACTGCAGCTGGGGGAACACTGATCCATCTCTACAAGGATGGCCCAAGATATTGCAGTGCCTGAGGTGAGGAGCCTTGCCCCACATCCCTCGTGCGGGCCAGACTCTTTCAAAACCAACTCTTTGAAAGTGCATGCGGAGCAGGGAGGAGGGAAGGTTGCCAGCAGCCTCCAATCCTCTCCTTGTGCTTCTTGCAACCTTTGCAAGGTGTGTGAGGGGAGGCATTCCTTGCAGGGGTGTAGCTATAATTGAGTAGAGGAGTTCAAAGAATCCGGGGGGCCCAGCTCCACCCTTCCCTATTTTCTTCATTATCTCCCTCACTCTGAGGGGCTGCTGGGGAGAGGGGCAAACATGGGCCCCCTCTCCCCTGGCTACACCCCTGACTCCTTGCAAAGTTTACGAGTCATATTGGTTCAAAGAGCAGCTCCAGAGGTGACAGTAGGGCATCTCAGTGCTCTGCTGGCACCCCAGTAATCTGCTTCCCAAGGCAACTGTCCCACCTTGCCTCCTGAAAGGGCCACCCCTGTCTCTCTGCCCTAGATGCAATATCCACGACACTGATCCACCATCCAGTGGAGAGAGGCAAAGACTTCCACTTAGGGGTGTTTTCTTTTTCACCCTCTGCCTTTGGATGTCGTAGTGGCCTAATAGCATAAATGGGTTCAAACAGGAAAGAACAAATATGCATGCAGAGGAGCAAGCTCTCCACACACAGCTGTGTACAGGTGGCCCAACTCCCACGGTTTTGAACAACTGCAGTCAGTCAATGGAGACCCGACCTTGGTATACACGATTTTAAAAATTCACCTGTCCATGGTTTCAGGGTGGCCGGAAATGACCTCCGAAGTAATTTCCAGTCACCATTTTGCTGGATGGAGCCATTTTGTGGCTCTTTTTCATTTGAAATCACTGAAACTGGGGGTTTCGGGGGGCATTGCTGGACTCAGAGCATGGTATGGTACTTTATTTTCTTATTTCTGCCATTTTTAGCCATTTGTAATATTTTTACCCCACAAAAGGCCTTCTTTTACTCCAGAAACCCAAACCCCACAATTCCCATTGCCCCAAGGTCTCATTATTGGTTGTAGCTGAGAAGGGAACCCCTGCAGATAACAAGGGCCACCCGTACACATATCTTACAGTATCAAGCTACCAAAATCATGGCTAGCAACTTCCTATTTGGGACAGGTGAGGGTGAGTTTGAATGAGGGCGAGCTCCTTCCATGTATCTGGTGTTGGAAGAAAGCGCAGAAGTCCTTTGCCTACAAATCCTGCCCCTGAATGAGCAGATTCTTTTCCTTTCCCCTGCCTGCAGGAAGAACAATTCCACCAAGGTCTGGTCAGCAAGAAAGAAGGTGGACTGGAGGTGGCATGTATGCAGGAGAACCTCATCAATATGAACTCTTTGAGTACCAGTAATGCGATTTACCCCATTCCACCCAAGACAGGGCTACCAGGGTGTCAGATGCCCAAGAACATCTAGTGCAATCTAATATGAACTTGAAGTTCTTTTCTGAATATTCACACCTTGGTTAAAAGATACCATGCCTACTGTTTCACTACTGTTTGACTAGTCAGAAGAGGTAACCACAAGTACTACAATCAGGCTTATTTATATATGTGAGCAGTTGTAATGGGAAAGGATACATCTAGCTTTGGGGATTTCAGAATCCATGTTTTGTATCTGGCTCTTCAGTGTTTAAATTGACCCAAATCCCAACCAGTTCTGAAGCCCCTGGAACTCTGGGAACATTTGGCATTCAGAGTTGCCACTTTGCAAAAAAATGATTTTCCTACATGGATTTAATTTCCATGTAGAAAAACCATGTGTACACTGTAACATGTGACAAATACAAAGATATCTATTTTGCCGTGTGTGTGTGTGTGGTGAGAATCTGCTGCCTCAGATGGAACCGTTTGTACAAATACATATTCTGCTTGTTTATTCTATGAAATAGATGTGGCAATTTTTAAAAAAAATTTTTGGCAGCCCAGAGTACATACGGGTCCATAATATTTATTATAATACAGAAGGACGTCTTGGCACTTTACAGAATGATCAAAATCATTGATTTGTATTCAAAAAGGAATGCTAAATTATCAGTCAAGTGTTTGGGTGTTCTCTTCTTGTACATGAATTAAAGGCATTCATATTGCTATTCCAGCCATCTCCCATAGTTTAAGCCCAGTTTCTGACCAAACTGCTTATTTCTCCCACTTTTCTCGTTCCTGTTAATAAATGGGGGATGATGAGTGGTTTCAGATAATGCAACAGACTTAATGAGGATTTCATATGTTGTTCTTCATTTATATTTCTCTCCCAATAGAGTCCAAAGTCATGTGCAAGACTGCACAGAAGCCATTGCACCCCAGGGTTGGACTCATTGCTATAACCTGCCATGTCATTTCCTGTGCCCCTCTAGCCCTTCCTGGGCTCCTCTGTGATTCTTAACACAAAATCCACTTGCCTTGATCTCCTGTGGTAAATGATCTCCTTATAAATGCCATCTTGCCTTGATCTCCTTGTAAATGCCACCACCAGCTTGAAGCACTTCCATGCATTGTGTATGTTCATCTATTGTTCTGAGGCCAACACATGTCATGACTTGGGATGCCCTCTGTTGTGCACATGATCGAACACCTGCCTCAAAGATGCTTGATGAATAGTTTAGATCTGATAATCTGCCATGTCTTCTCACCTCTACAATGGTTGCTCTTCTGTGATGTCAAATGATCGTCGCTCCACGCCATTGTAGAAGTAATGTTAACATCTTCTTTCTGTATGACTATTGCTATGCAGTGCAATCACCGACTGTATTTTCCCGTGTGTCTTCTTGGATTTCTGTAGTAATGTTATGCTTCTAGTTAGAAGGCATAATATAAGTTGAAAGGAGTAAAGTATTTTTCAGGGAACTGCAAAAGCAACTATGTGCATACTTTTCCTTTCTATTTCTGAATGTTCAGAAGAAACAGGTTCTTTACCACAACACTTCCCAAATAAATGCTCAATAGTCTTACTAAAAAGAAGTGCAAAAAGATCCATTTAAGGGCTAAACTACACATGTCATTAAGGTAAATGGATTTGTTTTTTAATGGAGTAAATAGTACCCAGATCAGTACCACTGGTGAATTGGGACTGGGGTGGGGGGGCTTTAAACAGAGCCCCTGCCAGCCTCTGCCATGGTGCAAATCCAGATTCCCCCTTCCCAGGCATGCTATTTAAAGATAAAAGTAGGGTTGTGCTAAATGTTTCGGGTACAGAACGATCTGTACCCGAAACAGCCAATTTCGGGTGATTCGGATCCGAACCGAATCACCCTTCTGGCCCTCCAAAATTTTTCATAGCCGAACCGAATCACCTCCGTTTCGGCTCAGAATATCTGTTGTTTCGGATTTCGACGTCTATTTGAATTTCCCGCCTTTTTGCCTCCCATTGACTTCAATGCAAAAAGGTTTGAAATTCTTCTACTCAAATTTCGGGTCCCAGGGGCAAAATAGTGGGGTGGGGTGGTAGTGCCTAATGGGTGGAGGCTGCCACCCCAATTGCAGAGGGATTGGGCAAATGGCTGATTTTTGGTGAATTTTTGAAGTTTTAGTGTCTTTGGGGCAGATTGGGGGCATAATGTGGGAACTGGGCCAAAAGAGTGGGGTGGGGTGGTAGTGCCTAATGGGTGGAGGCTACCACCCCAATTGCAGAGTGATTGGGCAACGGGCTGATTTTTGGTGAATTGTTGAAGTTTATGTGTCTTTAAGGTTTTCCCCTATTAGGTATATTGGAGGGTGCATCACTTCACGTCAGGGGGAAAGGGGTGGCCTAGAGCAGTGTGGGGTTGGTGGTAGTTCCAGGTAGGGGCAAGGAAGCTACCTGAATTTTTTCAAAGGATTTGTGCAGAGGGCTGATTTTTGGTTAATTGTTGAAGTTTACGCGTCTTTAAGGTTTTTCCTCATAAGGTTTAATAATGGAGCTTTCAGCAGCTCCATAAGTGCACTTGGGGGGTGCTGGGTGGCCCAGAGCGAGTGGTGGTGTAGTGCACATAGGGTGCCAACCACCCCTATGGGTTTCTAACCCATGGCGTACAGGTTTCTGTTTTTTCTGAGGTGTTCTGAGTGTGGATTTTATGATAGCAAATAAGAGTGGATTCATGGTGTCTCATTGAAAATCTCATTTGCTATCATAGAATCCACACTCAGAATACCTCAGAAAAAACAGAAACCTGTACGCCATGGGTTAGAAACCCATGGGGGTGGTTGGCACCCTATGTTCACTACACCACCATTTGCTCTGGGCCACAAGCACCCCCCAAGTGCACTTATGGGGCTGCTGAAATCTCCATTATATTATAACTTATGAGGAAAAACCTTAAAGACGCGTAAACTTCAACAATTAACCAAAAAAGGAGCTCTTTCTTGCCTTGTTAAATCATATAACGGAGGGGCACTCTAGATCAGGATAGGGTAGGTTTAAAGCCATGCATCTCCAAGTGATTTTTGCTCATCTAAAAACAAGCATTTCAGCCTTAACAGGCCTAACATCACATGTTGCTTGGCAAAAGGTGGGACAGGTCCCATGGGGAGGCCACCAAAAACACACTTTGCTGTGGTCCTGCTCCACATGACGGACGCATACCTTTCAGCAGCACCATGTGTTAGCCCAAGCCCATACAATGTTTCCATGCTAACACCAGAAGACACCACAGATGTGGAGCTCTTGCATGAAATTGGGCTGATGCACAGAGTGAGTCTTGTTATGTGGTATGCCAGTCATCCTGAATAATTGCTTTTCAGCAGCCTCCACACTAAAATAGGCCCTTTTGTATACCTCCTTAAGGTTATTGAGTATTGCTCCCCATAAACCACTAGATGTCCCTAGTGTACAACCCATATCTCAACTGCATATTTATTTTTAGTATATTTTATTCTGTCTTGATCCGATCAATACTAGAACTGATCTGGTAATACGTGCTTACAGTGTTGCATATAAGCAGGTGTAAAGTGATGCATATTGGGGCAAAAAACCCCAACTTCACATATACACTGATGGAGTCTGAGCTGTCGGTGACTGACCAGGAGAGGGATCTTGGGGTCGTGTTGGACAGCTCGTTGGAAGTGTCGACTCAGGGCGTGGCAGCTGTGAAAAAAGCTAATTCCATGCTAGGAATAATTAGGAAGGAGACTGAAAATAAAACTGCTAATATGGTGTGGCCATAATTTGTACTGCATACAGTTCTGGGCACCATATCACAGAAGGAGATTGTAGAACTGGAAAAGGTGCAGAAGAGGGCAACCAAGATGATCAGGGGCCTACAGCACCTTCCATGTGAGGCAAGGATACAGCATCTGGGGCTTTTTGGTTTGGAAATGAGGTGACTACAGAGAGACATGATGCATAATATTATGCATGGAATAGAAAGAGTGAACTTTTTCTCCCTCTCTCACAATGCTAGAACCAGGGGTCATCGCATGAATCTGAAGGCCAGGAAATTTCACACAGTGCATAATTAATCTTGGAATTCTCTGCATTGGAAGGTGGTGACGGCCACTAGCTTGGAAGACTTTAAAAGGGGCTTAGACAAATTCATGGAGGACAGGTCTATCAATGCACAGGCACCATTTGGGTGATCAGCAACACCAAGCAAATGACACTCATGCATGCACGGATGTCATCATGTGCATGCTGATGCCGTGCAGGGCTTCAAGGAATGTGTGCCACCCCCTCAGGAAGCTGCATGGGGCAGTAGAGAGCCTGCTCTCCTCTTTCTTAAAGCTTCCATCGAAATGTGCTTGAATCACAGTTGGTGCACATCCCTAATCCTGAGTCTTGATCTTTTTCTCACGAGTATTCTTACTCCCAGTTAGTCCAACTGGTTATATTTGATGCCCCCAACTATTCCAGACCACATAACTTACAATAATTTAATATTTCACTTTATATGAGTGCAGTGGTGACCCTCACACCACAACTCACTGAGAATATGAGTTGTTAGCTAAGAAAAATTAACATTTCATACCCTACACTAATGAGAATCCATGCTTCAACATTTCACTTCTCAGCATTTCTGTTGAAAGGGCATACTGTCCTGACCTAAAGGCAATCATCACAGGTCTTGGTAGCTGGTCAAGCACATTCTACAGACCAGACTCCCACAATCGTCACATCTTTTGTTTAGCTTTTTGTCAGCTGTCCTTGGGCACACACTTCTTGTATACATACAAAACCTACATCTTCTAGGGATATGCACAAAACTGGATTGGCCTGTTCAGTTTGAATTCAAACCCAATTTGAACCTGGGTGGGTAGGTTTGGTTTTGGTTTTGCTCAAACCCCCACCCTGGTTTGGTTCAAATTCGAACCCAACTTGAACTAATTCTAAAAGGTTCTACATAGGGTATAATGGGGAGTCAAAGTAGCCCATTATTCCCTATGCATAGCACCTAGGGGCACAAAACTAGGGTGGGTGGTAGCCACCCAGGGGTTGATTGCGTAAGTCTAGGAGTGTAGCTCATGAGAGACATTATTACACATCAGAGTTGCCAGAACCTAAGGGGTATACTTGTGGGTCAAATGGGCCATAAGCCAGAATTTGGCTTTTTTAAAGCCAAATCTGGCCACCTAGTTACACATATCTAAAGCTAGATTTCAGCCAGTCTTAACATATAACATTTTTCAAAGTAGATTTCAGTCAGTCTTACAATATAGCATTGCTAAAAATTTCTCCCATCTATTAACCCTCATCCAGAAAACCTAGGTGGACTGATCCTCCACATCAACTCTGTGGGTGACAATACAAGGCCTGAAAGGAAATGTGCTTACAGGGGATGTGCTATCGCCCTCTGGATCAAAACGCTGACAGTGACTGGTAGTTGCCGCAGGAAGTCAGGGAGGAGTCAAGGAGAGGCAGGGCTAAAATAATGGGTGACTTCAATTACCCACACATAGACACATAGAGCTCAAATTTCTAGATACGCTGAATGACTATGTCTAGAACAGTTAGTCTTGGAACCAACCAGAGAGAAGGCAACCTTGGACTTAATCCTGAGTGGTACCCAGGACCTGGTGCATGATGGTCAGTGTCATTGACCCTTTAGGGAACAGTGACCATAGTGCAATCAAATTCAGCATACATGCAGGGAGAGAATCACAAAGGAAGTCTAACACAGACACTTTGAATTTCAGAAGAGGAAACTTCTCCAAAATGAGGAGTATGGTAAAAAGAAAGCTGAAAGGGAAAATCAGGAGAGCCACTTTGCTCCAGAGTGCATGGAGTTAACTCAAAACCACAATACTAGAAGCCCAGGTATATTTTATACCTAAAAGGAGGAAAGTCCAGGAGGATGCCAACTAAGTCTAGGAGGATGCCAACATGGTGAATAGGTACCGTCAAGGAAGCCATAAGGAAGAAGACTTCCTTCCGAAATTGGAAGGCCTGTCCAAATGAAGAGAACAGAAAGGAACATAAACTCTGGCAAAAGAAATTTAACTAAAAGTATTTACATTTAACTAGAATTAACTACAATTAACTAAAAGCATCAAGGGGAATAACAAAAACTTCTTTCAGTACATCAGAAGTAGGAAACCTGCCAGGGAGGCGGTTAGACCTTTAGACAATGAGGGAGTGAAAGGGATTATTAAGGAGGATATGGAGGTTGCAGAGAGGATATGGAGGTTGCAGTTATCCGTCTTCATGGCAGAGGATACTGAGCATATACGTGTTCCTGAACCAGGCTTTTCCAGGATGGAGGCTAAAGAACTGAGTCAGATAGAAGTGACAAGAAATGATGTTCTATACTGTCTGGAAAAACTGAAAACTAACAAATTGCTAGGACCGGATGGCATCCATCCAAGAGTCCTCAAAGAACTCAAATGTGAAATTACCAACTTCCTTGCCGACCTCCAGGGATATAACTTATCAGGCTTTGTACTGGAGGACTGGAAAGTAGCAAATGTAACACCAATTTTCAAAAAGGGATAAAGGGGTGATTTGGGAAATTACAGTCTGGTTAGCTTAATGTCCGATGAGGCAAATTGATGGAAAGCATCCTCAAGGATAAAACTGTAAAGCACATAGAACAACAGGCCCTGCTGGGAGAGAACCAGCATGGCTTCTGCAAAGGGAAATCTTGCCTCACCAACCTTTTGGAGTTCTTTGAGAGTGTTACCAAGTGTGTGGATGAAGGTGGTCCAGTTGATATAGTATACATGGACTTCCAAAAAGCTTTCGACAACGTTCCTCATCAAAGACTCCTGAGGAAACTTAGCAGTCATGGGATAAGGGGACAAGTACATGTGTGGATTGCTAACTGGTTGAAAGACAGGAAACAGAAAGTAGGTATAAATGGAGAGTTTTCACAATGGAGGGAAGTAAGAAGTGGGGTCCCCCAGGGATCTGTACTGGGATTGGTGCTTTTAATTTATTCATAAATGATCTAGAAGTAGGGGTAAGTAGCAAGGTGACCAAATTTGCAGCTGATACCAAACTCTTTTGGGTAGTGAAATCCACAACAGATTGTGAGGAGCTCCAAAAGCATCTCTCCAAACTGGGTGCGTAGTCGACAAAATGGCAAATGCAGTCCAGTGTTGACAAGTGTAAAGTGATGCACATTGGGACAACAAACCCCAACTTCAAGTATACGTTGATGGGATCTGAGCTGTCAGTGACTGACCAGTACAGGGATCATGGGGTCGTGATGGAAAGCTCATTGAAAGTGTCGACTCAATGTGCGGCAGCTGTGAAAAAGGTCAATTCCATGCTAGGGATCATTAGGAAGGGGATTGAATATAAAACTGCTAATATAATGCCCTTCTACAAAATGATGGTGTGGCCACACCTGGAGTACTGCGTACAATTCTGGTCACCACATCTAAAAAAGTACATTGTGGAACTGGAAAAGATGCAGAAGAGGGCAACCAAGATGATCAGGGGCCTAGAGCACCTTTCTTATGAGGCAAGGCTG
The DNA here is from genome assembly GCF_027244095.1 of Hemicordylus capensis. NCBI lineage: Eukaryota > Metazoa > Chordata > Lepidosauria > Squamata > Cordylidae > Hemicordylus > Hemicordylus capensis. The sequence goes on along the minus strand of NC_069659.1, from coordinate 194,937,042 downwards.
CAACACCTGGTTTAGTTTAGAAAAAAGACGACTCCAGGGAGACATGATAGAGGTCTACAAAATCATGCATGGTGTGGAGAAAGTGGATCAAGAGAAATTCTTCTCTCTCTCATATAACACTAGAAGCAGGAGTGATCCCATGAAACTGATTGCCAGGAAATCTAGGACCAACAAACGTTAGTACTTTTTCACACAACGCATAATCAACTTACGGAATTATCTGCCACAAGATGTGGTGACAGCCAACAACCTGGATGGCTTTAAGAGGGGTTTGGATAACCTCATGGAGGAGAGGTCTATCATCAGCTACTAGTTGGAGGGCTAGAGACCACCCAGCCTCAAAGGCAGGATGCCTCTAAGTACCAGCTGCAGAGGAGTAACAGCAGGAGGGAGGGCATGCCCTCAACTCCTGCCTGTAGGCTTTCAACGGCTTCTGGTGGGCCACTGTGTGAAACAGGATGCTGGACAAGGTAGGCTTTGGGCCTGATCCAGCAGGGCTGTTCTTATGTTCTTATGCCATGGAGGTTTTTTTTTACACATGAGTGAGTAGAACCTCCTACTCCCATGTAATTCCATTGGATACACTCAACCTTTTCAGGCCATAGAAGTGTGTGTGTGTACACACACACACACACACACACACACACACACACACATATATAGATATATAGATATATAGATATATAGATAGATATATATAGATATATACATATACATATACATATACATATACATACATACCATGGCTAATCCCGTGCATGGCAGATCTCACAAGAGTTTGTGAGCAGAAGCACCGTGGTGACTGGGCAGTGGATTTTCCATATGCAGATAGGGAGGAGGAGTCTGTGAGACAAAGGCTGGGCCTAAATCTGCTACAGATACATACTCAAGAAAAAGTTAATTGGCAGTCCTGAATACCCCCCAGCCTTATCCACAGTGAAGGTAGTAAAAGCATCAGGAAAGGGATAATAAGTGGCTGTCAGTGTGAAATCAGGGTTTTTAAATGAAAAGTATGGGGTTCAAAGAAACCCTAGCAGTAGTATTCCTCCCTAGGGCCAGAGACAGGCAGGGAGAGAGGCTGAATTGTATCCCTTGCGGTGGCTCGAATAGGTGATCTTTTGGTAGCCAGAATGTCTCCATGTCCCATGGAGATCAAAGGCCGCTTCTATCTCCTGTCTTTCTCTAAGAATGGATGAGAAGCCCTTTAAGATCAGGGAACAAAGACTATTCTTAAAAGTTTAGTAAACAAGCCTGCTGGGCTTATTATGTGGATGAAAGCCTGAGAGCTGCCCCATCATCTCTTCCTTCCCCAGGAAAGAGCTTCAGAGAGCTCCTGCCAGTTTCAGCCCTGATAATGTGGGGAAAGCACACGTTGACTGCCATGAACCAGCAACCACAGATGGGCAGCTGCTTCTTAACATTTGTTCATTGAATGACTAGAGGAAAAGGAGTTCAGCAGCTTAGGCAGTGATACTGAAGAAGGAGTTTCAGCAGGTGCAACTTGTCATGTCATGACAGTTAACTGACAAATTCACATATGGGTTGTCCCTCTCCTATGCAACTGTTAAAGGTACAGACAGAGGTGCACCTAAGTAATTTTGGGTCCTGGACCTAAAGGCCATTGGAGGCCCCACTCACTCACCCAGTATTTTTTTAACACATTTTAGCATGACCACACCACCTGGGACAGACTAAAAGGAGAGCCAGCGTGGTGTAGTGGTTAGAGTGCTGGACCAGGACCGGGGAGACCCGAGTTCAAATCCCCATTCAGCCATGAGACTAGATGGGTGACTCTGGGCCAGTCACTTCTCTCTCAGCCTAACCTACTTCACAGGGTTGTTGTGAGGAGAAACTCAAGTATGTAGTACACCGCTCTGGGCTCCTTGGAGGAAGAGCGGGATATAAAATGTAACAACAACATTGACAATAAAATTCAGCCCATCCCAGGTCCTTGGGAAGGACTCGATGTCTGGATAAAACAAACCAGTCAATAACACCTGTCTGACTGTGTAAACAAGAAATAATAATAATAATGATTTGGAGGCCCCCAGGCGGTGAGGAGGCCCTGGACTTGGGCCTGGAAGTCCTAGGGTAAGCGTGCCTCTGGTTACAGGAGCTCAGATAGCCTCCTTTGCCTCTCAACATTCAGTGCACAAATGTATTGATATTATAGATTATATTATAATCTATTTGCAAAGGGCTCCCCACCCAGCAAAGCTGTATGGAACACTTAAGTTATCTCTGTGGAACACACTGTCTAGATTACTCTTCAAACTGTTTGGTTCCCACACATATTCTTGTCCCCATCACATGTGAACAGCAAAGAATGAAGCTCAGTTGGATTAATTCTTAACCCTGGGCCCCAGGTGTTATTGGACTACAACTCCCATCATCCTCAGCCATGAAGGCCATGTTGGGGATGATGAGAGTTGTAGTCCAACAATATCTGGGGGCCCAAGGTTAAGAAACCCTGATCTAGTCTTCTTTCTCTTTATTTTAAGAACTTCCATGTCATTCTGGTTAGTCATAAAGCTAACCAAAGCATGAAGGGATAGGTAATGTATATTCAGTCCTAGCAGAGATAAAACTGGAGAAGCAGTTAGAGAAGGATTGATAGTGGAGTCAACCAGACTGCTGCTGGCAATTGGCAGAGGACATCAGGAGGAGGTGTGTATGTATTCCATCTCCTTCCCTCCTCCTGGTCAGGCTCTGCCAAAGGCTCCCTCTCCACCCCTCTGGTTACCTGTCCTTCTAACTGTTCTAACACTGAGCAGCTGGGCCAAACCTGCCCATTAGCTGACGTGAGAGTCAGCTGACTGGGCTTTTTCAACTCTTTGGCCCTTAAAAGAAGGGCCTCTGCTGGAGGCATAGCCTACAGTGCAGGTTGTCAGCAGGTGGCCAGCCTTTGGGTGGGTGGAGAATTTACCATCTTGGGCTCCCTCCTCATAGTGCCAGGCCTCCTCTAATTGTCTGGCTATTTACAACTATGTGTCAGGGCTCTGGTGAAGGTGTGGGAATGGTGGGTACTTCTGAGGGTCCTGGAGCAGCTTTTGCCATAGTGGTGGGCAGTAGAAGATCTGGCACTGGCAGGTCAGCATGCCATTACAGGGGAGGGGAGACCAGAAATTTAATAGCTGTTTCCCCTTCTGGCTGTTGCCCCTTCTGGCTGTTCTCTCTGGACTTGGTGTGTAGTTGATTGGTTGATTGTTAAATTTATATACCGCCTTTCATTAAAACAATCCCAAGGCGGTTTACAGCAAAATTTAAAAACAAGATTATAAAAATGACACAGTTAAAATATTAAGCTAAAAATATAAGACAAATCTGATTGAAAAAATTTAAAACACAAGTATAAAAACAATACAAAATACAAAGTCCAAAGAGCAGCAGCAGAGACAACCCTATAAAAGTCTGGGTAAAAAGCCAGGATTTAACAAGCTTTCTAAAAAGCTTGCTCCATTCATCCTCAGAACCTGACCTTGCTCCTTTGCAATGCCTGGTCGGTTCAAAACCAAACCAAAACAATCCATGATTTTATTATGGATGAGGGAGCTGACTTGGCTTGCATAACTGAGACCTGGTTGGGGGAGGCAAGTAGCCCAGTATGGGCTCAGCTCCTCCCCGCTAGATATTCTGTAGTGAAGCAGGTTAGGGAAAGGGGGGTGGAGTGGCTGTGATCCATTGGAAAAACATCTCCCTTACCAGAATCCCTGTGAGACAATTGGACCATATTGAGTGTGTGTATCTAGGCCTGGGGACTAGGAATAGATTGGGGATTCTATTGGTATATCCTGTTGCCCAATGGAATCCCTGACTGAACTGACAGAGCTGGTTGCAGAGTTGGTGCTGGAGTCACCCAGGCTTTTGGTGTTGGGCGACTTCAATATTCACTTTGGGCCTGGCTTGTCTGGTGCAGCTGAGGAGTTCATAACAACTATGTTCATGACAACTATGAGCCTATCCCAATGAGTCATGGGCTCAACACACACTGCTGGTAATATTCTTGTTTTGGTCTTTCGCTCAGATCAGGGTGGTGTTCTGTGGGGTGGGGACTCCTAGAGTGTCTCCACTGTCATGGACAGACCACCATCTGGTTAAAGTTGGTTTCGTGGCCACAACCCTCTTCTTCTGCACCGGACCTGTTAGGATGGCCCATCCAAGAAGGCTTTTGGATCCTGTAGGATTCCAAAAGGATTCCTTGGAGGGTTTTAGAGTTGGTTCTGCTGGTGATTCTGTTGATGGCCTGGTGGGGAGCTGGAATAGGGAGCTTACCAGGGCAGTAGACACTATTACCAGGGCAGTAGAAGGCCTAGGCCCCTAATTGGCTCCATGGTATACTGAACAGCTATGGGAGCTGAAGCGGCAAGGGAGTAGAGGAAGACTCAACTTGATTCCAATAAGACACGGCACAAAGCTCATTTGAGGGCTTATTCTGTGGCAATATGTGCAGTGAAGAAACGATTCTATTCTGCATGTATTGCATCCTCAGGTTTGCATCCAGCAGAGTTGTTCAAAGTTGTGAGGGGATTAACTCAGGTTCTCTTCTTTCTGAACTTAGATCTGGATTTTTCATTCTCCCACTGTGAAGCTTTTAAAAACCTTTCTGCAGATAAAATTTCTTGCATTCCAGCCGACTTGGACTCCATGGTTATGGCGTGGTCAATTGCAGAGGTGTCCAGTAACTCCTCTGGCTCGATTTGAATGGCTCAGTTTCAATTTGTGACTCCTGAGGATGTGGACAAGTTCCTTGGAAGTGTTCGGCCTACCACTTTCCTTTGGACACATGCCCAACATGGCTTATAACATCTAGCAGGGAGGTTTTTAGAGATGGCATAGTTGCCATCATAAATGCCTCACAGAAGGAGGGCGGGATACCTTCTTGTCTGAAGGAGGCAATTGTGAGACCTTTGCTTAAGAAGCCTGCCCTGGAGTCCTCAGTGACGGACAATTATAGGCCAGTCTCCAATCTCCCTTGGGTGGGCAAGATAATTGAGAGGGTGGTGGCTGATCAACAGGCATTTTTGAAAGATACTGATTATCTAGCTCCATTTAAAACTTGCTTTAGAGCAGGCTATGGGATGGAGACAGCCTTGGTCACCCTGATGGATGATGTCTACAAGGGAATGTGACTCTGTTGGTTCCCTTGGATCTTTCTGTGGCTTTCGATACTATCGACCATGGTATTCTTCTGGATCATCTGGGGGATCTGGGAATAGGTGGCACTGCTTTGCAGTGGTTCCATTCCTATCTCTCTGGTAGATTCCAGATAGTGTCACTTGGAGACTGTGGTTCTCTGAAACAAAAGCTATTGTATGGTGTCCCTTCATGGCTCCATCCTATCTCCGATGCTTTTCAACATCTACATGAAACCGCTGGGTGAGATCATCAGGAGATTTGGAGCTGTGTGTTATCAATATGCTGATGACATGCAAATCTGTTTCTCCATGACATCATCATCAGGAAATGGAGTAACCCCCTTAAATGCCTGCCTACAGTAATGGATTGGATGAGGGATAATAAATTGAAGCTGAATCCAAGCAAGACAGAGGTACTCATGGTAAGGGGCCATACTTTGAGGGATGCCACAGATCTTCCTGTTCTGGATGGAGTTGCACTCCCCACCAAAGGAATAGGTACATAGCTTGGGAGTGCTTCTGGACCCAGGCTTCGCTCTGGTTTTTCAGGTTGAGGCTATGGCCAGGAACGATATGACAGCTGCGTCAGTTTCTTGAAGATAATGATCTCAGAACTGTGGTATGCTCTGTACACTCAGTAATTACAAGAATACTTCA